>NC_041381.1:596750228-596875847 GCF_002162155.2 Triticum dicoccoides
GGGGCGTGGCCTGCCTCCCTCTCTCTCCCTTAAAGCCTAATAAGGCACATATACTCCCCGGCGAATTCCCATAACTCTCTGGTACTCCGATAAATACCCGAATCACTTGGAACCTTTCCGATGTCCGAATATAGTCGTCCAATATATCGATCTTTACGTCTCGACCATTTCGAGACTCCTCGTCATGTTCCCATCTCATCCAGGACTTCGAACTACCTTCGGTACATCAAAACACATAAACTCATATTACCGATCGTCACCGAACGTTAAGCGTGCGGATCCTACGGGTTCGATAACTATGTAGACATGACCGAGACACGTCTCTGGTCAATAACCAATAGCGGAACCTGGATGCTCATATTGGCTCCTACATATTCTAAAAAGATCTTTATCGGTCAAACCGCATAACAACATACGTTGTTCCCTTTGTCATCGGTATGTTACTTGCCCGAGATTCGATCATCGATATCTCAATACCTAGTTCAATCTCGTTACCGGCAAGTCTCTTTACTCGTTCCGTAATGTATCATCCATCCCGCAACTAACTCATTAGTCACATTGCTTGCAAGGCTTATAGTGATGTGCATTACCGAGAGGGCCCAGAGATACCTTTCTGACAATCGGAGTGACAAATCCTAATCTCGATCTATGCCAACTCAACAAGTACCATCGGAGACACCTGTAGAGCACCTTTATAATCACCCAGTTACGTGGTGATGTTTGGTAGCACACAAAGTGTTCCTCCGATATTCGGGAGTTTGATAATCTCAGTCATAGGAACATGTATAAGTCATGAAGAGAGCAATAGCAACATACTAAACGATCAAGTGCTAAGCTAACGGAATGGGTCAAGTCAATCACATCATTCTCTAATGATGTGATCCCGTTAATCAAATGACAACTCATGTCTATGGCTAGGAAACTTAACCATCTTTGATTCAACGAGCTAGTCAAGTAGAGGCATACTAGTGACACTTTGTTTGTCTATGTATTCACACATGTACTAAGTTTCCGGTTAATACAATTCTAGCATGAATAATAAACATTTATCATGGAATAAGGAAATAAATAATAACTTTATTATTGCCTCTAGGGCATATTTCATTCAGTCTCCCACTTGCACTAGAGTCAATAATCTAGTTCATATCATCATGTGATTTAACACCAATATTCACATCTGTATGTGATTAACAACCATAGTTCACATCGTCATGTGACCAACACCCAAAGGATTTACTAGAGTCAATAATCTAGTTCACATCACTATGTGATTAACACCCAAAGAGTACTAAGGTATGATCATGTTTTTCTCGTGAGAGAAGTTTAGTCAATTGGTCTGTCACATTCAGAGCCGTATGTATTTTGCAGATATTCTATGTCTACAATGCTCTGCATGAAGCTACTCTAGCTAATTGCTCCCACTTTGAATATGTATCCAGATTGAGACTTAGAGTCATTTGGATTGGTGTAAAAGCTTGCACCAATGTAACTCTTTACGACGAACTCTTTTATCACCTCCATAATCGAGAAACATTTCCTTAGTCTTTACTAAGGATATTCTTGACCGCTGTCCAGTGATCTACTCCTAGATCACAATTGAACTCCCTTGCCAAACTCAGAGCAAGGTATACAATAGGTCTGGTACACAACATAGCATACTTTATATAACCTATAACTGAGGCATAGGGAATGACTTTTCATTCTCTTTCTATTTTCTGCCATGGTCGGGTTTTGAGTCTTACTCAACTTCACACCTTGCAACACAGGCAAGAACTCCTTCTTTGACTGTTCCATTTTGAACTACTTCAAAATCTTATCAAGGTATGTACTCATTGAAAAATCTTATCAAGCGTCTTGATCTATCTCTATAGATCTTGATGCTCAATGTGTAAGCAACTTCACCGAGGTCTTTCTTTGAAAAACTCCTCTCAAAATACTCCTTTATGCTTTCCAGAAAATTCTACATTATTTCCGATCAACAATATGTCATTCACATATACTTTATCAGAAATGTTGTAGTGCTCCCACTCACTTTCTTGTAAATACAGGCTTCACCGCAAGTCTGTATAAAACTATATGCTTTGATCAACTCATCAAAGCGTATATTCCAACTCCGAGATGCTTGCACCAGTCCATAGATGGATCACTGGAGCTTGCACACTTTGTTAGCACTTTTAGGATTGACAAAACCTTCTGGTTGCATCATATACAACTCTTCTTTAATAAATCCATTAAGGTATGCAGTTTTGATGTCCATTTGCCAGATTTCATAAAATGTGGCAATTGATAACATGATTCAGACAGACTTAAGCATCGATACGAGTGAGAAAATCTCATCGTATTCAACACCTTGAACTTGTCGAAAAACCTTTTTGCGACAAGTCGAGCTTTGTAGATAGTAACACTACTATCAGCGTTTGTCTTCCTCTTGAAGATCCATTTATTTTCTATGGCTTGCCGATCATCGGGCAAGTCTACCAAAGTCTACACTTTGTTCTCATACATGGATCCCATCTCATATTTCATGGCCTTTCAAGCCATTTCGCGGAATCTGGGCTCATCATCGCTTCCTCATAGTTCGTACGTTCATCATGGTCTAGTAACATGACTTCCAGAACAGGATTACCGTACCACTCTGGTGCGGACTGTACTTTCGAAGACCTACGAGGTTCTGTAGTAACTTAATCTGAAGTTTCATGATCATCATCATTAGCTTCCTCACTAATTGGTGTAGGAATCACTGGAACTAATTTATGTTATGAACTACTTTCCAATTCGGGAGAAGGTACAATTACCTTATCAAGCTCTACTTTTTTTCCCGGTCACTTCTTTTGAGAGAAACTCCTTCTCTAGAAAGGATCCATCTTAGCAACGAATAACTTGCCTTCGGATCTGTGATAGAAGGTGTACCCAATAGTTTCCTTTGGGTATTCTATGAAGACGCACTTCTCCGATTTGGGTTCGAGCTTATCAGGTTGAAACTTTTTCACATAAGCATCACAGCCCCAGACTTTAAGAAACGACAACTTTGGTTTCTTGCCAAACCATAGTTCATAAGGCGTCGTCTCAACGGATTTTGATGGTGCCCTATTTAAAGTGAATACAACTGTCTCTAATGCATAACCCCAAAACGATAGTGGTAAATTGATAAGATACATCATAGATCGCACCATATCTATTAAAGTACGATTACGACGTTCGGACACACCATTACGTTGTGGTGTTCTGGGTGGCGTGAGTTTGAAAACTATTCCGCATTGTTTTAAATGTAGACCAAACTCATAACTCAAATATCCTCCTCCACGATTAGATCATAGAAACTTTATTTTCTTGTTACGATGATTTTCCACTTCACTCTGAAATTCTATGAACTTTTCAAATGTTTCAGACTTATGTTTCATTAACGAGATATTCTCATATCTGCTCAAATCATCTGTGAAGGTCAGAAAATAAGGATACCCACCACGAGCATCAACACTCATTGGACCGTATACATCGGTATGTATTATTTCAAACAAGTCAGTAGCTCGTTCCATTGTTCCGGAGAACGGAGTTTTAGTCATCTTGCCCAAAAGGCACGGTTTGCAAGCATCAAATGATTCATAACCAAGTGATTCGAAAAATCCATATTTATGGAGTTTCTTCATGCGCTTTACACCGATATGACCCAAACGGCAGTGCCACAAATAAGTTGCACTATCATTATCAACTTTGCATCTTTTGGCATCAATATTATGAATATGTGTATCACTACGATCGAGATCCAACAAATTATTTTTATTGGGTGTATGACCATCGAAGGTTTTATTCATGTAAACAGAACAACAATTATTCTCTGATTTTAAATGAATAACCGCATTGCAATAAACATGATCAAATCATATTCATGCTCAACGCAAACGCCAAATAACACTAATTTAGGTTTAACACTAATCCCGAAAACATAGGGAGTGTGCAATGATGATCATATCAATCTTGGAACCACTTCCAACACACATCGTTACTTCACCCTCAACTAGTCTCTGTTTATTCTATAACTCCTGTTTCGAGTTACTAATCTTAGCAACCGAACAAGTATAAAATACCCAGGGGTTACTATAAACACTAGTAAGGTACACATCAATAACCTGTATATCAAATATACCCTTGTTCACTTTGCCATCCTTCTTATCCATAAAATATTCAGGGCATTTCCGTTTCCAATGACCATTTCCTTTGCAGTAGAAGCACTCAGTTTTAGGCTTTGGTCCAACTTTGGGCTTCTTCATGGGAGTGACAACTTGCTTGCCATTCTACTTGAAGTTCCCTTTCTTTCCCTTTGCCCTTTTCTTGAAACTAGTGGTCTTGTCAATCATCAACACTTGATGCTCTTTCTTGATTTCTACCTTCATCGATTTCAACATCACGAAGAGCTCGGGAATCGTTTTCGTCATCCCTTGCATACTATAGTTCATCACGAAGTTCTAGTAACTTGGTGATGGTGACTAGAGAAATCTGTCAATCACTATTTTATCTGGAAGATTAACTCCCACTTGATTCTAGCGATTGTAGTACCCAGACAATCTGAGCACATGCTCACTTGCTGAGCAATTCTCCTCCATCTTTTAGCTATAGAACTTGTTGGAGACTTCATATCTCTCAACTCGAGTATTTGCTTGAAATATTGACTTCAACTCCTGGAACATCTCATATGGTCCATGACGTTCAAAACGTCTTTGAATTCTCGATTCTAAGCCGTTAAGCATGGTGCACTAAACTATCAAGTAGTCATCATATTGAGCTAGCCAAACGTTCATAACGTCTGCATCCGCTCCTGCAATAGGTCTGTCACCTAGCGGTGCATCAAGGACATAATTCTTCTGTGCAGCAATGAGGATAAAACTCATATCACGGACCCAGTCCACATCATTGCTACTATCATCTTTCAACTTAGTTTTCTCTAGGAACACATATAAAACATAGGGAAGCAACAACGCAAGCTATTGATCTACAACATTATTTGCAAAATACTATCAGGACTAAGTTCATGATAAATTAAAGTTCAATTAATCATATTACTTAAGAACTCCCACTTAGGTAGACATCCCTCTAATCATCTAAGTGATCACGTGATCCAAATCAACTAAACCAAAACCGATCATCACGTGAGATGGAGTAGTTTTCAATGGTGAACATCACTATGTTGATCATATCTACTATATGATTCACGTTCAACCTTTCGGTTTTAGTGTTCCGAGGCCATATCTGCATATGCTAGGCTCATCAAGTTTAACCCGAGTATTTCTACGTGTGCAAAACTGGCTTGCACCCGTTGTATGTGAACATTGAGCTTATCACACTCGATCATCATGTGGTGTCTCGGCACGACGAACTTTGGCAACGGTGCATACCCAGGGAGAACACTTATACCTTGAAATTTAGTGAGAGATCATCTTATAATGCTACCGCCAATCAAAGCAAAATAAGATGCATAAAAGATAAACATCACATGCAATCAATATAAGTGATATGATATGGCCATCATCATCTTGTGCTTGTGATCTCCATCTCCGAAGCACCGTCATGACCACCATCATCACTGGTGCGACACCTTGATCTCCATCGTAGCATCGTTGTCGTCTCGCCAACTATTGCTTCTACGACTATCACTACCGCTTAGTGATAAAGTAAAGCAATTGCAGGGCGATTGCATTGCATACAATAAAGCGACAACCATATGGCACCTGCCAGTTGCCGATAACTTTGTTACAAAACATGATCATCTCATACAATAAAATTTAGAATCATGTCTTGACCATATCACATCACAACATGCCCTACAAAAACAAGTTAGACGTCCTCTACTTTGTTGTTGCAAGTTTTACTTGGCTGCTACGGGCTGAGCCAGAACCGTTCTTACCTACGCATCAAAACCACAACGATATTTCGTCAAGTTAGTGCTATTTTAACCTTCGCAAGGATCGGGCGTAGCCACACTTGGTTCAACTAAAGTTGGAGAAACTGACACCCGCCAACCACCTGTGTGCAAAGCACGTTGGTAGAACCAGTCTCGCGTAAGCGTACGCGTAATGTTGATCCGGGCCGCTTCATCCAACAATACCGCCGAACCAAAGTATGACATGCTGGTAAGCAACATGACTTGTATCGCCCACAACTCACTTGTGTTCTACTCGTGCATATAACAACTACGCATAAACCAGGCTCGGATGCCCAGATGGTGTCCATGGGATCCAGGTGGCTGTACACGTGCACGTCTGACGTGCGGATGGTGTCCACTTTATGTTCAGGGGTCCAAAATAAAGTGTCCCAGTGCATTTCAGGTTGAGACTAATAAAACAAGCCGAGATGTAAAAGGCCTTTTTTAGGTGTTAGGTTTGTGTTGCGTCGAGTCATGGTTATAAGTTGGTTAGCTTGCTGCTCTAGGACAAGCTGCATGTCCAGGTGGGTGTAGTGTTAGAGTACGTAATGGGCCTAATGGGCCTGGGCTAGCGGTATAGCCCGTTAGTCTTAGGGTTAATTAGAGATAAGGGTCACTTGCTTAGGGGTCAAGTAAGTCTTGCTTGGGACTCAAGTAAACCTCTCTATATAAAGAAAGAAGATGTATCAATCTAATCAAGCAATAATTAAGAAGGAAATCCCTTTCCTCTCGCCCGGCCGTGGGCAAAAGTGTTGGGGAACGCAGTAATTTCAAAAATTTCCTACGCACACGCAAGGTCATGGTGATGCATAGCAACGAGAGGGGAGAGTGTCGTCTACGTACCCTCGTAGACCGTAAGCGGAAGCATTAGCACAACGCGGTTGATGTAGTCGTACGTCTTCAGGATCCGACCGATCCAAGTACCGAACGTATGAAACCTCCAAGTTCAGCACACGTTCAGCTCGATGACATCCCGCAAACTCTGATCCAGCAGAGCTTCACGGGAGAGTTCCGTCAGCACGATGGCGTGATGACGGTGATGATGTTGCTACCGATGTAGGGCTTCTCCTAAGCACCACCATGATATTTTCGAGGTGGAATATGTTTGAGGGGGGCACCGCACACGGCCAAGATATCAATGATCAATTGTTGTGTCCATGGGGCTCCCCCTTCCCACGTATATAAAGGAGTGGAGGAGGGGGGAGGGCCGCCCCTTCTATGGCGCGCCCTGGAGGAGTCCTACTCCCACTAGGAGTAGGATTCTCCCCCTTCCAAGTAGTAGGAGTAGGAGAGAAGGAAAGGGAAGAGAGACGAGAAGGAAGGAGGGGGCGCCGCCCCTCCCCCTAGTCCAATTCGGACTAGGCCTTGGGGGGCGTGCGGCCTGCCTCTCTCTCTCCCTTAAAGCCCAATAAGGCCCATATACTCCCCGGCGAATTCCCGTAACTCTTCGGTACTCCGATAAATACCTGAATCACTCGGAACCTTTCCAATGTCTGAATATAGTCGTCCTATATATCGATCTTTACGTCTTGACCATTTCGAGACTCCTCGTCATGACCCCGATCTCATACGGGACTCCGAACTACCTTAGGTACATCAAAACACATAAACTCATATTACCGATCGTCACCGAACGTTAAGCGTGCGGACCCTACGGGTTCGAGAACTATGTAGACATGACCGAGACACGTCTCTGGTCAATAACCAATAGCGGAACCTGGATGCTCATATTGGCTCCTACATATTCTACGAAGATCTTTATCGGTCAAACCGCATAACAACATACGTTGTTCCCTTTGTCATCGGTATGTTACTTGCCCGAGATTCAATCATCGATATCTCAATACCTAGTTCAATCTCATTACCGGCAAGTCTCTTTACTCGTTCCGTAATGCATCATCCATCCCGCAACTAACTCATTAGTCACATTGCTTGCAAGGCTTATAGTGATGTGCATTACCGAGAGGGCCCAGAGATACCTTTCTGACAATCGGAGTGACAAATCCTAATCTCGATCTATGCCAACTCAACAAGTACCATCGGAGACACCTGTAGAGCACCTTTATAATCACCCAGTTACGTGGTGATGTTTGGTAGCACACAAACTGTTCCTCCGATATTCGGGAGTTGCATAATCTCAGTCATAGGAACATGTATAAGTCATGAAGAGAGCAATATCAACATACTAAACGATCAAGTGCTAAGCTAACGGAATGGGTCAAGTCAATCACATCATTCTCTAATGATGTGATCCCGTTAATCAAATGACAACTCATGTCTATGGCTAGGAAACTTAACCATCTTTGATTCAACGAGCTAGTCAAGTAGAGGCATACTGTGGCACCCCGGCTCAGAGCAACTGGTTAACCATGCATTGCCAGCCCAGAGACCTTGCCTTCTGGCAGCACACAACATCTTGGTACAGAAAACAACCGCTTTATTGATTGCTAGCGGATCAGAGTTTATATTACAACAGTTGTCGAGGCCAAGCGGCACACACGGTGCGGCTAAACAATATGTACATTATTTAGTGAATATAAAGGGGCCTCGATCATGACAACTATGCGGCAGCGAAACAACGTAGTAGCATTACTCCATAGCACAGGGACATCGACGTGGACACAATCTAGACTCGGACAACACTCCTTTCCAACGGGACTTCCTTGAAATCTGGCATGAAACGCCAGGTCAGTACATTGAATGTACTTGCAAGCTCATAACAAGCATAAACATAATGACAAACAATATCATGACATTTAACCAATTTATAACAATTCAACAATATATCCAACATGTTGTGACCGGTGCTCTTGTGATAATCGTCCCTCAGACTAGCTTACCATACATGATCGCTCCGGGATCACAAAAACACCAACCCAGGGACATCTCGTGATCCTTACGACGATCACAACCACAACCAAAATAAAACCGTGATACTTACGACGATCACAACCACGACCAATATTTGGCCCGTGATCCTTACGACTATCACAACTACGACTGAGGGATTCCTGTATAAGGGGGTATCCGGACAACCGGACTATGTACTTTGGCCGGACTGTTGGACTATGAAGATAGAATCTTGAAGACTTCGTCCCGTGTCCAGATGGGACTCTCCTTGGCGTGGAAGGCAAGCTTGGCGATTCGGATGATAGATCTCCTTCTCTGTAACCGACTCTGTGTAACCCTAGCCCCCTCCGGTGTCTATATAAACCGAAGGGTTTAGTCCGTAGGACAACAACAAGCATACATAGGCTAGCTTCTAGGGTTTAGCCTCTACGATCTTGTGGTAGATCAACTCTTGTAATACTCATATCATCAAGATCAATCAAGCAGGAAGTAGGGTATTACCTCCATCGAGAGGGCCCGAACCTGGGTAAAACATCGTGTCCCCAGTCTCCTATTACCATTAGCCTTAGACGCATAGTTCGGGACCCCCTACTCGAGATCCGCCGGTTTTGACACCGACATTGGTGCTTTCATTGAGAGTTCCACTGTGTCATTGCGATAAGGCTTGATGGCTCCTCTCGTTGTCAAGGACAACATCACCTCTGGGGAAGCCCTGGCCCTAGGCCAAACTCTCCGGCTAGGCGGCTTCGTCATGACCGCTCGATCCGCTGTCGCGTCGACGATGACTTCTCAGGCCATCAAAAATAGCCTCCACGTTGATTCAGAATTCGCCAAACAGATGGACCCGATGGAGCTCTACTCCCTTAATGTGCTCTTGGATCGCATCGCCGCCCTAGGCGTTGCTACGTACTATGACCGGATCGGGCTTAAACCCGACCAAAGGGAGATTTACTCTCCGCCGGTCACCCATGAGATAGCGGTAGGGGAAGAGCATCATGCGAATTCTCCCTCTGTTTTGAGGACAAACTATGTCTGGACTTCCGAGCTCTCTGAGCCGGACACCTTCTCGTGGGAGGACATGGCCCAAACCCCGAATTCAGAGTCGGGCGGCGGGCCGAAGAAATTGGGCAACATGCCGGAGCCCGAGCTGATAAACTCGGAAGCTTCTTGGCCCCTGGTCTTGGATTGGGTCGGGATCTGAATTCAAATCCACCCACCCACCTAGATTTATTCAATCTTTCGTATATCAGACAAGAGCCCCAAGAGACAGTACATCATTACTGGGCCAGGTTCCTCCGTGTGATAAACAGGGTCAAGGACTGTCACGAGGAAGACGTAATCTCCCTCTTTTGCAAAAATTGCACGAACAAAGGGATCCTCAATGCTATAAGTCGCCGTGACATAGTACACTTTGCTGACTTAGCGGCCATAGTGCAGAAATACTGCGCAATGGAAAGCGCTTGGAAAACCCAGACAAATTTCTGGGACAATCCGACTCTCACTAAACCCTTTGTCCGAACTAAAAGGGCAAACTCTCGTAAGTTACCCGATTCAAATACCAAAAAACTAAAGCCCGATACAAGGCGTGGAACCGTATTGGAGGAATGGCTCAATGGGCCTTGCAAACTTCACAACACACTGGACGCCACGCCAACTCATAGCCTTAGAGCATGTTGGATACTCCGGCAGGTAGCGAAGAGCGGCGAGGATCTCCTCACAAACCATATAGCAGAACAACATCCCGCCAGAAATAACAATATGGTATTGACAGTCTTCGAGACTTTTGCCTCAAACAATAGGCGCAAGCGAGCTCAATGCAGTCTCGCCAAAGTTTGCCACATGGCAACAATAAATCCATGGAACGACACGGCTATAACCTATAATGCTAGTGACGAACCTCAATTCCGAATAGTCCGGGCACCAGCCGCTTTGGTCCTTAGTCCAATCGTGGACGGCTTCTGGCTCATTAAAGTGCTCATGGACGGTGGAAGCGGAGTAAACCTCATCTATGAGGAAACCCACAACAAGATGGAAATTGACAAGAACCGCATTGAGCGAAGCAGCACAACCTTCAGGGGAATCATCCCTAGTCGGGAGGCGCGATGTGCAGGAAAAATCACACTGGATGTGGTATTCGGCACGCCGGAGAATTACAAGTCCGAAGAAATTACATTCCAAGTGGCCCCGCTCAGCAGCGGATACCACGACCTCTTAGGGCGGGATGCATTCACGAGCTTCCAAGCTATACCCCATTACGGGTACATGAAGCTCAAAATGCTCGGGCCCAATGGAATAATCACTCTATCTAGTGATCCATACATCACACTCCACACTGAAAGTAAAACTGCCGCACTAGCCCTGGAGGCATTATCAGAAGCCCTTGCGGCCGAAGAACTGACAACGCTGCAAGCCACAGTGGACAGAGACGACATGATACTCGACAAGCAACCCAAGTCCACCTCTTTCAAGCCCGCGGATGAGATAGTCAAATTCCAGGTCCACCCAACGGACCCTACAAAGACAGCTTCCATTGGGACACAGTTGAACCCCATAGTAGACGCCGCACTGCGAGATCTCCTGCGCGAGAATTGGGATATTTTCGCATGGCATCCTTCAGACATGCCGGGAATCCCACGTAGGCTGGCCGAACACAGCCTCAATATTCCGAAAGGATACAACCCAGTCAAGCAGACTCTTAGGCGCTTCTCAGAGCCCAAGCGATAGGCCATGGGAGAAGAGCTAGCCAAGCTACTCGAGGCCGGATTCATCAGAGACATAAAACATCCGGATTGGCTAGCAAACCTGGTAATGGTACCAAAGAAGGACAAATCCTGGCGCCTATGTGTCGATTTCAAAGACCTCAATAAGGCTTGTCCTAAGGATCCCTTCCACCTCCCCCACATTGATCAAATTATCGACGCCACCGTAAGACACGATTCATTGTGTTTCCTCGACGCATACTCCGGATACCATCAGATCAAGATGGCAGAGTCTGACCAAGCTGCAACATCCTTCATTACGCCATACGGCCCTTTCTGTTTCAATACCACGCCCTCCAGGCTAAAAAACGCCGGCGCAACCTATCAACGCATGATTCAGACATGCCTGGAAAAGCAAATCGGCAAAATAGTAGAGGCTTACGTAGATGACGTGGTCATTAAAACAAGATATGTTGAAACTTTAATAGATGACTTGAAGCTCACGTCCGACAACCTCCAAACATACGACATCAAGCTCAACCCGGAGAAATGTGTCTTCGGTGTACCCTCCGGGAAATTGCTCGGCTTCATCGTTTCCAATAGAGGAATTGAAGCAAATCCGGCAAAAAACCGATCTCTGTCAGAGTTGGCTATCCCAATAGACCTCAAGCAGATCCAGAAACTAACTGGATGCATGGCTGCCTTAAGCCGCTTTATCTCCCAATTAGGAGAAAAGGCACTACCTCTTTATCGCCTTCTTCGACGCACCGAACACTTCGAGTGGATGGATGCAGCCACGACAGGAGTGGAAGAAATAAAGGCCCTCTTGGCCACCAATCTAGTCATGACCGCGCCAAATACTGGCGAACCCATGCTATTATATATAGCTGAAACACACCAAGTTGTAAGCGGAGTGCTCGTCATCGAGCGAGAAGCAGACGGACATAAGTTCCCGCTCCAAAAGCCGGTATATTACGTGTCCACTGTCCTCACTCCATGCAAATCTCGGTACCCACACTATCAAAAGATAGCGTTCACAGTCTTCATGGCATCCCGGAAGCTACGACACTACTTTCAAGAGTGTTCGATTACGGTGGCCTTCGAAGTACCACTTAACGATATAATAAACAACCGCGACGCAACGGGCCGAATTGCTAAATGGGCTATCGAGCTCCTTCCGTTCGACACAACATATAAACCACGACGGGCCATTAAGTCGCAAGTTCTGGCTGACTTTGTCGCCGAATGGACATAAGCCGAAATCCCTAAAGAGTACGACGCGTATTCCAATTGGATCATGCACTTTGACGGCTCTAAAATGCTGGCCGGATTGGGAGCAGGTGTTGTCCTGACATCCCCCATTGGAGACATGGTTCAATATGTACTCTAAATACTATACACAGACTCCAACAATGCAGCCGAATACGAGGCTCTGTTGCATGGTCTTCGGATGGCAGTCTCCATGGGCATCCAATGCCTTGAAGTGCATGGGGACTCGAATCTCGCAATATCTCAGATAAACGGAGAATTCGATGCCAAAGATCCGAAAATGGCGGCTTATCATAATGCCGTCCTCAAAATGTCAGCTCGGTTCGAGGGGCTTGAATTCCACCATGTGGTCAGAGAAAATAATCAAGCAGCGGATGTCCTCGCCCGCATTGGCGCTAAACGCGACCCCGTCCCACCTAATATATTCTTGGGAAGGATGTTCAAGCCATCTATGGTATGGGAAGGGGAGTCTGACAATATTAGTCCGGCTCCGCATACAATCCCAGATTCTAAACCATCTGACGTAATCGGATGTTCTGCCACCGAAATAACACCTTCGGCCCACGAAATTATGGTTGTCACCGCCCCGTGGACCGAGCCCTTCTTAGCCTACCTAAATAGGCAAGAGCTCCCTGAGGACCAAAATGAGGCACATTGTATCGTGCGACGCTCTAAGGCCTACAAAGTCCGCGAAGGAGAGCTCTACAAGAAAAGTACTGCCGGAGTGCTCCAAAGATGCATCTCCGAAGAGGAATGGCGGCAGCTCTTATCCGAAATTCATTTCGTACTCGGTGGACACCATGCCGCAGCTCGGGCACTTGTAAGCAAGGCCTTCCGTATACGTTTTTACTGGCCGACAGCCCAAGCGGATGCACAGGACCTTGTCCAACATTGCATTGGTTGCCAATTCTTCGCCAATCAGAGCCATATGCCCCCTACCACTCTCCAAACAATCCCCATAACTCGGCCCTTTGCGGTCTGGGGGCTCGATATGGTCGGACCTCTTAAAGGGGGAAGCCATAAGAAAAAATACTTATTGGTCATGGTGGACAAGTTCACCAAATGGATAGAAGCCAAACCAGTTAAAATGGCCGAATCCGGACCAGTGATAGACTTCATATCAGGGGTCGTACACCATTACGGTGTCCCCCATAGCATCATCACCAACAACGGCTCAAATTTCACAGCCGATGAGGTGAAAACATGGTGCGGCAACATGGGCATTAAGCTCGATTACGCCTCTGTCTATCACCCCCAAACAAACAGTCAGGTCGAACGTGCAAATGGTCTCATCATGAGCGGCATCAAACCCAGACTAGTGCGATCCTTGAAGGAATCAGACACACATTGGGTCGAGGAGCTCGACTCCGTACTCTGGGGGCTGCGGACCACTCCGAATCATACCACCGGATACACACCCTTTTTTATGGTGTATGCTATGTCTTTAGCTTGCGTTGGTTTTCCTTGAAGAGGAAAGGGTGATGCAGCACATTAGCGTAAGTATTTCCCTAAATTTTTGAGAACCAAGGTATCAATCCAGTAGGAGGCTCCTCAACAAGTCCCACGAACCTACACAAACAAACAAAGAACTCGCAACCAACGCAATAAAGGGGTTCTCAATCCCTTCACGGCCACTTGCGAAAGTGAGATCTGATAGAGTTAATATGATAAGATAAATATATTTTTGGTATTTTATACTATAGATGCAGAAAATAAAGATGCAAATAAAAGTAGATTGGAAGCAAATATGATAAAAGATAGACCCGGGGGCCATAGGTTTAACTAGAGGCTTCTCTCGAGATAGCATAAGTATTATGGTGGGTGAACAAATTACTATCGAGCAATTGATAGAAAAGCGAATAATTATGAGATTATCTAGGCATGATCATGTATATATGCATCACGTCCGCAACAAGTAGACCGACTCCTGCCTGCATCTACTACTATTACTCCACACATCGACCGACTCCTTCCTGCATCTAGAGTATTTAGTTCACAAAGAACAGGGTAACGCATTAAGCAAGATGACATGATGTAGAGGGATAAACTCAAGCAATATGATATAAACCCCATCTTTTTATCCTCGATGGCAACAATACAATACGTGCCTTGCAACCCTTTCTATCACTGGGTAAGGACACCGTAAGATTGAACCCAAAGCTAAGCACTTCTCCCATGGCAAGAAAGATCAATCTAGTAGGCCAAACCAAACTGATAATTCGAAGAGACTTGCAAATATAACTCAATCATACATAAAAGAATTCAGAGAAGATTCAAATATTATTCATAGATAAACTTGATCATAAACCCACAATTCATCGGATCTCGACAAACACACCGCAAAAAGAGATTACATCAAATAGATCTCCACAAGAGAGGGGGAGAACATTGTATTGAGAGCCAAAAAGAGAGAAGAAGCCATCTAGCTAATAACTATGGACCCGTAGGTCTGTGGTAAACTACTCACAACTCATCGGAAGGGCTATGGTGTTGATGTAGAAGCCCTCCATGGCCGATTCCTCCTCCGGCAAAGTGCCGGCGAAGGCTCCAAGATGGGATCTCGCGGATACAGAAGGTTACGGTGGTGGAAATTGTGTTTCGTCTGCCCCCCCGGATGTTTTCGGGGTACATAGGATTATATAGGAGGAAGAAGTACGTCGGTGGATGCCCGAGGGGCCCACGAGACAGGGGGCATGCCCTATGGGGGGGGGGGCGCCCTCCTATCTCGTGGAAGCTTCGGCTGCTTCTTGACTTGCACTCCAAGTCCCCTGGATCACGTTCGTTCCAAAAATCACGCTCCCGAAGGTTTCATTCCGTTTGGACTCCGTTTGATATTCCTTTTCTTCGAAATACTGAAATAGGCAAAAAATAGCAATACGGGGTGGGCCTCCGGTTAGTAGGTTAGTCCCAAAAATGATACAAATGTGTAAAATAAAGCCCATAAACATCCAAAACAGGTAATATAGTAGCATGGAACAATCAAAAATTATAGATACGTTGGAGACGTATCTAGCATCCCCAAGCTTAATTCCTGCTTGTCCTCGAGTAGGTAAATGATAAAAAGAGAATTTTTGATGTGGAATGCTACCTAGCATAATTCTTAATGTAATTTTCTTTAATGTGGCATTAGTTTTCAGATCCAAATGATTCAAGACAAAAGCTTATAAAACATAAAAATAATAATACTTTGAAGCATGCTAACAAATAATCATGTCCTATCAAAATAGCATAGCCAAAGAAAGCTTATCCCTACAAAATCATATAGTTAGGCCATGCTTCATTTCCATTACACAAAATACTCCCATCATGTACAACCCCGATGACGAGCCGAGCAATTGGTTCATACTTTTTACGAGCTTCAGATTTTTCAACTCTTACGCAATACATGAGCGCAAGCCGTGGACATAGCACTATGGTGGTCTATTGTGGTGGTTGTAAGGAGAAAAAGAGGGAGATGATAGTCTCACATCAACTAGGCGTATCAACGGGCTATGGAGATGCCCATCAATAGATATCAATGTGAGTGAGTAGGGATTGCCATGCAACGGATGCACTAGAGCTATAAATGTATGAATGCTCAATAAAAAGAAACTAAGTGGGTGTGCATCCAACTTGCTTGCTCACGAAGACCTAGGGCACTTTGAGGAAGCCCATCATTGGAATATACAAGCCAATTTCTATAATCAAAAAAATTCCCACTAGTATATGAAAGTGACAATATATGAGACTCTCTATCCTGAAGATCATGGTGCTATTTTTTGAAGCACAAGTGTGGAAAAAGAGATAGTAGCAATTGTCCCTTCTCTCTTTTTCTCTCATTTTTTTTCTTTTTCTCTTTTTTTTCTTTCTCTTTTTTTTCTTTTTTTCCTTTTCCCTTTTTTTCTTTCTTTTTGGTGGGCTTATTTGGCCTCTTTTATTTTTATAAAGTCCGAAGTCTCATCCCGACTTGTGGGGGAATCATAGTCTTAATCATCCTTTCCTCACTGGGACAATGCTCTAATAATGAAGATCATCACACTTTTATTGATTTACAACTCAAAAATCACAACTCAAAGCTAGATATGACTCTATATGAATGCCTCCGGCGGTGTACCGGGATATGCAATGAATCAAGAGCAACATGTATGAAAATTATGAAGGTGGCCTTGCCACAAATACGATGTCAACTACATGATCATGCAAAGAGCAATATGACAATGATGAAACATGTCATAATAAACGGAACGGTGGAAAGTTGCAGGGCAATATATCTCGGAATGGCTATGGAAATGCCATAATAGGTAGGTATGGTGGTTCTTTTGAGGAAGGTAAATAATGGGTACATGATACTGGCAAAAGTTGCGCGGCATAAGAAAAGCTAGCAAAGTGGACGGATGAGTGTGTGTATATCCATGGACTCACATTAGTCATAAAGAACTCATATACTTATTGCAAAAGTCTACTTAGCCCTCGAAGCAAAGTAATACTACGCATGCCCCAAGAGGGATAGATTGGTAGGAAAAATCCATCGGTCGTCCCCGACTGCCACTCATAAGGAAGACAATCAAAAGAGCACCTCATGCAACAAATTTGTCACACAACTTTTACTATACGTGCATGCTATGGGACTTGCCAACTTCGACAAAAGTATTTCTCAATTTTATAATTATCCACTAGCATGACCCTAACATTACTACCTTTATATCTCAAAACAATTATCAAGCATCAAATTGATCATAGCACCCAATTCTCTTCTATGATAGTTTTTATTGTACCCAACTTGGATGGTCATCATTCTAGGACCAAATTTGTAACCATAGCAAATACCATGCTGTTCTAAAAGACTCTCAAAATAATATAAGTGAAGCATGAGAGACTAGCAATTTCTTCAAAATTAATCCACCTCCATGCTCTAAAAGATATAAGTGAAGCACTAGAGCAAAAACTATCAAGCTCAAAAATTATAAGTGAAGCACATGGAGTATTCTAGCAAATTCTAATCAAATAGGCTTCTCCCAAAAGGTGTGTACATCAAGGATGATTGTGGTAAACTAAAAATCAAAGACTAATATAATACACGACGCTCCAAGCAAAACACATATCATGTGGTGAATAAAAATATAGCTCCAAGTAAAGTTACCAATGAACAAAGACGAAAGAGCGGATGCCTTCCCGGGGCATCCCAAAGCTTAGGATTTTGGCTATTCTTGAATATCTTGGGGTTCCTTTGACATACCCAACCTTATTCTCTTGCCACTCCTTATTCCATAGTCCATAAAAGCTTTACCCAAAACTTGAAAACTTCACAACACAAAACTCAACAGGAAATCTTATAAGCTCCGTTAGTGAAAGAAAACAAAACCACCACATAAGTTAATGTAATTAACTCATTATTTATTTATTTTGGTGTTAAACCTACTGTATTCCAACTTCTCTATGGTTTATAAACTATTTTACTAGCCATAGATGCATCAAAATAAGCAAACAACACACGAAAAACAGAATCTGTCAAAAACAGAACAGTCTGTAGAAATCTGTAACTAAAGCAAACTTTTGGAACTCTAAAAATCCTACAAAAATAGGAAGTACTGTAAAAGTTGTTTATTGATCATCAGAAAAAAGAATCAATGCAAAAGCTTGTTTCTATGATTTATTGATTTTTTTCTCGTGAGTGCAAAGTTTCTGTTTTTCAGCAGAATCAAATCAACTATCATCATAGTTTATCCTATAGGTTCTACTTGGCACAAACACTAATTAAAAGATAAAAACAAATCTAAACAGAAAGTAGAAGCAAAAATTATTACTAAACAGGAACAAAAACAAAATACACAAAGAAAATTGGGTTGCCTCCCAACTAGCGCTATCGTTTAACGCCCCTAGCTAGGCATAAAAGCGAAGATAGATCTAAGTAGTGCCATCTTTGGCTCTTGAAAAGGAAAAGGAGGGTCTCCTCTCTATGGAATTCATTCTTCTATTTAGGGTAAGCACATTGCCATTAATGGATGAAGTAAGATTAAGCATGTTACGGAAATTTGCATCTAAGCTAGACTTCATCTCTTTGATAATTTCATTTTGATAAAAGCACAAGAGAGTAGTTGATTCAACCTTGTCATTCATAGGGTGCCCAAATATGGTTTTCATTTTTTCATAGGTATCTATAGCATCCCCTTCAAGAAAACCTTCTTCAAAAATAGAATCTAGAACTTGTTTGAAAGAAGCGGGCAAGCCAACATAAAAACTTTTTAAGTAAACTTCAATTTGATATTGTGGCACATAGCTTGCCCGAATCCTTAATAACCTATCCCAAGCATCTTTTAAGGACTCATCAAGCAAATAACGAAAAATTATGGAGTCATCTTCATCACAATTATCTAAATTCTCATTGATAACCCCGGTATGTCTCCCCATAGAATCATTATTTAGGAGCTTAGAGAGGACAGAGGGGCTATCCAAGGCACTAAAACTAGGGAGAGATCCCTTAGTTCTTTTTGACTCAGCCATGGCAACGAAAAGACAAACGGAAAGGAGAGAAGAAGATTGGGAAAGAGAGGGCAAATAAAACGGCAAGGGTGAAGTGGGGGAGAGGAAAACGAGAGGCAAATGGCAAATAATGTAAATGCGAGGGAGATGAGTTTGTGATGGGTACTTGGTATGTCTTGACTTGAGCGAAGACCTCCCCGGCAACGGCGTCAGAAATCCTTCTTGCTACGTCTTGAGCTTGCGTTGGTTTTCCTTGAAGAGGAAAGGGTGATGCAGCACAGTAGCGTAAGTATTTCCCTCAGTTTTTGAGAACCAAGGTATCAATCCAGTAGGAGGCTCCTCAACAAGTCCCACGAACCTACACAAACAAACAAAGAACTCGCAACCAACGCGATAAAGGGGTTGTCAATCCCTTCACGGCCACTTGCGAAAGTGAGATCTGATAGAGATAATATGATAAGATAAATATATTTTTGGTATTTTATTATATAGATGCAGAAAATAAAGATGCAAATAAAAGTAGATTGGAAGCAAATATGATAAAAGATAGACCCTGGGGCCATAGGTTTCACTAGAGGCTTCTCTCGAGATAGCATAAGTATGACGGTGGGTGAACAAATTACTGTCGAGCAATTGATAGAAAAGCGAATAATTATGAGATTATCTAGGCATGATCATGTATATAGGCATCACGTCCTCAACAAGTAGACCGACTCCTGCCTGCATCTACTACTATTACTCCACACATCGACCGACTCCTGCCTGCATCTGGAGTATTGAGTTCACAAAGAACAGAGTAACGCATTAAGCAAGATGACATGATGTAGAGGGATAAACTCAAGCAATATGATATAAACCCCATCTTTTTATCCTCGATGGCAACAATACAATACGTGCCTTGCAACCCTTTCTGTCACTGGGTAAGGACACCGTAAGATTGAACCCAAAGCTAAGCACTTCTCCCATGGCAAGAAAGATCAATCTAGTAGGCCAAACCAAACTGATAATTCGAAGAGACTTGCAAATATAACTCAATCATACATAAAAGAATTCAGAGAAGATTCAAATATTATTCATATATAAACTTGATCATAAACCCACAATTCATCGGATCTCGACAAACACACCGCAAAAAGAGATTACATCAAATATATCTCCACAAGAGAGTGGGAGAACATTGTATTGAGATCCAAAAAGAGAGAAGAAGCCATCTAGCTAATAACTATGGACCCGTAGGTCTGTGGTAAACTACTCACAACTCATCGGAAGGGCTATGGTGTTGATGTAGAAGCCCTCCATGGTCGATTCCCCCTCCGGCAGAGTGTCGGCGAAGGCTCCAAGATGGGATCTCGCGGATATAGAAGGTTACGGTGGTGGAAATTGTGTTTTGTCTGCCCCCCGGATGTTTTCGGGGTACATAGGCTTATATAGGAGGAAGAAGTACATCGGTGGATGTCCGAGGGGCCCACGAGACAGGGGGGCGCCCTATAGGGGGGGGGGGGCGCCCTCCTATCTCGTGGAAGCTTCGGCTGCTTCTTGACTTGCACTCCAAGTCCTCTGGATCACGTTCATTCCAAAAATCACGCTCCCGAAGGTTTCATTCTGTTTGGACTCTATTTGATACTCCTTTTCTTCGAAATACTGAAATAGGCAAAAAAAACAGCAATACGGGCTAGGCCTCCGGTTAGTAGGTTAGTCCCAAAAATGATATAAATGTGTAAAATAAAGCCCATAAACATCCAAAACGGGTAATATAATAGCATGGAACAATCAAAAATTATAGATACGTTGGAGACGTATCAGTGTACAGCACAGAAGCAGTGCTACCCTGCGACATAGTCCATGACTCACCTCGTGTGCGCATGTATGAGGTGAAGGAAGCCGAACTAGAGCGGCAGGACAACTTAGATGCTCTGGAGGAGGAGCGTGATGTAGCAAAAGCCCGTTCCGCATTCTATCAGCAACAGGCTCGAAGGTATCATAGCAGAGAAGTACGCGCCAAAACATATAAATTGGTGAACTAGTTCTACGCCTCCCCGAGAAGAAGAAGGACAAGCTCAAACCCAAGTGGGAGGGTCCCTTCATCATCGACAAAGTTATCACCGGAGGAGCGTACCGTCTATGCAATGCATCTGATAACAGACTCGAGCCGAACCCATGGAACGCGGCCAGACTCCGAAGATTCTACGCCTAATGCCGGACCCAGTGTTCGTCCCCCTACCTCCGCTTCTTCAATTATGTTCTCCTTTTTCCTTTCTCGCCCTCTTTTACTTTTCACATACAGCCTTAAAAACTGTACGGATGCTTTGATCGCTCCGGCCGCACTACGTGTGCTCATTATACCTAGGGGGCTTCCTATGCCGAAGCTAAATATAACTACTATAATGGCTTCCTACCAGCCACATATGCTTTTTTTCCATATGTGCCTTTTCTTCACCATTATATGCATCGATATGACTTAGGTTTTGGCCATGCTGGGTTGCCTGGCTCTTGTGTTTATGCCCTACGTTCTCGTTAATTCGGCTAGGGCATAAGGGGAGCACCTCTGCGATTGTTACTGCCGGTTCAGCCGGATGTGTACCTCAGACTGGGTGAAGCCGAAAGCTAGCATTCTTAAGGGAATATTCGGTCGGTGAACAAAAGATGTTTTCGTTTATTACAACATGAATCCCCGGATGTTTTGTTTCCTGCGTTTCTGTTCGCAGTTCAGACATGCACATCGATGCATGCGCACCCAGAGAAAGGAACCCCTAATGGAACTATTCTCTATGTAAGATGTTTCTTACTATCCATGTAATATAACATAACTAGTTGGGTACTTGTCTGTTCAAGCACTTATGACCCCTACGCCTAGTTTCCATGCATACCCCAGTTTTTCATAACTGTGCGGGTATTCAGATACACTCCGGACTGTCGGGTCCGGGGGCTGAAGCGAAAAGGTCCACCATGACAAATGATTTTCAATCCGGCTAGGGACTACATAGGTCCATTTAAATTACATAGTCACTTAGACTGGCTGTATTCTTCCTCTATACCATCCAACAGGTTTTCTAGCTTACAATCCTATTGGGAATACTTTGCGGCTAACGCTACTTGGTCATATACCAGACTTACGGGTATCTCTTGACCAACTGCCCTCGTCGGTCCGACATCGGCCATATGGTTCGGGTCAGCCTTGGCGTATCACATCTTCACCATGGCCCATGCTTCCCTCGCACCTTGTCGGCAGTCTGATATCTTCCATAACCGGAAGCACTGTCGTGCTCCTTTGAGCATCTCCACAAGCTCGCTCATGCCTCCTGGCAGGGAAGCGGATGGCCACAAGGCCTGGGCAATACCCTGCATCACCTGCCGCGCTCGTTCGTGTAGTTGTGAAAGATCTTGCAGCATATCGCCTGCGGATCCGGGCATCTCCTCTTTAGGACGGCCCGTCAGCATACCTGCAGACATAACTTTGTCAATCCGCTTCCTCGCCGAACTATACTACAGTTCGTTTAAGCACTTACTATAAATGCCGTGTCGAAGCCTCCTGTTCTCCTTCACGGAGTCAGCGAGCTGAGCCCGAACATCTTTTAATTTGACACTCAGTCCGATATTGGCATCTTGGAGATTATTTCTCTCTCAAATAGACTTCGCCAGCACACGCTCTCCCGCCTTCAGCTGACTTCGCAGATGTCGCTCATTATCTACCACAATCTTTGGATTCTCTCCGGGATTGTCTGTAGTATCTTTTGTTAGATTTACAAACCATGCCGAATAAATAACTGGTACAAGGTTAGTCTTACCAGAAGAGGCCCTTTTTGATCCCTCTTGTTTGGCAAGAACGGCCTTCAGCTGGGCCTTGCATTCCTCCAGTTCTTGAGATAAATGGGTATTCTTCTCTATAAGAACCTATGCAATTAAATCAGTTGTGCCAACTGTTTCAAGTCTCAGGGGCTACTACTACACATACTTATCAGATTTTCTTACCCGTATATCCTTCGCATACTGGTCCGTTGCTCTGGCAAGTCCATCTTGAGTGGCGCGAATATATGCGTCTCCAGAGTTGAAGGCATCGAAAGCCTCCTTGGAGAAAATACCATTGCGAAGTACGGCCCGTCTGCGCCGGTGATTCATGGCACTCCTCACTTCGGAGTTTGAAGCGGAAAGCATGTCCGCATCCTCCATGGTTGGGCAATTCGGTGTTGCCCCCACATCAGCCTCCACCCGTGAGTCCGCTTCAGGAATCCGGCTGCTTGAGGCGTGGTCGGAAGGGGATCCAGATGCAGTCCGGCGGGTGTTTTTCCTGCCAGGATGCAATGCAAACTGTCACAATTCGGAAAACATAACCACAGAGCAAGTCCAATTTGTACCTCTGACCCGACGTCTCAGTTCTAACTGCCTTCCTCTTATGCCTACCCGAACCGGATGCCCCTTGCGGATGAGCCCCCGTGGGCTCGGCACGGCGTCCTGATGGACGTTTCTGCAAAAGTACAACATGTGCGCTTAAGGCATAACTTAATTCAGAATTTAGGGCTTTGGCTTTACTTACGTTTGACACCGGGAGCAGCCCGGAATAATTAGCAAGGATGGCCATTAAGGCGTCGTTGCGGCTTGCTTGATAAAATGTCCCGTCTACAAGCTCCACGGATATATCCAGATCTTCTTCAAGTCCGGGGTCAAGAGCCCGACCAGGATCATCTGGCTGCGGAGGTGGGCTGTTGAACTCTTCCACGGCCCTTCTCAGTTCCTGCTTTGAAAATAGCAAGATAAATGACTGGTGACAAAGGACACAGGTATGAATAGAGCCGAGTAAGGAATGACAGCTTACCTAGCTTGGGGGGTTGTACATGGAAAATCCATCCCGCGGCTTCATGCGGAGGAACTCCTCTTCTTCCCCTTTGAACAAATCGGACAATATTTTCGCCAGTGCGGTGGTGGAGTCCGGACCTTTACGAGCGCAGCGGGTGGCATCATCTTCTCCGTTGAAGTGCCACATGGGTTTCCCCCAATATTGAAGTGGCTGCACCCCCCGTATGATGCATATTAACATAACATCCATCATTGTCAATCCTGACTTGGCCAGAATTTTTATCCGGCCCATCAGATAGAGGACCTCTCTGTCGTCTTCCTCCTGGGGGCTCTGCGGGCGCCAGTTTTGGCGTTTCTTTAGCGGGGCGTTGGTAAACTCGGGAAGGCCCATCCGGACTGGGTCCGGAAGGGGAACGTCATCAACATAAAACCACTCCGAGGGCCAGTCTTTGGATGCCTTCTTCGGAGTGCCGGACAGGTATCCAGCCTGAGCAATGCGCCATATTTAGGCTCCGCCCACTTGATATATAGATCCCTCCTGATTGCGAGGGATGAGGCAGAATAGCCTCTTCCATAGCTCGAAGTGAGCTTCGCAGCCCAGGAAGAGCCCGCAGAAGGAAACATACCCTGCAATGTGCAGTATGGAGGCAGGAGTGAAGTTGAGCAGCTGGAAACCGTAGAACTCCAGGAGCCCGCGGAGGAATGGGTGGGTTAGAAACCCAAGCCCTCTCAGCAAATACGGGACAAGGCATATCCGCTCCCCTCTAGATGGGTTCAGAAAGTTCTCCGCCTGCTCCCCGCCATTATAGGTGGCTTGTCCGGCTCGGACGGGGACCAGGTATGCAGGTGGGAGGAACCCCTGGGTCTACAACTCCACTAATCGGCTATGAGGGACAGAACACTTTTCCCAATCACCTAGCTTAGAGCTAAGGGCGCGAGAGGAGGAGCTTCGGCGGCAAGCCATGATGGAATGGCTTTTCCCGGGCATGCTCTGTTGAATGCTTGCTGGGAGGAAGATGGTGTGATTTGGATCTAAGGATCCTCGTCTCTTCAAATAGAAGGTTGGTTTACAGGGTCAGGGTGGCAAATGTAAGAATGCCCCGACTTCTCGTATTCACTTGACACATGGAGATAGCCATTATTGAAGCACAGAAGCCGAGGAGTTCGACATTAATGGGGGCCAGACACTGTTCACCACGACAGGTACTCTGGATTTGGAGAAGAACCCACCTTGCAATGTCGAAGACAATTTGCGCGTCGGACTCATCGTCGTTGAAGCCTGGTTTGGGGGCTACTGAGGGATTCCTGGATAAGGGGGTATCCGGACAGCCGGACTATGTACTTTGGCTGGACAGTTGGACTATGAAGATAGAATCTTGAAGACTTCGTCCCGTGTCCGGATGGGACTCTCCTTGGTGTGGAAGGCAAGCTTGGCGATTCGGATGATAGATCTCCTTCTCTGTAACCGACTCTGTGTAACCCTAGCCCCCTCTGGTGTCTATATAAACCGGAGGATTTAGTCCGTAGGACAACAACAATCATACCATAGGCTAGCTTCTAGGGTTTAGCCTCTACGATCTCGTGGTAGATCAACTCTTGTAATACTCATATCATCAAGATCAATCAAGTAGGAAGTAGGGTATTACCTCCATCGAGAGGGCCTGAACCTGGGTAAAACATCGTGTCCCCAGTCTCCTGTTACCATTTTCCTTAGACGCACATTTCGGGACCCCCTACCCGAGATCCTCCGGTTTTGACACCGACAACGACCAATATTTGGCCCGTGATCCTTACGGCGAGCACAACCACGACCAACTTCTGGCCCGTGATCCTTATGGCGATCACAACCACGACCAACTTCTGGCACGTGATCCTTATG
This sequence comes from Triticum dicoccoides, assembly GCF_002162155.2. Lineage (NCBI taxonomy): Eukaryota > Viridiplantae > Streptophyta > Magnoliopsida > Poales > Poaceae > Triticum > Triticum dicoccoides. The sequence goes on from NC_041381.1 coordinate 596,776,093, forward strand.
GCGATCACAACCACGACCAACTACTGGTCCAAATCCACACGATGGCCTTCTCGCCACCAACACAATGCAAACTTCATACTTAGTGTGCAAAATTCATTAAATGTTGACCCATGGTGTGACCTACTTTCGAGTGTGTCCTTAACCGTGGACTCGGCTATCAATAGATTAATACACTCTACAGAGGTAGCGCATTGGACCCACACCACGGAACCCATGGCCTCGCACTCCTATTCGGGTGGACCAACGACATTCCGACGAAACCATTCCATTGGCATGACACTCTCCCGGCCACTCCGACTCACTCCCCATCGGGCTAGTCCTAGGTGGCCCCGTGTCTTCCAAAGACACAAAGACCACCATCGTGGCCAAACGATCCCACATGGGGACACGGTAACAAAAACTTAACAATAGGCACACAAGGTTATGCCTGCTTACCGGGCCAGGGTACAGCACGCCCATAACCTTCCCTAGTTGGAGGCACCGACCAGAGGCATGACAATGAAATGAATAAAGGCCGTCCCATACCGGCAAATGTGGTTGCACTGGGAAAGACTCGATTCAGCGACACCATGACCCGGTCAACAACATATTCAAGTTGAGTTATTATCAGGTTTAACTTAAAGTGAAAATAACCAGCGTCATAATGCCATGACATGCATCACTACCATATGCATCACATATCAACGGAAATGACTGTGTCAACTATGTTCACACTGAGCATCAACAACTCATGATACTTCTCTGGTTAAGATCAAACCTCACTTCAACCAGAATCTTTTCTAGCAAATTTATGATTTTTACTCATGCATGAAAATAATCCCACTAATTATTTATATCCATAACCATATTATATTTTCATCACCCATAAACCAAATCCTTGTTAGTTTACCAACTAAGTTCACTTCAAACTTTCTATAAATCTAGCATATTCACTTTAACAAGCATCTAACAGAATATAACTAACATATTAATAATTTAAATGCATGAATAATCATTTGTTCAAGTAGAAAATCACAAATATTGTAATGGCATCATGAAAATGTTGCTGTGGCTTGCCTTAGTGCAGATGAGGTTCACAATCCTCCTGGTGATCCTCAAGACAAGCCTGACCTTCTGAAAATAAATAAAAACACAAAAAGAAATCATCAAGAAACCTTCCGAAAATCACCAGAAAATCTAGATAGCAGGGAAAAATCCCTTCTTTGGTGAGCTTCTAGATTTTTGGACGAAGAACACAATGCAAAAAGAATCAATGCATTTGGACTTATGGATAAAAAGTTGTGGCTGTAAGAAGTTCTCTGGATTTAAATAAAATTTGAATTAAAAATAAACAGACTGGGGGGTGATGTCGAAGGCATAAAAGCCCAGGGCGCAACCACTCGTACCGCTTCGCGTGCATACAGAGTGGCTGACTAGCAGGCCTCGCTAGTCAGGTGAGGAGGAGGGGGAGAGGGAAAGAAAGAGTGGCGAGGCTTCGCCGGAGCGCACGCCGACGGCGGGGGCTCTTGGGCCAAAACGAGAGTGAGGGATTGAAAGAGAAGACAAAGGTGCACCTGCCCATACCCGTAGGATGGCTAGGGGTGGTTGGACGGTGCCAGAATTAGCCTCTCCAGCAGAGGCAGAGAGCAGTGGTCGCCGGAGACGAAGACGACGGTGACTAGGGGCGACTCCAGGGGCTCCAACCGGGCGGAACGGCACCACCGGAGAGTGGTGGAGGCCCTGGATGGGTTGCCCTGGCCTGGGAGGGGATTGAGATGTGGAGACGACCCGAGGGGATCGCCGGCGAGCTCAAGCTCGGGGACGGCGGCCAACGGCCTACCCGGTTGGGCTACAGCTATCTACTTGCTTATGGAGTGTGTGGGAGTGGATGCGGGTGCTCGAGGAGGCTGGGGTGGCCGTATTTATAGGCGAGCGGCGAGGGGGTTCGGGCTCCGCCGGAGGACACCTGTCCACGGCGCCCGGTGACAAACGGCGTCAGTGAGAGAGGGGGAAGAAGATGTAGCTCACGCGGGGACCGTTGGCGAGCGCGGACGAGTACAGGGGCGAGAGGAAGACGACGAGCACAGTGCGCCGCGCACTGTGGCGTTGGCCGGACCGTGCACGTGCCCTTTGCAGCGATCTTCGGCGTTGGCGAGTGCCAGGGTGGAGTTAAGTGAGTCGAGACGGTTATGGTGGCGCAGTTTGGCACGGTTGGGCAGGCTGGGCAGCGAGTACACACGCAACAGAGCGCTTGGCGGCACTCAGAACGTGTGTTTTGCATTCTAGCACGCCTGGACGAACGCGGTCATCGCGTGAACTATGACCTCAGGTCAACCTAAGCACACACTTCATGTCTGGCATGTAGTCCGTGGTAGTTTTGAGTGTTACCAGGCTTGGGTTGGGTTCCAGGTGCAGTAGAAATGAGTTTACACTTGAAAGGATCGATACGGTTGACTAGAGGGGGGGGTGAATAGGCAACTAACAATTTTTAAGCTTTTCTTTAACAAATTAAACCTTATAACAAAGTAGGTTGTCTAGATATGCAACTAAGTGGACAACCTATATGATGCAATGACAACTAGCACACAAACAAGCAATAGATACAACACAAGTAAGCTTGCAAAAGTAAAGGCACGAAATAACCAAGAGTGGAGCCGGTGAAGACGAGGATGTGTTACCGAAGTTCCTTCCTTTTAAGGGGATGTACGTCTCCGTTAGAGCGGTGTGGAGGCACAATGCTCCCCAAGAAGCCACTAGGGCCACCGTAATCTCCTCACGCCCTCACACAATGCGAGATGCCGTGATTCCACTATTTGTGCCCTTGAAGGCGGCGACCGAACCTTTACAAACAAGATTGGGGCTATCTCCACAACACTTGGAGGCTCTCAACAACACCACGAAGCTTCACCACAATGGAGTATGGCTTCGAGGTGACCTCAACCGTCTAGGGTGCTCAACAACCAAGAGTAACAAGATCCGCTAGGGATAAGTGGGGGAATCAAATTTCTCTTGGTGGAAGTGTAGATCAGGGCCTTCTCAACCAATCCCGAGCAAATCAACAAGTTTGATTGGCTAGGGAGAGAGATCGGGCGAAAATGGAGCTTGGAGCAACAATGGAGCTTTTGGGGGAAGAGGTAAGTCAACTTTGGGGAAGAAGACACCTTTATATAGTGGGGGAAACAATTCAACCATTACCCACCAAACAGCCACGCTCAGAGCGGTACTACCGCTTGGGCAGGGCGGTACTACCGCTGATAAGCGGTACTACCGCTCCCTCCCAGCGGTACTGCCGCGCTGAAGAGGGATGCAGAGTCCTGTCCCCTGAGCGGTACTACCATGGAAGTATAAGCGGTACTACCGCTTGGAGCGGTACTACCGCCGCTACTGCCGCTACTAGTACCGTAAAACCCGACACGAAAAACAGTGGTCGAGAATCGAGGTGGTAGTAGCCCGGAACCACTGCGGTACTACGGTCGAAGTTCACAAGCGGTACTACCGCTCAGGGAGCGGTACTACCGCTCGGGGAGCGGTACTACTGCTTGACGAGCTTCGGCGGTACTACTGCTGAGGGCCGCGGTAGTACCGCTGGGACAGGACAGGCAGGCACAGATTTAGGAAAGAGAGCTCCAATGAAGCGGAGAGAAGCATCGGGTGTGATAATGATGTGTACGTGTTGATTCCACCCTAGCCTTACCAAAGCGGATCCCCTCTTGATAGTACGGTGACTCCTACGAAACTAGACCATCAGCAGAGAAATGAAGGAGCTACACCGTCTTGAATAAAACTCCGAGGGGAAGTAATCGTCTCGTGCCAAAGGATGAATCTCTGAAAGAACTCAACGCACACGATTAGTCCGCAAAAGCATTGTCATCAATCACCAAAACATCTGGGGATAACAATACGGGATTTGCACAAGCAGGAAAGATATAGGATCGGCGCAAAGCCCCACCGTCCTAAAATGTAGAAGGACTCCCCCTGGATGTGTGCTGTCTAGATAAGTGCTTTGGACTGCACGGCACAGATACCAGGATCAACGCTCCCCCTACATTTTAGAGACCAACTACCTAAGCAAGAAATATGAGAGCAACATAGATAACAAGATAAGCAAGCAACTCATAAGCTAGATAGACATAGATAATGATACTCGAAAGATAAGGTATCATATGTCTCACACCATATGACTGGAACTTAGGTCTCACTGACACAAACCAAACCAGGCAAACTGCGAGAAAACACAAACGACGGAAGAACAACACAAATCCCTAAACTCCCTCCCCCTTTGGCATCGAGACACCAAAAAGGAGAGGGAGTGTTGCTACAGCTCCAGGTGATAGCAAGAGAATCAGGTCTCAGCGGGATCGTCTGCGCCACCTTCGTCGGTCGGGAAGTGCTCGGCATCAGAATCGGTCCACGGGCAGTGCTGCTGAATCCACTCCTCCTCCTCAGTAAGCTGGTCCTCAGATCCACTGTTAACGGTGGCACCCAACTGGCGCATGATCTCCTTGTGACGAAAACGGGCCTTCTTCTCACCCACATGAGTCATGTACTGACCGTGAGCCTCCATGCAGAACAGCTTCTTCATCTCGAGCTTGAGCTTCTTTGCCCAAGAGGGCTCTGCCGCAGAAGGCACATAGTCATCATCATCCTCAGCCTCAGCCTTAGCCTCCTCCTCGGTCTCCATGGCAGTAGCAGACGAAGGAACTCTAGATTTAGGGACCTGAGTGCCCTTGTTGTCCTTCTTTCTCAGATGCTTGATGTCGTGAGAAACCAACTCCCCGGTCTCTAGCATCACCTGGGGATAGACACGACCCCAGGCCTTCTCAATAAGCAGCATGATGAACGGACCATAAATCGGGCACTTGCGCTCGGAGATAGCAGATAAAAGCTCAGACCACATAACATGGGATATATCCAGGGACTCTCCGGTGTTTTGTTCCTTCTCACGCTAGCAGAAGAGAAGCATGTCCACGATATAAGAATGAACCATATCCAGATTCCCGATGCGAGGGAAAAGAGTCTCACGGAAGACACGGTGAAGAATGTCCAGAAAGGCAGGAAGCTCATATGTTTCCTTCTTCGTCTCGGGGTTGATCTTCAAAGTGCAGAACGGCCATAGAGCTTGCTTGTGAGTAGCGAAGGTGTTGCGGTGTGGGCGAAAGCCGACAGGAGAAGCAAGCCCTTGATCTTCCACCCCAATCAATTCCATGAATGCCTTCCACTTGATTGAAAGCAAATTGCCATTGGTCATCCAAGTCAGTGTCCTGTCCTCATCAGTCCCGAGATAAACCGTGGCATAGAATTGGGCCACAATATCAGCATCATAATCTTTGTTGAATTGCATGACACTAAGGATGTTCAGTTGAGTGCACACCTAAAGAGCTTCACCAAAGTAATCAGGATCCTTCTCCATATGGTCGGTGTCAATGGAGTGCACGTTAACAAAGAGGTTCTTCTTGGCCTTGAGAACATCAAAGAAGATGGCAAACTGAAATCTGTTCCAGAACGGACGGTTGACCAAAGTGGGATCTTGGTCAACCTCATAGAGGTTGCGGAAACGTCTTGCCTAGAACTCCTTGGCTGGCATTTCTGGCACAGTTTTGCCAGGCTTCGGCTTGACACCAGGCTTCTTCTGGAGTTGGGGTGGAGGACGAGCACTTGAGGAACCTCCTACAGACTCAGTTGTGCGGTACCGCTTGGACGTGGCATGACCGGGGTTGACACGCCGATCCTGATGCTCCGGAAGCTCATCACCTGGAACCACACACAAGAACACGCAAACAACTAGAAAGAACGAGCATAAGCCACCAAACAAAACCAAAAAGGATCACTGATTAGTAAAAGTATGGTGGAATCTGGTAGAGGGCGGTAGTACCGCGACCTGTGAGTGGTAGTACCGCTCCAGAGGGAGCGATAGTACCGCTCGAGACGGGAAACAACAGTTTCCTACTGCCGTGGTCAGATCCGGCACTACCGTCCTACCAAATTCAAAAATACTCCTACCAAACACCAATCCAAACTGCCTAGAAGCCTTCTCCATCCTACTCAAGCCTAGATTTGGCCAAAAATCTAGAGATGCAACTACTATTGCCCCTAAGATGCTAGATTGGAAATCTAGACAAGAAGAGAGAGAGAGAACGGGGGCAATATCGGGATCCATGGCAAGAGGACAAGGTGGGGATCGTCTCCACCAAAGGAAATGGAGAGGAGCGCCCCGGAGAGGGAGATCCGCCGGAGCCCTCCCGCGGCGCCGGTTGCTGGAGAGACGAAGAGCGTGGGGGCGAGTGAATGGGTATGGGAGAGAAGAAACTCCCCTGCCCCCGATATAACCCCCTTCCCCCGCCTCGCAGCGGTAGTACCGTGCTGGTGGGCGGTAGTACCGCACACCACCAGCGGTAGTACCGCTCAGCAACCACAGGCCTCTAGACACACACGGCTTAAGCTCAAAAAGAACGGAAAAACCACACCCAAGAAAGAAGAAAGACCAACAAGGCCACAAACACACTAACAACAGAACAGAACACACCTCTTCAAGAGAGGGCGGTGGCCGAGGCCACCTATGTTTGAGTCAAGAGGTATGGCGTAGATTTTAACCTTGGACCCATGACCAAAACTCGTCCTTGAAGCACTAGTACCAAAAAATATGGTTAAACTGAAAGACTAGATCAATTTATGCATAATGGGGGGGGGGAGTTCATTGAGAGAACAACACTCCCCCTATGTCCATGCATACATCTAAACTAGACAACAAGTTGAGTGTGGTGGGGGGTGCACGGGTTCAAGTCACATTGCTCGAATCAATGATATTTAGCTCATGCCTTAACTCGCGAAATCTTGCTTCATCCAAGGGCTTCGTGAAAATATCTGCAAGGTTATCATGAGTGTTGACATACTTGAGCTCGATCTCCACTCGCCTAATGTGATCCCGGATGAAGTGATATCGGATCTCAATATGCTTCGTCTTGAAATGTTGCACCGGGTTGAGAGAAATCCTGATGGCACTTACATTGTCACACCAAAGAGGCACTTTGTCACACATGACACCGTACTCCTTTAAAGTTTGCCTCATCCATAAGAGTTGTGCACAACAACTACCTGCCGCCACATATTCTGCTTCGATGGACGAGAGAGATACACAACTTTGCTTCTTAGAAGACCAACTTACCAAAGAGCAACCAAGAAATTGGCACCCTCCGGAAGTGGACTTCCTATCCACCTTGTCTCCCGCCCAATCAGAATCCGTGAATCCTTCAAGCTTGGAGTTAGCTCCTCTTGGGTACCATAGGGCAAAGTTTGGGGTATGAGCCAAATATCGAAAGATTCGCTTGACCGCCACAAAGTGGCTTTCCTTTGGTGCAGCTTGGAACCGTGCACACATTCCCACACTCAACATGATATCCGGTCTAGATGCACAAAGGTAAAGCAACGAACCGATCATAGAGCGATATACCTTTTGATCCACCGCTTTACCATTGGGATCAATGTCAAGTTGGCACTTGGTAGGCATCGGAGTAGAGGCCGGCTTGACATCACTTAGCTTGAATCTCTTAAGCATGTCTTGAGTATATTTGGCTTGGTTGATGAAGGTACCTTCTCTTCTTTGTTTGATATCAAAACCAAGAAAGAACTTCAACTCTCCCATCGAAGACATCTTGAACTTAGAGGTCATGAGAGCGGCAAATTCTTCATTGAAAGCTTTGTTAGGGGAACCAAAGATAATGTCATCAACATATAGTTGGCACACAAACAACTCCCCTTTGACCTTCTTAGTAAAAATAGTGGGATCGATTTGCCCAACTTCAAATCCACGATCTTGTAACAACTCGGTAAGGTGGTCATACCACGCACGTGGGGCTTGTTTAAGGCCATAGAGTGCCTTATCGAGTTGATACACATGATCCGGGAAGTAAGGATCCTCGAACCCGGGGGGTTGCTTGACATAAACCAACTCATTAATAGGATCATTAAGAAACGCACTTTTCACATCCATTTGTTGCAACTTAAAGTTGTGATGGGAAGCATAAGCAATCAACAAATGTATGGATTCAACACGAGCAACGGGAGCAAAGGTTTCACCGTAGTCGATACCCTCGATTTGGGAGTAGCCTTGTGATACCAATCTTGCCTTGTTTCGAATGATGTTCCCATGAGCATCTTGCTTGTTCTTGAAGATCCACTTGGTTCCAATGATGTTATGGTTCCTCGAAGGCCTTGGCACCAACCTCCACACCTTGTTATACTCGAAGTTGTTGAGTTCTTCATGCATGGCATTGAGCCAATCCGAGTCTTCGAGCGCCTCATAGACCTTTTGGGGTTCAACACAAGAGACAAACGCGTGATATTCACAATAGTTTGCTAATTGTCTACGAGTGCTTAAACCCTTTCTTAGACTTCCAACCACATTTTCCATGAGATGGCCTTTGGTGGTGAGTTTGGAAGCAATCTTCATGGCACGACGCTCTAATTCCTCCTCGGAAGTGGAAGGAGGAGGGTTAACTTGATCATCTTGAGCGCCGTTTTGAGCTTGTTCTTGATCTTGAGCTTGCTCATAATCTTGAACTTGCTCGAGGGGGAGAACTTGACCTTGGGCATCAATTGGAGGTTCACCATCATCTTGAGATTGATCTTGCCCTTGGTCTTGTTCCCGAGGTTGAGGGCCTACACTTTGTTCTTCGGAAGCGTGTGGGTCTTGAGTAGATGAAGGCTCCACTTGAGTGGAGCATTGTCCTTCTCCTTCGGCCACAAGGGGTTCCTTAATGGGTAGTATATGACCAATACCCATTCTTCTTATGGCTTGGGGAGGAATTTCATCACCTACATCACAAGTACCACTTTGCTCCACTTGGGAGCCGTTATTTTCGTCAAACTCCACGTTACAAGTCTCCTCAATGAGTCCGGTGGACTTGTTGAGAACACGGTAAGCATGAGAGTTTGTAGCATAACCAACAAATATGCCCTCATAAGCTCTAGCCTCGAATTTAGACAAACGAACACCTTTCTTGAGAATGAAACACTTACACCCGAACACCAGGAAGTACTTGAGATTGGGCTTGTTCCCGGTGAGTATCTCATAAGGAGTCTTGTTCAAGCCTTTGCAGAGATAGAGCCGATTGGATGCATGACATGCAGTGTTGATGGCTTCAGCCCAAAAGTTGTACGGAGACTTAAACTCCGCCATCATGGTCCTTGCCGCATCCATCAACGTCCGGTTCTTCCTCTCCGCAACACCATTTTGTTGAGGGGTATATGGTGCAGAATATTGATGCTTGATACCCTCATCACTAAGAAACTCATCCAAGGTGTAGTTCTTGAACTCGGTGCCGTTGTCACTTCTTATTGTCAAGATCTTTGCATTGTGTTGACGTTGAGCTTCATTTGCAAAGTCGATGACGGTTTGTTGAGTCTCACTCTTCCTCTTGAAGAAGTATACCCAAGTGTATCTTGAATAATCATCCACAATCACCAAGCAATACTTTCTACCCCCAAGACTATCAAAGGATGGAGGCCCAAAGAGGTCCATGTGCAGGAGCTCCAAGGGTCTCTTCGAGTAGATGATAGTCGTGGGAGGGTGAGCCGTCTCATGAAGCTTTCCTTCGATACAAGCACTGCAAGCACGATCTTTGGTAAAACTAACATTTGTTAGTCCACGGACATGGTCCCCCTTGAGAAGAATTTACAAAGATCTCATATTGACGTGGGCTAAATGGCGATGCCAAAGCCATCCCACGTCAACTTTAGCCATTAGGCATGTCGCGGTCTTAGTGGGTTGCTCCGAAAAGTTAATCACATAGAGACCGTTCTCGACATGCCCAACAAAGGCTACTTTAAGAGCCTTGCTCCACAAGAGGGCCACGATATCAATATCAAAGAAGGTGGCAAAGCCCATGAGTGCGAGTTGACGAACGGAAAGTAAATTGAATGCAAGGGACTCAACAAGCATGACTTTCTCGATCGTTAGATCATGAGAAATGACAACCTTGCCAAGACCCAATACCTTAGAATGTGAGGCATCACCTCACTCGACATTGGTGGGCATAGATGGGATCTTTTGCACGTCCACCACCAAGTCCTTGCTCCCGGTCATATGATTTGTTGCTCCACTGTCGAGCAACCATGATCCCCCACCGGAAGCAAACACCTACAAGAGATCAATGCTTGGTTTTAGGTACCCATTGAGTAATGGGTCCTTTGATGTTAGTAACAAGGGTCTTAGGAACCCAAATAGACCATTCAATGTACTCATAAGAAGAACCAACAAATTTAGCATAAACATGCCCATCACTAGCACGGCACAACACATAAGAGGGGTTAAAGTTGTCGGCTTTGTTGGGAGAGTTGGCTTTGCGCTCTTTGGCATCACCACTCTTCGCATTGTTCTTCTTCTCCTTAGGAGCACCCTCTCCCTCCTTCACAAAGGTTTGCTTGAGCGGGGGAGGTCGTTTGGTCTTGTTATTCTTCTCCTTGTTCTTCTTTTTGTTCTTGGACTTGGGTGAGAACCCAACTCCCTCCTTGCCCACAACTTCCTTTTGATTGCTCAAAAGGTCATTTAGGTTCTTCTCGCCTTGTATGCATGACACAAGACCTTTCTCGAGTTGTTCCTTCAACTTGGCATTCTCCTCCACAAGATTCACATGCTCACAACATGGGTTAGTAGCATTCGCAATATCAATTAAGACCATGTGAGGAAATGTGGCCTTTTCCTTGGTTAGCTTAACTTGGAGTTGAGCATGAGACTCCTTGTGGTTTGCATGAGCACCTTTCAAGACCTTATGGGCCTTGTCAAGTACATCAAACTCCTCCTTGAGTCTAGCATGATCAACCCCAAGTTTAGCCTTCTCGGAAGTTAGAACACGAGACACAACAAGAGCATGATCAAGATATTTCTTTAATTTGGCATGGTCATCATTGTGTGACTCCTCAAGAGCCAAACGATGCCCATGCTCTTCCTCAAGAGCATTAGAGAGATCCGATATCTCATCGGCATAGTCACGACTATGACCTTCCATCTTAGAGATGGTTTCTTCATGAGCCTCGATCATGTCATTGGCTTCACCAAGTTGTTCCAAGAGAGCAACGAAGTGCTTCTTGGATTTGCCCTTGAGCTTACTCATGAAGGACTCAAATTAATTTACCTCCTCATTAGACCCCTTACCATCATCAAAGCCATCCGTTGAAGGAGGATTAGGAATAATGGTGGTTTTGATGTTGGGGGTTACCTTATTGGTGGCTTTAGCCATGAGGCACTTGGCGGTGATGTTCTCATTGGGTGAATCAAAGAGAGACACCCGGGGAGTTGTGGCAATGGCAACGGATGCCATAGCCGTTGCTTCAGTATCTTCATCATCATCGCCATCCTCACGGTATTCTTCTTGAACTACCAACCCGCGTGTAGGAGTCTTCTTGGTGAAGTTGTTCTTGTTTGGGAAGGACTTGGCTTTGTCTTTTCGTATGAACTTGCCACCATTGTCTTCCCGCTTCTCGTAAGGACAATCCGCAACGAAATGGCTCACATTGCCACAGTTGAAACAAGTTCTAACTCGTTGCTTGCCCTTGAGGCCACTTGAGTTGTTCTTGTTGAAGTTGGGTCTTGTATTCTTCTTACTCCAAAATTGTCTTGAGGCAAGAGCCATGTGCTCATGATAATCATACTTCGTGTCTTCGGGGTTGCTCTCCTCATCTTCCTCTTCTTCTTCTTCTTCCACACTAACCTTGGCCTTCAAGGCAAGGTTGGGCTTCTTTGCCCTTTGAGAACGGAGCACCACATTGTCGGCGGTCTTGTCCAAGATGCTCATTGCAACGAACTCGTCCAACACTTCACTTGAGGTCATGGAGTGGAAGTCCGGTCTTTGACGAATGACGGAGGACATGGCCTTGTTGTAGGGAATCATGGCCTTGAGGAACTTGTGCTTGATACAATTGTCATCCGTGTCCTTGCTCCCATGATCTCGGAGTGCGACCGCGAGTTTGGTCACTCTTCGAAAGAGCTCACGAGGTTCTTCATCTTCTTTCATTGCAAACTCATCGGCTTTATCTTGCACCACTTCATAGTTGGAGCGTTGAATGCTAGCACTTCCTCGATAGAGAGACACAACACATTTCCACGCGTCTTTATCCATGGCACAAGGACCAAGATGAGGGAGATCTTCAGGAAGGATTGCATCTTGGATGATGAAGAGAGCACTCTCATTGAATTGATTATCCACGGCTTCTCGAGGGGTGAAGTTGCTTGGGACATGTGGATAGAAGCCTTCTTCTGTAATTCTCCAAAGATTAGTATTCACATGCTTTAAATGACGCTTGAAACGATAAACCCAAGCATCAAAATCCTCATTTTTCACAATCTTAGGAGGAGGACCGGCATGATTTAAATGAGTAGTGGGAATCGGTCCACCATAAGTAGGAGGTTCCACATGGGCATAGATGCCGGAGCCATTTATACCACTAGTAGAAGGACCTTTTTCACTATTAGCTTCCCCCTTGTCGGAGGTGGCATCCGTCACCTTGTTAGTGGGATCACCCACTTTCATCGGCGAGGTGGATAGTTTAAGTCCTTCTAGGAATTCAAAAAACATGCTTTTAACCTCGGCCGTCATGGAGGTTTTCAATGTGTCTAAAGCCACATTGAATTCCTCACGTGAGACCGAGGTTCCCCCATCGGCCGAAGACGAGATAGGATTCACACTGGAGTGCTCCTTCGCACCGTCATTGGTGTTAACCATACTCTTCGGACGACAAAGTCCTTGATAGAGAGACGAGGCTCTGATACCTATTGAAAGGATCGATACGGTTGACTAGAGGGAAGGGGGTTAATAGGCAACTAACAATTTTTAAGCTTTTCTTTAACAAATTAAACCTTGCAACAAAGTAGGTTGTCTAGATATGCAACTAAGTGGACAACCTATATGATGCAATGACAACTAGCAAACAAACAAGCAATAGATACAACACAAGTAAGCTTGCAAAAGTAAAGGCACGAAATAACCAAGAGTGGAGCCGGTGAAGACGAGGATGTGTTACCGAAGTTCCTTCCTTTTAAGGGGAAGTACGTCTCCGTTAGAGCGGTGTGGAGGCACAATGCTCCCCAAGAAGCCACTAGGGCCACCGTAATCTCCTCACACCCTCAGACAATGCGAGATGCCGTGATTCCACTATTGGTTCCCTTGAAGGCGGCGACCGAACCTTTACAAACAAGATTGGGGCTATCTCCACAACACTTGGAGGCTCCCAACAACACCACGAAGCTTCACCACAATGGAGTATGGCTTCGAGGTGACCTCAACCGTCTAGGGTGCTCAACACCCAAGAGTAACAAGATCCGCTAGGGATAAGTGGGGGAATCAAATTTCTCTTGGTGGAAGTGTAGATCAGGGCCTTCTCAACCAATCCCGAGCAAATCAACAAGTTTGATTGGCTAGGGAGAGAGATCGGGCGAAAATGGAGCTTGGAGCAACAATGGAGCTTTTGGGGAAAGAGGTAAGTCAACTTTGGGGAAGAAGACACCTTTATATAGTGGGGGAAACAATCCAACCGTTACCCACCAAACAGCCACGCACAGAGCGGTACTACCGCTTGGGCAGGGCGGTACTACCGCTGATAAGCGGTACTACCGCTCCCTCCCAGCGGTAGTGCCGCGCTGACGAGGGATGCAGAGTCCTGTCCCCCGAGCGGTCTACCGCGGAAGTATAAGCGGTACTACCGCTTGGAGCGGTACTACTGCCGCTACTGCCGCTAGTAGTACAGTAAAACCCGACACGAAAAACAGCGGTCGAGAATCGAGGCGGTAGTAGCCCGGAACCACTGCGGTACTACGGCCGAAGTTCACAAGCGGTACTACCGCTCAGGGAGCGGTACTACCGCTCGGGGAGCGGTACTACCGCTTGACGAGCTTTGGCAGTACTACCGCTGAGGCCCGTGGTACTACCGCTGGGACAGGATAGGCACGCACAGATTTAGGAAAGATAGCTCCAATGATGCGGAGAGAAGCATCGGGTGTGATAAGGATGTGTACATGTTGATTCCACCCTAGCCTTACCAAAGAGGATCCCCTCTTGATAGTACGGTGACTCCTACGAAACTAGACCACCAGCAGAGAAACGAAGGAGCTACACCGTCTTGAATAAAACACCGAGGGGAAGTAATCGTCTCATGCCAAAGGATGAATCTTTGAAAGAACTCAACGCACACGATTAGTCCGCAAAAGCATTGTCATCAATCACCAAAACATCTTGGGGATAAATATGCCCTTACAACACTCCAGGTATGTTTTTGGACAATAACTTTGAAGGTTTACTATGGTCAAACCACTGGGAGTTGAGGGCTGGGCTTTGGAGGTTAGCCAACATTTACTAAGGTGAAGTTGCGCAAGAAAAATAAGCTACAATGGAGCTAGTAAAATGGTAGTTGATGTAGAAACTACCATTTCTGTCCAGAAACAAAAATATTTTCTGTAGCCACAATATTACAAAAAGTGATAAGATATTTTTGCTCAAAAAGGTACCCTAGGGTTCAAAAAATAATTGGGATCTTTCTCAGGATTTTAGGGGCAAGAAAATTGGGGTTGCTTTGGGGCACATTGAGCTAGCTAGGGTTTTGGAGCGGAAAGTGAATATTTTTTATTAAGCAAAAATATTCCAAATGATATTTTGAGATGAACCAGAGATGGAGTGATGGTTTGAGAGGGAGATGAAGCACTTGGGTGAAAGTCAAGGGGTACCCAAGTGGTTAAGTCCAAATGAGAGATTCAAAAACTCCAAACTCAAATTCAAACCAACTGAAAATCAGGCAAAGAAGAGCAAGAACCAGGCTGTCACAAACCTCCCCCACTTAGAATGAATCTCGTCCTCGAGATTCGGTTGCTTGGGAAAACCATTCTGGATAATGTGCCCTTAGAAATTATTTTGATTCCCATGTTGATTCTGACTCTGTGTGATGCTTCCTTTGGACTTTGTAAAATTTCCTTGCTTTACTGTGGGTGACTCTTTCCATCTGATCCAAGATTCTAAACGGCCTCTCTTCATATGTTAAATCCTTTGCCAGCTCTATTTCTGTCATATCAGTCTTTTTCTCAGGCGGCGATATGCATCGCCCTAACTGTGAAACATGAAACACGTTGTGCACATCTGACAATTCAGGGGGTAGTTCCAACTGATATGCAACAGTACCCACTCGTGACATAACTGGAAATGGACCAATAAATCTGGGTGCCAACTTTCCACGAGTCTGAAATCTCTTGACTCCTTTCATAGGCGTGACTCGAAGGTATACATGTTCTCTGGGTTCAAAACTGATCTGTCGGTGCTTTGCATCATAATTACTCTTCTGTCGAGATTTGGCCAACTGCAATCTGTCTCTGATTTCCTTGACTTGTTTCTCGGCTTCCAGCATGAGATCCATTCCAAAAATACAGCTATCTCCAGTTTGAGACCAATTTAAAGGAGTGCGGCACTTACGGCCATACAAAGATTCATATGGTGACATCTTTAAACTGGTCTGGAAGCTATTGTTATAAGAGGACTCAGCATAGGGCAAACAGTCTTCCCATTTTGGTCCTTGGGCCAAAGCACAGGCTCGCAACATATCTTGGAGTATTTGATTTACGCGCTCTGTCTGTCCATCAGTCTGAGGATGATAAGCGGTACTGTATTTCAATGCTGTCCCCAAGGCTTGATGGAGATGGGACCAAAAAGCAGAGGTAAAAAGTGAAACTCGGTCAGAAGTGATGGTTCGGGGCACTCCATGCAGACTGACTATTCTGGATACATACAGTTGTGCAAGTTCATCTGCTCGATTTTGTGTTCTGATCGGAATAAAGTGGGATACCTTGGTTAATGTATCCACTATAACCCAGATTGCATCATTGCCCCATCGAGTCTTAGGTAGTCCTGTGATGAAATCCGTACAGACATCATCCCATTTCCATTGTGACACTGGCAGCGGTTGGAGAAGTCCGGCTGGCTTCTGATGCTCTGCCTTCACTTTGTTGCATATGTCGCAATAGGCCACGAAACAATGTCTTTCTTCATTCCATCCCACCAGAATATTTGTCGAAGGTCTTCATACATTTTCGTACCTCAAGGGTGAATTGAATACGAGGATTCATGGGCTTCTGACAGGATTTTCTGCTTTAAATCCGCTTGACTGGGCACACAAATCCTTCCCTGAAATCGGAGGGTACCGAGCTGATCCTTCAAAAAATTAGACATTTGACTTGCCACCATATGCTTGGCTCGCTTCTGCAGATCGGTGTCATCTAGCTGGGCCTTGCGTATCTCTTCCTCAAGTGTGGGGGTAACTTCCAAAATGTTAGCAAGGCCAGCCTCAACTATGACCAGGTTGAGCTGAGCAATCTCTTCTTGAAGTTTAGGAGGCAAGGATTCCAATATGATATTTAGGCTGACGGGCTTTCGACTGAGCGCAACAGCAACAACGTTGGCCTTACCCGGGTGGTAATTTATTCCAAGGTCATAATCCTTGACTAACTCGAGCCATCTTCGTTGACGGAGATTTAAATCTGGCTGAGTAAATATACACTTAAGACTTTTGTGATCTGTAAAAATTTGGCACCTCTTCCCAATGAGGTAGTGTCTCCAAATTTTTAAAGCATGAACCACCACGGCCAACTCCAAATCATGAGTAGGATAATTTCCCTCGTGGGGTCGTAGCTGTCGTGAGGCATAAGTTACTACCTTGCCGTCTTGCATAAGTACGCATCAAAGTCCTTGCCTGGAAGCGTTGCAATACACATCAAAATTGCGGTAGTTACTTGGAAGAGTCAATACCGGTGCAGTTGTCAGCCGTATCTTTTCTCATTGAAACTTTTCTCATAGTCCTCAGTCCATTCAAACTTCTTATCCTTTTTGAGCAGCTCTGTCATGGGTTTAGCAATCTTGGAAAATCCTTCAATAAAACGACGATAATATCCGGCTAATCCAAGAAAGCTCCGGATCTGAGATACGGTTGTGGGTGGCAACCAATCAAGTACATCCTTTACTTTGCTCGGGTGCATGGCTATACCTTCGGCGGATAGCACATGTCCAAGAAATCCAACTTGCTTGAGCCAAAACTCACATTTACTGAATTTGGCGTATAGCTGATGTTCACGGAGTTGTCGTAACACTGCTTGGAGGTGTTCTTTGTGCTCTTCTTCACTTCTTGAGTAAATAAGTATATTGTCGATGAATACTACCATGAACTTATCAAGGAAGTCCATGAATACTTTATTCATCATATGCATGAAGAAGGTAGGGGCGTTGGTGAGACCAAAAGACATAACTGTATATTCGTAAAGACCGCATCGAGTGGTGAATGCGGTCTTAGGAATATCCTCCTTTTTCAGTACGAGCAATCTCAAGTTTCTTCTCCATAGTTCTCAACCAATCATCTGCATCCAAGGGGTCAATAGCATGACTGAAACTGGGAGGCAGTTCTTCTAGAAATACATCAGAGAACTCACTGACCACAGGAATTAATTCCACTTCAGCCACTGCGGTGAAAACCATTTCTTTTGTGGGTATACTTCTGCGAGCATGGAATTTTGTAGTCTGCCCTTCCTGGCTGGTCAAAGTGACTTCTCGGGTCGCACCATTTATGCATACTTGATACTGAGTCAACCAATTCATTCCCAAGATAACATCCAACTTAGCAGACTCAATAATTATTAAGGAAGTTGGAAAACAGACTCCATTGATACTGACTTCCAGATTACGGAAGACTAGGTTGCTTCTGATTAAGGATCCCGGGGTTTGTACCAGCATATTCTTTCCCAAAAGCGAACAAGGAAATTTGTTTTGGGCAACAAAACTCCGAGAAATAAAAGAGTGGGAAGCCCCAGAGTCAAATAAAATCACTGCAGGTATGTTATTAACAGAAAACATACCAATGACGACTTTGGGGTTCTCTTGGGCTTCATCGGCAGTGATGTGATGCACGTATCCCGTGATGTTTTGCTGGTTCGGGCATGCCTCCATAAAATGGACTTGTGGCCGGAATATAGCATTCGATCGGTTGTTCTTGGGACACTGCTTGTCATAATGTCCGGTTTGCCCACAACTGAAGCAAGAATTGCTGCGCAGACGCTCCTCTTGTACTGGGTTGGTTACGACGTTCTTGACTTGAGTGGTGGTCTTGTTAACATTCTGTTGCCAATTGGGCTTGTATTCCACCTGAGTTTGTTGCCAGGTACGAGCCTTCTGCATTGGTTGTATTTCCTTCCTGGGCTCAAACTTGCGCTTGTGATCGTTATTGGCAGACTTATTATCCGATAGGAGCTTGTGCTCCCTTTCAGCAATGAAAGCCTTGTTCACCAGGGTTTGGAAGTCTGGGAAATCGAACATACTGAGAGTGCACCTGAGTTGCGGGTTTAATCCACCAAGAAATCTGTCAATCTTTCTTTCTTTAGTGGCCACATCATATAGGGAGTAACGTGACAGATGATTGATTTTTTGCAAATATTCACCCATAGACTGACTTCCTTGGAGGAGCGCGAGAAATTCACGCTGCTTAGTCTTCATAATTCCGTAGGGATGTGATATTTCTGGAATCGTTCCTTGAATCTTGACCAGGTGATTTCTTCATCAGCAGACCACATAGCTCTTTCATTTCCCCACCATATGGCAGCAGTGCCTTCAAGATCATGAGTTGCAAATGGAACCTTATCTCCTTCTTCAGTATGAGCAATCTCAAGTTTCTTCTCCATAGTTCTCAACCAATCATCTGCATCCAAGGGGTCAACAGCCTGACTGAAACTGGGAGGCTTGGTCCTTTGAAAATCTAACAGCTTGGAGTGATGACCGGGCTGATTTCCATTCTGTCAAACCATAGATTGAATACTTCTAAATATTTCAATCAGATCATTATTCCATCTTTCCTCAAACATACGCAGAATTTGCTCGGTGGAGGGCGGATTTGGAGGTGGAGGCGATGGTGGAACATACGGCTCAGGTGAGTGTCCTGCCTGTCATGCGGAACGAAGAATAGGAGAACCCCCGCGAACGTTGCTACTGCTGCCTCCCCACGTCATCCTAGTGTGATTTTTCCCAAGGCAACGTAACCAAGATGAGAAGCATTCAAAATAAATTGGGGGAAAGCCAACAACAAAAGCCCGAGAAAAACTGAAATGGCGAAGAAAATACGACGAATAAAATGGAGTTCCAACATAATTATACATAGACTCATACATGAAAGATAACAACATGCCAGGTTCAACTACTCTCATACATGAAACGAAACATCATGACTCGTATGACTACGTCCGTACACCATCCTGACGACTGCAGATACTCAGAATCTCTACTGCTCTGCTGGTGCTGCGGGGTCCTCTCCTGAAGCGGACTCAGATCCTTAACTGACGTGGTTAACTGAGACCTCCGGGTTAAAGGTGACACGGCGATTCTGCCTCGAGGGCTCACCCTCCGGGGCAGGTGTAGGGTGAAGCATAGGGGCTACAGGAGTGGCGATAAGTGAAACCCACTCGGCAGGAGCAATAAGCGGACTCACGGTCGCGGTGCCCGAGCTACTCGGAGGAGTAACCGGTGAAACAGGGGGACTAGAACTGGCTGGGATATAGGGAGTAAATCCTACAAATGTTGGAGTGGTGACTGATCTAGTGGAGGCTAAAGTAGTACGGGCACGAGTCAGCTCTCGAGCCAGCTCGTAGATCATAAGATAGTTAGAAGTGATATAATGAGAAAGGTGGCTAGCAACACTATCAGACTCCGGATCAATGATAGGGAAATGGACACGACCATTATCGTGCAGAGAAAGATAGTAGTAGAAACCTGGGTGGTTCTGCATCCTGACCTCATTGTAGCGAAGCTCAACAAGTACCTCGAATGCAGCAAACTGGACAGCCTGAGAAGCGGTAGAAGCGTAACTGCTCTGAGAGGTACAGGTGTAAGTGATGGAATTAGAACTGGTGCGCAGAGTAACCATGGCGTGATACTCATACACTGAGTTAGCTAGACGCTCCCGGTACACACGATAGGTTGGGTCGTCACCGAGGGGGTACAGCCGACGCCACACGTTATGAAGGAGATGCAGCGACATGTACGGCATCAGCTGCAACTAGCACGGATATGACACCGGAGCCATCTACACTCACAACCATTAGCTGGTTAGCATAAAAATAAAATCAGTGCATGCAATGCAACAACCAGCTACAAATGCTACCGGCACTTAACTACAACTCGTATCTAGCGTCCGGTTAACTCGTCGTAGTCTAGCATGGCCTACAGTCAATGCGGCTCTGATACCAAGCGTTGTGGCACCCCGGCTCAGAGCAACCGGTTTACCATGCATTGCCAGCCCAGAGACATTGTCTTCTGGCAACACACAACATCTTGGTACAGAAAACAACCGCTTTATTGGTTGCTAGCGGATCAGAGTTTATATTACAACAGTTGTCGAGGCCAAGCGGCACACACGGTGCGGCTGAACAATATGTACATTGTTTAGTGAACATAAAGGGGCATCGATCATGACAACTATGCGGCAGCGGAACAACGTCGTAGCGGAACTCCATAGCACAGGGACACCAACGTGGACATGATCTAGACTCGGACAACACTCCTTTCCAACGGGACTTTCTTGAAATCTGGCATGACACGCCAGGTCACTACATTGAATGTACTTGCAAGCTCACAACAAGCATAAACATAATGACAAACAATATCATGACATTTAACCAATTTATAACAATTCAACAATATATCCAACATGCTGTGACCATGCTCTTGTAATAATCGTCCCTCAGACTGGCTTACCATACGTGATTTCTCCGGGATCACAAAGACGCCAACCCAGAGACATCTCGTGATCCTTACGGCGATCAAAACCACAACCAAAATTAAACCATGACACTTACGGCGATCACAACCACGACCAATATTTGGCCCGTGATCCTTGCGGCGATCACAACCACGACCAATATTTGGCCCGTGATCCTTACGGCGATCACAACCACAACTAACTTTTAGCCCGTGATCCTTACGGCGGTCACAACCACGACCAACTTCTGGCCCGTGATCCTTACGGCGATCACAACCACAAACAACTTCTGGTCCAAATCCACACGATGGCCTTCTCGCCACCAACACAATGCAATCTTCATACTTAGTGTGCAAAATTCATTAAATGTTGACCCATGGTGTGACCTACTTTCGAGTGTGTCCTTAATCGTAGACTCGGCTAACGATAGATCAATACACTCTGTAGAGGTAGCGCACTGGACCCACACCACGGAACCCATGGTCTCGCACTCCCATTCGGGTGGACCAACGACATTCCGACAAAACCATTCCATTGGCATGACATTCTCCAGGCCACTCCGACTCACTCCCCATCGGGCTAGTCCTGGGTGGACCCATGTCTACAAAAGACACGACGACCACTGTCGTGGCCAAACGATCCCACACGGGGACCCGGTACCAAAAACTTAACAACGGGCACACAAGGTTATGCCTGCTTACCGGGCCAGGGTACAACACACCCATAACCTTCCCTAGTTGGAGGCACCGACCAGAGGCATGACAATGAAACGAATAAAGGTCGTCCCATACTGGCAAATGTGGTTGCACTGGGAAAGACTCGATTCAGCGGCACCATGACCCGATCAACAACATATTCAAGTTGAGTTATTATCAGGTTCAACTTAAAGTGAAAATAATCAGCGTCATGATGCCATTACATGCATCACTACCATATGCATCACATATCAATGGAAATGACTGTGTCAACTATGCTCACACTAAGCATCAACAATTCATGATACTTCTCTGGTTAAGATCAAACCTCACTTCAACCAGAATCTTTTCTGACAAATTTATCATTTTTACTCATGCAAGAAAATAATCCCACTAATTATTTATATACATAACCATATTATCTTTTCAGCACCCATAAACTAAATCCTTGTTAGTTTACCAACTAAGTTCACTTCAAACTTTCTGTAAATCTAGCATATTCACTTTAACAAGCATCTAACAGAATATAACTAACATATTAATAATTTAAATGCATGTATAATCATTTTTTCAAGTAGAAAATCACAAATATTGTAATGGCATCATGAAAATGTTATTTTTGCTTGCCTTAGTGCAGATGAGGTTCACAATCCTCCTGGTGATCCTCAAGACAAGCCTGGCCTTCTGAAAATAAATAAAAACACAAAAAGATATCATCAAGAAACCTTCTGAAAATCACCAGAAAATCTAGACAACAGGGAAAAATCCCATCTTTGGTGAGCGGCTAGATTTTTAGACAAAGAACACAATTCAAAAAGAATCAATGCATTTGGACTTATGGATAAAAAGTTGTGGCTGTTTGAAGTTCTCTGGATTTAAATGAAATTTGAATTAAAAATAAACAGACTGGGGGGTGACGTCGAAGGCGTAAAAGCCCAGGGCGCCACCACTCGTAACGCTTCACGCACATATAGAGTGGCTGACTAGCGGGCCCCGCTAGTCAGGTGAGGAGGAGGGGGAGAGGGAAACAGAGAGCGGCGAGGCTTCGCCGGAGCGCACGCCGGCGGCGAGGGCTGTTGGGCCAAAACGAGAGGGAGGAATTGAAAGAGAAGACAAAGGCGCACCTGCCCGTACCCGTAGGATGGCTAGGGGTGGTCGGACGGCGCTGGAATCAGCCTCTCCAGCGGAGGCAGAGAGCAGCTGTCCCCGGAGATGCAGGCGACGGCGACTCCAAAGGCTCAAACTGGGCGTAACGGCACCACCGGAGATTGGCGGAGGCCCTGGATGGGTTGTCCTGGCCTGGGAGGGGCTGGAGCTGCGGAGACGACCCGAGGGGATCGCCGGCAAGCTTGAGCTCAGGGACGGCGGCCCGCGGCCTGCCCGGCCGGGCTACGGCTATCTACTTGCTTGTGGAGTGTGCGGGAGTGAATGCGGGTGCTCGAGGAGGCTGGGGTGGCCGTATTTATAGGCGAGCAACGAGGGGGTTCGGGCTCTAGCGGAGGACACCTGTCCGCGGCGCCCGGCGACGAACGACATCAGTAAGAGAGGGGGAAGAAGACGTAGCTCATGCGGGGACTGTTGGCGAGCGCGGACGAGCATAGGGGTGAGAGGAAGACGACGAGCACAGTGCGCCGCGCACTGTGGCGTTGGTCGGACCGTGCCCGTGCCCGCTGCGGCAATCTCTGGCATTGGCGAGTGCCAGGGTGGAGTTAAGTGAGTCGAGACGGTGATGGTGGCGCGGTTTGGCATGCTCGTGCAGGCCGGGCAGCGAGCACGCGCGCAACAGAGCGCTCGGCGGCACTCATAGCACGTGTTTTGCATGCCAGCATGCCTGGACGAACGCGGTCACCGTGTGAACTATGACCTCTAGCCAACCTAAGCGCAAACTTCATGGCTGGCGTGTAGTCCGTGGTAATTTTGAGTGTTACCAGGCTTGGGTTGGGTTCCAGGTGCAGTAGAAATGAGTTTACACTCCAGGTAAGTTTCTGGACAGTAACTTTGAAGGTTTACTATGGTCAAACCACTGGGAGTTGAGGGCTCGGCTTTGGAGGCTAGCCAACATTTACTTAGGTGAAGATGCAGAAGAAAAACCAGCTACAATGGATCTAGTAAAATGGTAGTTGCTGTCGAAACTACCATTTCTGTCCAGAAATGAAAATATTTTATGTAGCCAAAATATTCCAAAAAGTGATGGAATATTTTTGCTCAGAAAGGTGCCCTAAGGTTCAAATAATAATTTGGATTTTTGTCAGGATTTTAGGGGCTAGAAAAATTGGGGTTGCTTTGGGGCACATTGAGCTAGCTAGGGTTTTGGAGGGGAAAATGAATATTTTTCTTTCAAGAAAAATATTCCAAATGATATTTTGAGATGAACCAGAGATGGAGTGATGGTTTGAGAGGGAGATGAAGCACTTGGGTGAAAGTCAAGGGGTACCCAAGTGGTTAAGTCCAAATGAAAGATTCAAAAACTCCAAACTCAAATTCAAACCAACTGAAAATCAGGCAAAGAAGAGGGGGCAAAAACTAGGCTGTCACACATACTAGTGACACTTTGTTTGTCTATGTATTCACACATGTACTAAGTTTCCGGTTAATACAATTCTAGCATGAATAATAAACATTAATCATGAAATAAGGAAATAAATAATAACTTTATTATTGCCTCTAGGGCATATTTCCTTCAAAAAGGCCCCCGGCCGGCCCTCTCGCGCCCTCCTTCTAGCAGCGCCATAACAAATTTAAGACAAGAACTTTGGGAGGGAGGGAGTATTACAATCTTAGCTTCGTTGTCATAGGTACTATGTGTTACATATGACTTCACATATCACCTACACAAGCAATGTTAATATGCGTTCCAAACAGAATATGTGTGAATAACATGAACAGTAGTAGATATGTGACTGTGCTGTGTCCAAAGCACCGCCCTTTTTCTTTAGTGAATCCCTCACAAGCCTCCGTAGATACTCTCTGTTCGTGTGGCTATGTCGATTTCTTAATACTATCATTAAATAACAGTTGTAACTAGAATTGCCTAAGCACAACTGTGTTTTAGTTATGGTTTGTGCATCTTGGCCATGTTCTGAACTATCTAGCAATTTTATTGTTAGAGTACGTAATAGGCCTAATGGGCCTGGGCTGGCGGTATAGCCTGTTAGTCTTAGGGTTAATTAGAGATAAGGGTCGCTTGCTTAGGGGTCAAGTAAGCCTTGCTTGGGAGTCAAGCAAACCTCTCTATATAAAGAGACGAGATGTATCAATCTAATCAAGCAAGAATTAAGAAGGAAATCCTTTCCCTCTTGCCCCGCCGTGGGCAAAAGGCCCCCGACCGGCCCTCTCGCGCCATCCTTCTAGCAGCGCCATAACAATCTGGTATCAGCTAGCTTCGGTTCGATCATGTCTTCACCGACACCCAACCTGTCTCTCCCGGTGCCGGTCACCTTGTCGCCTCTGGTGACCACCACGACCGTCGCCCTACTCCTGCCCGCGCCAGGCTCCTCCGTCACTCCCACCCCCACCGTCCTCACCCCGGAGCAGGTGTACGGGGTGTTGCGGGACCTTACCCAGGCGGTCCAGGAGATCCGCCTGTTCTTGGTCGGGTCCTATGGGTCGCACCCGGCTGCGCCGCCCATTGCCGCCATCGCGCCACCGTGGTTGTCGTGGCAGCCGCCGCACTAGGCGACCTACGCCGCGCTCGCCGGGCCGCTTCAACAACCATCCACTGCCACCATTGCCCCGCCCTGGCTGTAGTGGCAGCTGAGGGAGTCCGGGATTAAGGGGTCCTCGGACAGCCGGATTATATACTTTGGCTGGACTGTTGGACTATGAAGATTCAAGATTGAAGATTTCGTCCCGTGTCCGGATGGGACTCTCCTTTGCGTGCAAGACAAGCTTGGCAATTCGGATATGTAGGTCTCCTTCTCTATAAACGACTATGTGTAACCCTAGCCCGCTCCAGTGTTTATATAAACCGGAGGGTTTAGTCCATAGGACAAGAGCGAGAATCATAATCATAGGCTAGCTTCTAGGGTTTAGCCTCTACGATCTCGTGGTAGATCAACTCTTGTAATACTCATATCATCAAGATCAATCAAGCAGGAAGTAGGGTATTACCTCCATCGAGAGGGCCCGAACCTGGGTAAGCAGTGTGTCCCCGGCCTCCTATTACCATTAGCCTTAGATGAACAGTTCGGGACCCCCTACCCAAGATCCGCTGGTTTTGACACCGACACTGGTGCTTTCATTGAGAGTTCCACTGTGCCGTCGCGATAAGGCTTGATGGCTCCTTCAATCATCTTCAATGATGCGGTCCAGTGGAAGGTTTTCCTCCTCATACAGATCTTCGTATTCGGCGGCTTTGTAATGCGGGCCAACTCGCTTGGCCATCTGGAGCAGATCGATAGCTACGCCCCTGGCCATCAGGTCAGGTTTGGAAGCTTGAACTATACTGTCAACATCCGCGGGGACTTGATCTTCGATGGATTTGAGCCCATGTCAGGCACGCCAAACGGTCACGACGAGCATGACTTAGATCTACCATCGGATATTGTTCACGAGATCGTGCCTGCGACGGCCCCGGGAATCAATTCGGAGCAGATCGCGCCATCCAAGGACGGGTGGATGGACCTCGCCATGGAGACCGCACACTCATTGGCGTTGGAGCCGAACATTGACCCCATCTCCTATGAGACCGGTGTCATCGGACCCTCGGACTCGTCTCCGGCTATAGGCTCCGAACCGCGTACATCCGTGCCTATCGAATCTGATTGGGCACCAATCATGGAGTTCACCTCCACGAATATCTTTCAACACTCGTCCCTAGGTGACATGCTAAATTCATTAAAGTTTCTCTCTCTGTCAAGGGACTCTTGGCCGAACTATGTCCGGCTCGAGTTGGAAGCGGACGATGAAGAAATTCATTCGCCACCCACCACCCACTTCATAGCCACTGTCGATGACTTAACCGACACGCTCGATTTCGACTCCGAAGACGTCGACGGTATTTACGATGATGCAGGAGAAGAACAGGAACCACCGCCCACTGGGCGCTGGACTGCCACCTCATCATATGATATATATATATGGTGGACATGCCAAAAGAAGGCGATGGCGATGATGCAACAAAGGATAATCCCCTCGATAAGCCACCAAAGCGACGCCGTAGGCGCCGCTCCAAAGCCCGCCACAGTAAAAACATCGACAACAGCGCAAGAAAGAATAATACCCCGGTCGACTCCAAAGGAAACAACGACCCCATGGACCCAGCGATGGAGCAGGATGAGCCAGGGGACGGTGAACATAGTCCGGAGCCGACGTCAGATGACGCCGATCCTGAGGGTAAAATTCATCAACCTGTCTCCGAAGAGGAGAACAGTCCGGACGATGATGCACTCATCATCCCAGAAAAACACTTGGAACAAGAGAACCTCCACAGAAGGCTTATTGTCACCGCAAGGAGCTTGAAGAAGCAGAAGCAAAGGCTTAAGGCCGCGACGACACGCTCAACCGCAGATGGAACAAGGTGCTTAACACTGAAGAGAAATACGGTGTCGATCGCCACACAAAGAGCTATCCAAAGAGCAAGCTGCTGCCCGAATTCGACGACGAGGCCATAGAGACCATTCAGCCGAAAATGGCCGATCAGCCGGACTGACCACCCCGTGGCCGCGACAGGACGGCTAATGATGCTGCCCACAAGTCAGCACACGATTTACGTGAGCTCCTGGACAAAGAATCCGGTATGGCCAGGTCCATCTATGGACCTAGGAAGCGCGCTTCGGCACAGGATCAGAGCTACCAAAATGATCACATTGATCGAATACCAGCCAGGAATCAGCACTGAACACAACAGACGTCAACAGCATGCCACGACACGTCCAAATACAGGGGTGCCGCACACCCCCTGTGCTTCACCGATGAGGTGTTGGACCATGAATTTCCGGAAGGATTTAAACCCGTGAATATAGAGGCAAACGACGGAATGACAGACCCTGGGGTCTGGATTGAGGATTTTATCCTTCACATCCACATGGCCCGCGGAGACGATCTCCACGCCATTAAATACCTACCCCTCACGTTGAAAGGACCATGCCGGCACTGGTTGAAAAGCCTCCCCGAAAACTCAATTGGAAGTTGGGAAGAACTTGAGGATGCCTTTAGGGCCAATTTTCAAGGGACCTATGTCTGACCTCCGGATGCAGACGACTTAAGTCACATAATTCAACAGCCCAGAGAGTCAGCCCGAAAACTTTGGAACATATTTCTTACTAAGAAGAATCAAATCATCGACTGCCCGGATGCCGAAGCCTTAGCGGCCTTCAAGCACAGTGTCCGGGACGAATGGCTTGCCAGACACCATGGCCAGGAAAAGCCGAAGACAATTGTAGCCTTAACAAGCCTCATGACCCACTTCTGCGCGGGTGAGGACAGTTGGCTGGCCCGTAGCGGCACCAACAACCCAGGCACATCCGAAGTCAGAGATGGCAACAGGAAGTAGCGACGCAATAAAAACAAGCGTCGAAAGAATGAAGACAGCCCAGATAACACGATGGTCAACACCGGATTCAAGGGCTCTCGACCCGGTCAACGGAAGAAGCCATTTAAAGGCAGCAGAGATGGACCGTCCAGCCTAAATAAGATTCTAGACAAATTATGTAAGATTCATGGCACCCCCCAAAAACCTGCAAATCACACCCACAGAGAGTGCTGGGTTTTCTAGCAGGCCGGCAAGCTAAATGCCGAACACAAGGGGAAGGAGACACCAAGTGAAGACGAGGATGAGCCTCGCCAGCCGAACACTGGGGGACAGAAACAATTCCCACCAGAAGTCAAAATAGTGAATATGATTTACGGAACTCACATTCCAAAGAAAAGGTGCAAATGCGCACTCCGAGACGTATACACTATGGAGCCCGTCGCCCCCAAATTCAATCCCTGGTCGGCCTGCCCGATCACTTTTGATCGCAGGTAACATCTGACTAGTATCCGACACGGAGGATCAGCTGCCTTGGTGCTCGACCCAATAATTGATGGATATCATCTCACTCGAGTCCTTATGGATAGCGACAGTAGTCTTAACCTGATATATCAGGACACTATCCGCAAAATGGGGATAGACCCGTCAAGAATCAGCCAAAGCAATACTACCTTTAAAGGAGTGATACCAGGCATCGAGGCCCGCTGCACGGGCTCTCTAGTACTAGAGGCTGTATTCAGTTCTCCCGACAACTTCAGAAGCGAAGAACTAATCTTCGACATCGCTCCATTCCGAAGCGGCTATCACGCACTACTCGGGAGAACAGCCTTTGCTCGTTTTAATGCCGTACCGCACTACGCCTATATTAAACTTAAGATGCCCAGTCCTCGTGGCATCATCACAGTTAACGGAAATACAGAGCGTTCCTTACGTGCGGCAGAATATGTGGCGGCTCTAGCAGCCGAACACTGAGCGGCCCCTCCAACCAGAATAAACGGTCGGTCGTCAAGACCACGGACACGGTTTGACGAGTCCGGTGCTCCACCAGATGTAATAGCCCAGCTAAGCCTGAGCTTGGGTTGATAGATATACCCCCATAAGTGGTGCTAGGGGCTTCTCGCGAAAAAAAGAGAAAAAGCCCATAGTTCTTCTCGACCCTATTAATACAATAACATATTTTCATGGTTCGTTCAGATTAACCAACTCTTCGCACGAAGTCTTTCACCTGGGTTCACCTGGGTGAGCACCTCAGTAGAGAAAGCCGAAAACTGATTGTCATGATATAGCGCGAGACTGGTCAACCACTCGATGACTCAGCGGAATCTTCGTCATTCCTCCGGAATAACGAAGGACTGGTTTCCCGGTCATGTACGTACGTGCACCACATTCGGATGAACGTGGAAGTACTAGGGGCTATATAGTAGCCCCACCGTCAAACTCCTATGGCTAAATGAAAGTGTTAAAGCTATATAGTCTGATTGCCTGGTTCGCCACGCTATCACCTCCTTAATGGACCAAGACATTGGATCAAGTGTGATTATGCGCCTTTCCGAACACCCCCCGCACTATATGCGTGGGGGCTGAAGCCGACGACTGCAAACTTTCAGGGTATATACATACATACATAAACGACCGCATAGGAGGCACTATAATACTTTCGGGAAAAGTATAAATATAGGCTCTATAATAAAAATATCATTGTTTTTTACCATTCAGATACATGTCACTTGAACATGGTACTCTTAGAGCACTGAGCCTCTATTAAACGGGCACCTTCTAGAACTTCTTCAAAATAGTGCTCGGCCGGGTCCTGGCCTCCCGCCAGACCCCGGGTTGCAATAGCGGTGGCCTCCATCCCTGCCCAATACGTCTTAACACAGGCAAGAGCCATCCGCGCACCCTCCATGCACGCCGACCTCTTCACAGTGTCGATATGCGACACAACACCAAGGAACTGTTGCGCCAAACCAAAATAACTATCCGGCCTTGGTCCCCTCGGCCAAAGATGATCCACGACAGACCTCATAGCAAGCCCGGACAACCTATGGATCTCGGACCATGCGGTCATTCTCTCATTCAACAGCAGCGGACGGGTCGGGGCACTGAACTGCGACCAGAACAACCTTTCTATCTCATGCTCTTTCCGATCTTTGTAAAACTCAGTAGCATCAGCAGCACTCTTTGCCAAGTCCGCATACGCGTCTGCAGCACTCCACAACTGATCCAGAGGGGCATACTTCGGATCTTCGAACTTCATCCGCAACAAATAGGGCTTCCCAGCCATGATATCTCCGGCTTCACGAAGCTCCTCCCTTATCCCTCTCATTTCAGAGTGGGTTTCCTTGGCCGCTTCTAGGGCCTTCTTTAGGTCAGCCGCTTTCGCTTGGCTATCCTTTTCAAGGAGCTCATAGCGGTTGGCGGCATCTTTCAGCTCAACAGCCATCTTGGCTATCCTTTCTTTGCTCTGGCGATGAGAAACCTGTTTGGCTCTTAACTCTTTGACCGCCTTTAGTGCAGCCGCATCACTTATCCGGGCTTGTTCCTTGGCCCGGGCAAGCTCCGCCCGAAGAGTCTCTACGGTAGCAGCTCCATCTGTAGTCACAACATATTATAGATACTAGCATCATGCTCCTCTTAACATTTGTTGACAAGTTGAACATACATACCCTAGGCCTTGTCAAGCTGCTTGTTAACAAGGGCGATGTCGGCATCTGCCACGTCAAGTTGCCGCTTCAGTTCGGCGAAATCAGCAGTCCAGTCAGCCGTCGGACCCTCAAACGCCTGCACATAAAAGCAACGCGATTATTAACTGGGATTACGATCCTCTGGATGGCAACCAGAGTCTCAGGGGCTACTATCTATACAGAGCACATCCAGCATGTGCGGTACCGTCAAAAATACATATATTATTTATTGCGTACCTCAAAGCCTCTCAGTAGACTCGTAAAAGCTTCATTCAAGCCACTTTTGGCGGATGAAATCCTCTCAACCACCATACCCATTAAGGTACGATGCGTCTCTGAGACAACCGCTCTCTCCAGAAGACCCATCAGTGTGTCCGGTCATGTGCCGGACAATCCCGCACTCTTTCTGTTGCTCTCCTTGGGAGCCGAATACTCCGGACTTCGGGCAGCTGAAGTGTTGACTTCTGGCCTTGGCGAATCAGGAGAAATCCTCCGTGACGACACCTCGGGGTCGTCCGCCCCATGTGGCGGGGCGGCAGGAGGAGGTGTTTCGCTCTCCATCATCTCCGGAAGAAGATCCCCCGAAGACGAACTCTGTGGAGAAGTGCTACGAGCCGGACTGCAACAAATATGTCTCGGTTATTATTCTCAGAGACAAAATAGGATATATTTACCAAAGTACCTTTTTTCACTTACAGCTCGGTTGAGGGCTGGCCCCCTTGCGGGCGTTGTGCGGCAAGGACACCCTCTAGGGCAGGGCCCCCTAGCGAGGGTTTCTTTCCTCGTTTGGAAACCTCCGTTTCCAAGTCTTTAGAGGCGGCCCTTTTCTTACCGAGAGGAGAGGGGATTTTAGATTCACCTCCCCGATTATCCTCCTTCGCGGAGGCACTTACTCCCCCGATTTGGATGTGTAAAGTATGAGGCCCACCGGTGGCTTCTCTATTCCTCCCCTCATCTTCTCCTGATGGCACCTGATACGGTGCATGCTCAAGCATCCTGATCAATAAAGGATCCGGCGAGCCTTCGGGAAGGGGGGCCGAACACCTAATCCTCTCCGCCTTCCTTATCCAGTCCTAGCAGAGAGCAATTTTTTCAGAATGATGTTATAACAAACATAAAGGACGGCGTGTCCGGTAGCAGAATTACTTACTTGGGTATCCAGACGGCTGCAGTTGAGACCCACGTCCTCAGTGGTGTCCGGACACTTTATTCGTGATCCGAAGAACGACCCATAGATCTCCTTGAGCGTCACGCCGAAGAATTGTTGAATGGTTCACGGTCCTTCTGGGTTGAACTCCCACATACGGAGAGGTAGACATTGGCATGGCAGGACCCGATGAACCAGCATTACTTGCATTATCTTGACAAGACTGACATCCTTCTTAAGAAGGTCTCGGATGCGGCTTTGCAGTCTCAGCATGTCGTTAATTGGCCCCCAGTCCAGCCCCTTGTTGACCCATGACGCCAGTTGCGGCGGAGGGCCCGAGTGGAACGCTGGAGCGGCCACCCGCTTTGTGCCTCGGGGAGCTGTGATGTAAAACCACTCCTGTTGCCATAAGTCAGAAGTTTCTGTGAAGGAACCCTTTGGCCATGGGGCGTCGGCGCCTTTGCTTATTATAGCGCCTCCGCACTCCGCATGACGCCCATCAATCACCCTCGGCCTCACATTGAAGGTCTTGAGCCATAGGCCGAAGTGAGGGGTGATGCGGAGGAAGACTTCACACACGACGATAAACGACGAGATGCGAAAGATGGACTCCGGAGCTAGATCGTGGAAATCTAGCCCGTAATAGAACATGAGCCCTCTCACGAAGGGATCAAGACTAAAACCCAGCCCTCGGAGGAAGTGGGAAATAAATACGACACTCTCATTGGGTTCGGGAGTGGGGATGACCTGCCCTTGAGCAGGCGGCCTGTGCGGGATCTCGGCGGTGAGATACCTGGCCTCCCTAAGCTTCTTGATGTCCTCCTCTGTGACAGAGGAGGCCATCCACCGGCCTTGAAGGTTGGATCCGGACATGGTTGAAGGTCCGAAGTGCTTAGCTTGAGCCTTGGGTGTTGGAACTCGAGGTGCGGGAGGGTAAGGATTAAGCGTGGGAAGAAAAGGACAAGCCTTGGCCCCCTTATAAAGGGGACAAATATCAAGCGTCCCCCGCGTGGCCGTTTGGGACTTGCCTAAAATCAAGGAGTCATATTAAACAAGCACGGTTGGGTTACCCACACCTGTATTGATGAGAATCCCGTGATAAGGGGAACACGATCTCTGCTTCGACAAGACGTGCCAATAAAACTGCCTCGCAGCACGTGTAGTGGCTGGTTGTGAAAAACAGTTTGAATAATGACCGGGCCGTGGCGTGATGTCACGCTAAGAAAAGTTGTAAGCAGATTAGATTTGTGGAATATTGTGCTCTCTACGGTGGTATGTGGAATTCGTTTTGCAGAGCCGGACACGATTCTTGTGTTCAAAATCTTCTATGGAGTATTCGGAGAAGGAACCCACCTTGCAATGCCGAAGACAATCTGTACGCCAGACTCATCGTCATTGAAGCCTGGTTCAGGGGCTACTGAGGGAGTCCGAGATTAAGGGGTCCTCGGACAGTCGGACTATATACTTTGTCGGACTGTTGGACTATGAAGATACAAGATTGAAGACTTCGTTCCGTGTCCGGATGGGACTCTCCTTTGCGTGGAAGGTAATCTTGGCAATTCGGATATGTAGATCTCATTCTCTGTAACCGACTCTGTGTAACACTAGCCCCCTCCGGTGTCTATATAAACCGGAGGGTTTAGTCCGTAGGCCAAGAACAACAATCATAATAATAGGCTAGCTTCTAGGGTTTAGCCTCTACGATCTCGTGGTAGATCAACTCTTGTAATACTCATATCATCAAGATCAATCAAGCAGGAAGTAGGGTATTACCTCCATCGAGAGGGCCCGAACCTGGGTAAACATTGTGTCCCCCGCCTCCTGTTACCATTAGCCTTAGACGCACAATTCGGGACCCCCTACCAGAGATCCGCCGGTTTTGACACCGACAGCAGCCGCCGCTCCTGGCGGCCTCCGCCGCATCAGCCGCTGCCGGCCGCTGCCCAGTGCGATATCGCAGTAGACGCTGCAGCTGCAGCAACCACCGCCGGTTAGCTCCGGTTCCGCATTGCCCGCGCCGGCAGGAGTCCCGATCCACCATGTCCGGTTCCCGCCCTCGCCGCCATCGCTTCCGTCTTGGATCGCTACCCGCCACGTGCCGGCAGCGGTGAGGCTGCAGGCTGCTGCGCGCGGCCTCCTAGCGCGTCGGCGTGTGCGGGAGATGCGTGGTCTGCAGCTGCCGCTCCTCCAAATTGCCCTTCGCTGCGCAAAGGACCTCGATCTCGTTCGCTGCGTCGGGGATCTTGGGCATGCGGTTTCCCCCACGGGCGGCGGGCATGTTGTTTTCCCCGCGGGCAGCGACCTCAAAGTCTGCGACATCGGCGGTTGGGGGGCGCACCCCTCCTCGTCAATCTCCATCGCAAGCCCTCCACTCTTTTCTATGCGGTGCAGACCAACAGCCATACACATGCACTCCTTTTGTCCAGGTGGTGTCCATGGGATCCAGGTGGCTGTACACGTGCACGTCCGACGTAGGTGTCCATGTTTTGTTAAGGGGTCCAAAATAAAGCATCTCGGTCCATTTCAGGTTGAGAGTAATAAAACAAGCCGAGATGTAAAAGACTTGTTTTTAGGTGTTAGGTTTGTGTTGCGTCAAGTCATGGTTATAAGTTGTTTAGGCTGCAACTCGAGGACAAGCTGCATGTCCAGGTGGGGTGTAGTGTTAGAGTACGTAATGGGCTTGGGCTGGTGGTATAGCCCGTTAGTCTTAGGGTTAATTAGAGATAAGGGTCACAAGGATCGCTTGCTTAGGGGTCAAGTAAAGCTTTACTTGGGAGTCAAGTAAACATCTCTATATAAAGAGAGAAGATGTACCAACCTAATCAAGCAAGAATTAAGAAGGAAATCCCTTCCCTCTTGCCCAGCCGTGGGCAAAAAGGCCCCCGGCCGGCCCTCTCGCGCCCTTCTTGTAGCAGCCACATAACAAAATTAGTCTAGATACAGATGTATCTAATACTAAAATGTGACTTGATACATCCATATTTAGACAAATTTAAGACAAGAATTTTGAGACGGAGGGAGTATGATGGTGGGTCTTGTAGCGTCCCCAATAGGAGCCTCTGATTCACTTGCTCGCATTGTTGATCATGTGGTTGTTGCCTGCTTCACCATCCGCATCAAGAACACCAGGTTCATGCTCACGCTGAAGAACGCTATCATCACCCGGCCCTGCAAAATCAAATAAACAGATCGCCAAGCTCTAAGATCTGCCGAAATCAGTTGACCACAACCAACATAAACATGACCTATATGTAATATGTTATTTTTGAAATAAGAGGACATCAGGACAAGGCAATTGTGAGCGTCATGCTGAAGGAGGTTCTGTTGCCGGAGTGAAAAAGAATGGGGGAGGCAGGATGTATACACGTAACAACACCTGCTATGATTGTCTGAACAGAAACTGAAGAATGATTGCCTCTTCTCCATTCTCCCTGGCAGACAAATCGCCCATGTCGGCTGGATCGTCGCCTGCATTGCCTGGATCCACCGATCCCCTCGTCGACCGCATCGCCCGCGGCGGCTGGACCGAGCCTCATCTGTCTTGTCTCTGTCTCCTGGGTCGATCTGGCTGTATAGTTACAACCCTTGCTTCTTCTTGCTTGTTTCACAGACGTGCAAACACCTTTTACTTGCTTGCCTTGCCCTCACGCGCCAATGTGGTGCCAATCCATGATTGTTTGCTAAGCTAATATTGTTGCTACCCTGAAACAGAGCAAAGGTAAAATCTGGAACAATGTTAGTAGCATCGTCCAACGACCTATCCAGGCAAGACCTTGAATTACTGAAAGTGAATTATAGTATGTCGATGTGTAAGTGGTAGCTAAGAGCATCTCCAGCCAAGCCCAGGAACGCCCCCCCAAGCCACTTTTTTGGCACCGGCCCATAAAAAACGTCACAGCCACACCCCCAAGAGCCTACTTTTCGCCGGATATGTTAAAAAACACAGTCGGCGATCTCACCCCGAACCCAGCCCCCCGGGGGGCAGCTGGGACGCGCGGCGCCACTTTTTTGCCTCCTGTGGCCCACCTGCAGCCACATCTCTATCTCCCCGTCGCTTTCTCCACTTTCTCCTCGCAGAGCCCCCACCTTCCCTCTCTCTGTCCGCTTTCTCTCTAGCCATGCCAGCTCGAAGCCCAGCCCCGCCCCGGTGCCTTCCCGCCGCAGCTCAGGCCCGTAGCGTCGCCGCCGCGCCCGGCCGCCCGTGCCGCCCCGCCAGCCATCTGCGGTCGCGCCCCGCGTTGGGTCGCCGCGCCCGACCTCCCGCCAGCCACCCCGACCTCCACCCCTCTGCGTCGCGCGCCCGGAAGCGCGCCCGGCCTCCCGCCAGCCAGCCCGCGCCGCCCCGCCACCCCTCTGCGCCACGCGCCCGGCCTCCCGCGCCGCCAGCCAGCTCCTCTACTGCCTCGCCGTGTTTTTCTCTTCGGCAAGGACCGGACTGTTCGGCGGCCCTTCTCGCGTAATGGGTTAGAGCATCTCTAGCAGACCCCACATCCCGCCGGCCCGCAAAACACGTTTGCAGTTTGCAGAAAGACGACTTTGCAGGCCTGCGCGGACAGCCGCAGATGCAGACCCCGCATAACGGACCCGTAAAAAAGAATATTTGCGTATATTCTTTCCCGTGTCTTCTTCTTCCTCTCGCGCGTGTTCATAGTCAGCTCCCCTCATCCACCGTACTCGCTGAATCGATCCAGGAGCCGGCTCCTCCATTGTCGGATGGATCCACGAGTTAGCTAGCTCGACCGTGGCGGGATGGATCCGGAAGCTAGCTAGCTCGTCCATGGCCGCCTGGATCGAGGAGCTTGCTAGCTAGCTAGCTAGCTCGTTCGTGGCCAGATTGATCCAGGAGCTTGCTAGCTAGCTAGCTCGTTCGTGGCCGGGTAGCTGCTCGAGTCTCCAGCCGTTGCTCCTGCGATCTACTCTGCAAGCCGATGCCGCAGCAGCGGTAAACGGTGAATTTCCGGTGAGATTCCAGCGAGTTCCGTGGCGGAAGGTCACCGGAGCCCGTGTGCGCACGGCGGAATTTCCTTGTCGTGTAGTGTTGACTGGTTTTCAGCCCCCCTTATATTTTGCCTCCAAATCTGCAAAATAAAGGGTCGTGGGGATGGATTCCTCAGGGCCTGCAAACTTTTTACTCGGAAACCCCCGCCTACATCACCATTCAATATTTCTTGCCCTACTATAGGCCAAACTACCTGAGCACTGGGTCCAATGTGAGTAGGATCACTTAGCCATGCTTCATAATTGGAAAAACGGACGCCAGGATTGACCGCTTTTGCAGGGTCTATTCGGGACATTTTTTAACACCATGGAACTGAAAATGCAGATTTTTACGGGTTTGACAGCTTTTGCAGGGTCTGCTGGAGATGCTCTTAGTTCCTTGACCAAATAACCAGAAGGCTCAGATTTTTCTCGTACAGTAGCTGCCTTCAGGAAAACTAGCAAAAAAGTATGTCCGTTGCAACGGGAGAAAAGAATACCACATGCTCTTAATTTACAAAAAATGGTCTATAATCTGAGAATTTGTAGCTACGGCCAAAAAAAAGATGATCTTAGCCTACAAAAGCGCAGTTCAAGATTTCACAGGTATTCTATTTCAACACGGCCTGCATATAGATTTAATCCGTAGAAAGAAATGGGCAAGTGATCATACATTTATTCGTGTCATGTGCGAAATGGGGTATTGTTACGGGCCGGTAAAGGGAAACAACAAAAACAGACGCTGACACATTAGCACACTACGGAGACATGTGTGCATCAAGGGGAGTTTCCAAGAAAGTGACTCTCCCCCGAAAAGCCTCCCCCCCCCCCCCCGTGCGGCGGCGCCGCGCCGCACCGGGCCAACCCGCCAGACCTCCTCCTCCTCACCCCAGCGAACGACTCTCCTACCGCCACCGCCGAGGGCGTCGCAGGCTAAGCTTGCGTGCCACAGCGGCGGCGGCGGCAATATTCCTTGGCCGGCGATCAGATCTGGGTGGCGGCGATCCATTTTGGCTGATTCAAGGGCAGTGGCACAGGCCGGCAGCGACCAGGGTTGTCGTCTTGGCAGCGGCGACGACGAAATCGTGGGGTCGGCTAGGGCGCCCGATCTGGATCCATATCGGATCTGGGTGGTGGTGTTCCTCAGGCCGTCATGCGTATTCTTTGTTCCGGCGCAGCAAGCGGCCTTTGGACTAGGCCCGCGACATGAGAACGTCGGGGGCTCCGGCCCTGGGCGCGGAGGTGGAGGCCATCCTCTTCGCCGGAGGTGGTCGGCTGGAGGGTCGTGTCTTCTCGCATCCAGTCCCGGCGTTGAGCGGGGAGGCGAGGCTGCCGGTGAAAACCGTGCTATGACTCCGGTCATGGTGGGCGATGGCAGCGTTTTCGCGTCGTTATCTTGTTGAAGACATCGCCACTGCAGCTTCCGTCGACTTGCTTTCGCTGCTCTCGGTGAAAACCTAGATCCGGGGTTCCCGAATCAGACGATGGCGGCTCTTTTGGCGTCGTTCTCCCTCATGGGGGCATCATTTTTTAGCAGCGGCTGGATGGAGGAGACAAGTGGTGGAGCGGTTTTACATTTACCACATTGGTGACGGCGGATCTCGACGGCGTGGTCAGTGGAGGCTCGATGCCCGATGTGCGGTGATGGACTCGTGCAGGAGGGTGACGTCGTCTGACGTCGTGGTGACATCGACGGCAGCGAGACTGGGCAAGGTAGATGCGGCAGTACAGCTCTGAAGATGGATTGGTGGCAGGTGGCTGCGGCGGCCTCATACCCGGCAGGAGTCCTGGTTGAGGAGCACGCCGGACTGGTGGGTGCCCATACCCGGCAGGCGTCCTGGTTGGGACCTCTGGTCTTAGATGTTAGGTTTGGCTGTGAGGTCTGTTTGGTATTAGGCCCAGATTTTCAGCGCCCCTTCATCAACTGGATAGGAGTAGCGACAGATATTGCGTAGACGGTGGCTTTAGTCGTACTGTTGTATGACTTTGTAAGGTCTTGTGTTAATAATTAATAAAATGGATGTATGCATTGTCTAGATGCAGAGGCCGAGGTCTTCCTTCTTTTCTAAAAATAAAAAAAATGTGTGCATCAAGGGCGATTTTCAGTTTAAGCATCACCAACTTAGGGTAACTCTTAAACACTTTTTTCACATGCAAATTTCTTAAATACATGAAGAGTTGTTAAAAAAATACAGGATTATTTTAATCATAAAGAGAGATTTTTTTTCTGGAAAAGAACATTTTTGTATGGTCTGCTGTGGACGCATGTATTTGCGTCAATATTTCATCATTATTTTTTGCCATACATGTCATAGCTATTGGTCCCTAGATAGTTTTTTTAATTGTTAATAGGTAAAATAACATCATATTCATATTCTACATATATTTTTAATCAAAATTCATATATAACATGTTAAATTTGGAGTTGCGGTTTAGAAGATATGAGTATTTTAAAAAATATTTGATATCTACTGCAGGTTTAGTGTCAGAAAAATCGAGTAAATTGCATAAAATCACCACTTTGAGGGCTAGGTTTGCAAAAAACACTAGGATACATTTTCGCTGCAGAAAACACAACATCTCGAGTAATGGTCTTGCAAAAATCACTGATCGGCGGATCTAGCTCCCTTAAGTGCGTTTATGACATATGGGCCCCTTTTTTTGCCTACGTGGCGTAACATTTCGTGTTAGATCAATTTTACTCTAAATTTACAAACTACTTCATAGATTTTGCACAGACACCCCTAAATCAAAAAGAAAAAAAACAATCAGCTCCACAACGCCTCCCCATCTTCCCATCTCCTTCCTCCCTCCTCTCCCTTCCCCCAGCCGGCGAGGGCCTGCAGCCGAGCACGGGCGCGAGTAGGGAGGAAGCCGGGGCGTGCAGCGTGTGCAGGAAAGAGGGGGAGGAGGCCCGAACCGGCGCCAGGGGCGGGAAACACTGGCGGCGCGGGCAAGGTCAGCGGGGTCGTCAAGGCGGCGGAAGACGCAGGCGAAGAGGTTCGGCCGACGGAGTCTACGAAGCCCGTGGGGTGCGTGCGGCGATCAGCTGTTCATGGCAGAGCATGACGGCCAGCGCGCGGCGTGGACGAGGCGAACAGGTGCGACACGGTTTGCAGCAGCGTGCAACCAGGCTAGCAGGCTACGCAGCTTGGCCAGGCAACTCCAACCGCGACAAGCAGCAGCGGTGCACCGTGCACGGTCATGGCTAGCTAGCCTGGCAACTCCGACGGTGTTGGGTACACAAGCAACGGGTGCAATATTGTCTCTGCCGCCGCCCTTCTTGCTCGCACTGGAGTCGCGGCTGGTAGAGCGGCGGGAGCAGACGGAGCAGGGCGGTGGTGGCGCGGCTGGCATGGCAGCGGGCGCGGGCTAGCAGAGGCGGGCGCACGGCCGGACAGAGGCAGGCGCGGCCGGGCAGGGAGGTGAGCGCAGACGGCCAGGAGCGCGGGCGTCTGAGTAGGAGCTGAGCGCGGCCGGCCGGGCAGGGGCGCGCGCGGCAGGCCGGGTGGGGCGCGCCCGGCCGGCCAGGCAAGGGCGGGAGTGCGGCGGCTGACTGTGGTCGCCGGACAGGGGCCTGGGCAGCACAGGGCAAAATTGTTGAGGGTGTTTTCGCTTTTTTACCCATCTAGCATTTTTTTGGTAAAAAGTTATGCCACATCAGCGAAAAGTGAGACTCATCTGTCATAAACGCACTTAAACGAGCCAGATCCGCCGATCGGTGGTTTTTGCAAGACCATTACGCGAGATGTGGTGTTTTCTGCAGCGAAAATGTATTCTAGTGTTTTTCGCAAACTTAGCCCTTAAAGTGGTGGTTTTATGCAATTTACTGCAGAAAAATCAGATTTTTTTTCTATAAAATAGCATGACGGACTAAGAATACATATATTTTTATTAGTAGGTACAGATTGAGTCAGAAAAATATAGTCTTGCTACGCACATGATGAAACTTGGATGATGCAGAGACGATAGATTAAATTTGGTCGGACACATGTTGATTGACAAGGTCGTCGGCCGCTGGATTTAGGTGTAGTGCATCAAGCTTCAAAATATCGGATATCGGGTTTATACCGGTTTTGCTTCGACATATCGGATGTTGGATATTAGGTTATATACCGGACGATATGTAGATATATCGGAGAACACATGACTAGTTTTTCTTTCATTATTCTTGTTCAAAACATTTATTTTTAGTGAACAAAATGTATGATGTCAATGCTTTAACATGACATTTTTAGATTTCTAGTTTATTAACTTGTTGATCAAGAAATTACTAAGGAAAGATTCACAAAACCCTTAGGCTGCTTTGGCTACTCGGTATTTTTGGACTTTTCAGATAATACCATGTGTTTTTAGAAACCCCGGTTTTAAATACTTTGACGTGTTTGGCTTCAACAAATACTGCAGTTTATAAACCGTAGTATATCTAAAAGACTAAAACCATGGTTTTTTGTTGTATTTGAAAAAGAGGTCCCAACCTCTTTTTCCTAAACTGAAAAACGCTCGCTCAGAGTCCATCTTCTTCCTGGTTGTTGATCTCTTCAATCGTTGACTATTGTGCTAGCTCAACAAAAGGCAGCTTGTTGATTAGATCATGCTAGACGTTTGATCCTATTGGATGGCGCGCATACACATACGAATGCCATGATTTAGCGTTGACTGGGAGCACAACTACATGCACAGAGGTTTATATTGTGGAGTAGATCAATTGATACTTCGAGCACAGTTGTACAGAGCAGGCACTAGCCGATCGATTCCATGCCGCCAGAGGTACTCCCTCCATTCTAAAATAGATGACTCAACTTTGTACTAAATTTAGTACAAAATTGAATCATCTACTTCCTATGTCCCATAATATAAGAACGTTTTGACATTAATGTAGTGTTAAAAATGTTCTTATATTTTAGGACAGAGGGAGTATTTTGAAACGGAGGAAGTACAAGATAACTCTATTACAGATAAAAGAACTCTACTACAGATCCAGCGTCTAGGAGAGAGGACATGCGCGTTCATGACAAGGCTACATGCAAGCGGCGGGCGGCGGCTGTTAATTAACACAAGCTGATCATGTCATTGTATAACTACTTGAGTGTAGCTTAGTTGGGTTCAGCTAGCTATCTTCAGGATTATTCGTGCAATGAGTAGCCAAAATCAGAAAACAGAGAAAAACTGTACTTGCCAAATACGTTGGTAGTTTTGCTAAAACCGAGAAAACTGTTGCTTTAAAAACCAGAGTATCCATTGTCCACACATTGAAATACTGAGATTTTCATTTACTATGGTTTTGAAAAACTGTGTTGCCAAACTAGGCCTTACTCTGTGATTAAAAACAATATGATATGTATGCATTTGTACGAAACATTGTGCATGACTTTGACAATATATAATGAAGTTGTACATGTATCATCTTATTTCACTGCATTCTAATAGATAATTGTTGTCATCTACTATCATTCAATATCAGTGATCGTGCTAGATATTGGTCGATATTTCGGTCCATATCGGACGATATATTTGCGAATGATATTTACAAAATGATATGTTGTTTATATCGATAGAGCCCCAAAAGTGATATATGGGCCTCTATATCGGTTGCACCGGCCTACATTTAAAAGCTTTTCGTGCATAGATCGGCCACTTTTCTCGTGCATGGAGCAATTCCAAAAAATATAAGTGCGATGGAGGTTGGGTAGACAGCAGATCTAACAGTCAAAATTATCTAAATTACAAAAAACTGACGACCAGAAACGCAAATCGCTGAGAGGGCTCGCTTTAAGCTTATTTTTACTGTCCTAAATTAATTATTGATGACGCGTGTTGCCGCGCTCATCTATTTAGATTTTAATTACATTAATCATGAACTTCAATTACATTTGCAGCTATGACCCATATAATTGTTAGCAGAAGTTAGCAGAAGTGAGGTGAATGGTGAATTTAATTGATTTGTAAATAAAGTATTGGATAATTTGGCAGTACATACTTTTTTATTTTCTCTAAGGGCCTTCCACTGGTCAGGTGATGAGATAGATAATTAAATTAAGAAAGAAAAAAAGTATGCTTCATTTTGGGATTGTTGATTAGTAGTCAATGGTTCAACTGGAATGTACTCCCTCTATAAAGTAATATAAGATCGTCTTGAGGCACTGAAAATAATGGAGGGCAAGCAAATGCAATAGAATTTCCTAGTGAGGCAAGGAGAAGCACATAAGGAAGAAATAAAAAACAAACTAGCATAACAACGCCTAGACAAACTACATAACTAATTTAATATAACACAGTAGCATGCAATTGCATAACATAACACCATGTCAAAAGCTGGCCAAAAGGAAGTCACTCAACAACTGGTTTATAACAACGTTTGCATAAAAGTATACATTCTAAGCCCAAGTAATAGCACATCAGGAAGTTTCCCAAAAGC
The DNA here is from genome assembly GCF_002162155.2 of Triticum dicoccoides. Classification (NCBI taxonomy): domain Eukaryota; kingdom Viridiplantae; phylum Streptophyta; class Magnoliopsida; order Poales; family Poaceae; genus Triticum; species Triticum dicoccoides. Next base: position 596,819,225 of record NC_041381.1, read on the forward strand.
ATCCACGCATGAAAATATACAATGTTGTTGTGTTGATTCGAAAGAACCAAAACAAAATTGTGACCGCATCCAGGTTCGTCTAGGGGTGCAATGGGTGTCACGCTTTATCCGCAGAACACGTCAATTAGCTCATCAGGAACTGGATGTAAAACTAACACTACATTTGTATATGGTATTGCCCAACTTTGGGACTAATGCCATTTTTAGGGGACTAAAGGCTTTGTATTGTCAGCGAACCTGCCGTGCTTGCATCCCTAGGTTCATGCATTTTGAATCAAATTCAAAATGTATAGGATGGAAAGCAACATGTAAAGATAACAAGAACAAAAACTGTAATTTAGATGGCAGATAACAGTAAAGGAAACAAGAACAAAAACTATAATTTAGATGGTAGATAATAGTAAAGAAGGCCTTGGGAGGATCCCTTGAAACCAAACAAGGCCTGAGTGTTGAAATTTTCCCTTTGTTTAGCTACTCCAGGGAGTTGGCAGTCGAGCGCATGATCATGTGATACTTGGTCTATGTTCGATGAATCCTATCATCCACAATGCTTTCACATAGTTCGTCGCAATAATTCTTCACCTAACCGATCATATCACACCAGTCTTGTTGTAAAACAGTGGTACCACACTACCACGATATAACCCGCCAACCTTCAACAACAACTCCTCGGGCTTAGATGTTAATTGACGACAACGAATTCAACCGACTCAAACACTTGCAACGCAGCAGCATCAACCTCAGTCTCTGCTTCCCACACTGAAAAGCACTTGTACCCAACGCGAATGATGTCGTTCTGTATATTAGTAGATGCAGGCAGTGGCACGGTGAAGCGAAGGCAAGTCTGAAACATCGAGTCGCATGTCTCTTGCTTCATATACACCAGCTTTGTTCCACCTACATTATCGGACACTTCTTCCAGGATTCTCTTCCATCCGATTTGGACCTCCCGGATCCACGGCTATACGATGCAGATCGACCAAATGCATGAGCTTATATCACCAAAAATATAAACAAGAAAACGGAAATGGTGGTCATAATTAGGAGATCATAGTTTCCTACCTGGTCAGATACGGTCAGCGGCTACCCTCCATTCCAACCACAACGCATCTGCACTTCTGCAGGGAGCCCGTGACAACCTCACCAGTGATCGAGCCATGTGTGCACAGAGAACATGCAAAGGCTACTTGAAAAAAAACATGCAAAGGCACTAGCAAAGCAAAAAAAAAATCATAGGACGCACCCGCCGCCATCTGAAATGAAGAGAAATTTTTAGGTCGTAACTTTTTCTTGAGAAAATTTTAGGCTAGATCGTATTCGGCGCCTTTAGCGTCCGATATAGGTGTTTCCACAAACGGGCGCACCCCCTCCCCTCCCTTTTCCACAGGTGCTTGCGAGAGACTAGAATAGAACTCGCGATCTCATTGCTCCGTGGATACTGCACTAACCACTAGGCCACCTGCTCGTTGGTGCATATGTACTTCTGTTCTTTTATTTCTACGTATAGGAAATGCCTTTTATGTTTTTTATGTTTTGTTTTTTCCTTTTTCTTTGTTTGGTTTCCTGTTTTCTTTTTTATTTCTTCTTTAAATGCGTGAACTCGTTTCAAATCGATGAACTTTTTTCCAAATTAGATGAATGTTTTTCAAATTTGATGAACTTTTTTTCAAATTTGATGAACCATTTTTCAAATTTGATGAACTTTTCAAATGCGATGAACTTTTTTCAATTTCCATGAACATTTTCCAAATTTCATGAAACTTTTTTCAAATTTGATGAACTTTTTAAAAAAATTGATGAACTTTTTTCAAATCCACTGATTATTTTCAAAAGCGATGAACTTTTTCTAATTCTGATGAACTTTTCTCAAATTCTATGAACTTTTCTTATATTCGATGAACTTTTTTTCAGATTTGATAACTTTCTTCAATTTTGATGAACTTAGAAAAACCAATGAACTTTCATTCCTTTTTTTTTAAGTTTTGCTTTGATTTTTTTAGAAAGGGCATGTATTCAGCAAAAGAAAGGAAAGAGAAAAGGCGAACAAACCCATTACAGAAAAGAAAAAAAGAAAAAATAAATGGTTTGGAAAGCTTCCCACACCGGGGGCTTTGCGAGCTTGAGAAAGAATAAAAAAAAGCAAACGAAGATTGTGAGCACAGGTCGTTGGATGGCGTAGTGGCTCCCTGCACATCTTTACTTTCTTTCTAACAGAAAGAAAACAAATGGGTGATCGACTGGTTTGCTGAGAGGCGATCGAGCGAAGGTTTTCTGGGCGGGCCCACTAGAGGTCTCTTTCAGGCGCCGAACAGGAGCTGATGCTCAGTGGGCCCAGTTTGTTCGAATTGCGATTGGGTAGTATAATTATACTTTTGGTTCACGTCGTTTTTTTTATTTGTTTTATTATTTTATTTTGTGCAAAAACTATTTCTCATTCCGCTTTCATTTAATTCTTTTTTTGTACTAAATACGCACTGTTTACCTTTAGCAATTATTACGAGGCAAAGTGAACACATTCTATTGCGAAAAGGGATTCCTATTTCCCTGTCCTCGGTTCCTTAGTTTTGCTCAATTTTACCCAACCCTTCTCCCTCTAGCTGAACCTTATGGATGCCCATATGGAGTGTTTCCGTAGGGTCAAACCCGTTGACCGTTACATGGATGAGTTCATGACAAGTGGGACCGTGAAAGATGCAGACATGTGGGATCGCTTAAAATATTGACATGTCAAACAGACACCTGGGGCCATTGTTTTAGTTTAATCATAAGCAAAAAAATATAAATTGACGTTTATTAGATTGTGGGCCCGCCTGTCGTTGACACCGAGGGTGATTTAGGCTTAAACTAATCTGGCCACGTCAGCCAACTGGCGGTTAGTTGCCCACGCAAGGCAGAGTTGCTCGTCTGGCTGATTCCAGCGATGGCTGGACGCGTTCTTGGCATATATGGGTTCCTGGTGCTCGTGCGCGTCGAGGGGTGGCCTCAGGGTGGCCGGGGGTGGACGGAAACGACGCCAATGGTGAGTTCCATCGAGGCCCGAGTTTGGTGGTTTTGAGCAACAAAGCTGAAGTGCGGACTCCAACGAGTTCTTGCGCTGCTGTTTGACACGGGCGTGTGACCAAATGCACTGAAGCGTCAGCAGTGATGAGCTCATGCAGCAGCAGCAAACATAGCTCACGATTAGCGGCACTAAGGAACAAAATTAACATATATACTCTCAATAATATATATCGTGTATCATGAAAAATATAAAAGCATTTACATAAAAACATAATTTTATGGGGCAAATAAAGTCTCGATACACCATCTACATGTGATTATATGATGCAAATAATGATTATAATATACTCAACTATAAATATCTATTGAATATGTATACCGTGGTGAACTGCACCGAGGAGGGGGGCATATGCCCCCTGTCCATGTCGTTTTTTGTTCTGCAAATCATTTTATTTGTAATTTATTAAGAGCATCTCCAACAGCCGCGCCAAACTAGCGCCGCGCCGTAAAAATGGGCGTTTTAGCGCGCGCGCAACCGGTGTAGCTGCTCCAGCGCGCGCGCCATATGCAGTTCAGCGCGCTTGCCGAAATGCAATCGCGCGCCGCTTATTTGCTGCACCTGCTCCCGCGCGTTGGACTCTCGCGCGCTTGCTCTCCCACTTCCACCCCCATCCGGCCGTGCCGCCGCCGCCGCCCGCGCCCCCCGGCGACTGTTCCGGCGCTTCCCCCGCCTATCCCCGCGCCATCGCGCTTCCCCCTCCCCCTCCTAGTCCCGCCGGCCCTCACGCGCGCCGGTCGTCCGAGGAACAGCGCCCGAGCGCTTGCTGCCGCGCCGCGCCCGCAAGGTGTTCGCAAAACGCCTACAAGGTATGTATTGCTCAAACTTCATGAATTTGGTGCATATTTTTAATTGTAGTTTTTATATGTCAGGGATATACCCCGCGGTATGACCCGGCTGGATGTATAACCCAGCCGGACTTGGCGACTCACTAATGACCTGTCCTGACTGGACGACACACTAAGTGACCTGCCCGATCCTGGCGAGTTATGGGTGACCTGGCAAGCGGATCAGAGAAGCGACAAGACCTGGGGGCCCCGGAGGCTCAAGGCCCAGAAAGCCGGCTTACATTATGATAGGCCGGTTTAAGAGGAAAGGCGTGAGGAATATCTCCCTCACAAGGAATCAAGACCCGGACTTGTATCCGGCTTGTAGTAGAAGATAGGCTAGTCCTAATCCTATTTGGACTCCACATGTAACCTGCCCCTCTAACTTATATAAGGAGGGGCAGGGCACCCCAAAGAGAAGAAACAAGAAACAATATCTAGGGCTATACACAAAGAGGAGAGCCGGCTTACGGCGACTCCCTCATGATCATAATGAGACCTAGCCACAAACAGCATGTAGGGTTATTATCGGATGATGTTTCCCGGGGCCCGAAGCTGTTTAAATCCTCGTCTTGTGTGTTGCGTTTCTCGATTCCGCTCAACCCCTTCAAGCTACCACATAGATGCGTTGGCCTCGCGATTAAGTACTTACGTTAGGATATCTGCCGTGACAATTCCACTACAGTTGGCGCCCACCGTGGGGCGGGCACACGGTGATGTTGAGTTCTTGAAGGGCGCTATCCCAGGGATCGAGAAGCTCCGCCCAGCTTATTGAAGAAGTTTTGGTCGACTTGTCGGAGAGTTCCAGCTGGCTCACCGAAAAAGTTCCGACCGCCTTGACGAAAGGTTCTGTTTAAATCGTCGAAAAAGTTCCGACCGTCTTGACGAAAGGTTCCGTCTAAATCGCCGAAAAGGTTCCGACCGCCTCGAGGAAAGGTTCCGTCTGAATCTGCGAAAAGTTTCGACTGCCTCGACGAAAAGTTCGGTCTGAATCGCCGAAGGGTTCCAGCCGAATCGCCGAAAGGTTCCGTCCGAGTCATTAAAGAGTTCCGACTTAGGCTACAGAAAAGTTCCGGATTATCAAGAGGTTCCGGTTCAAAAGTTCCGGATTATCAAAAGTTCCGCATTATCAAGAGGTTCCGGTTCAAAAGTTCCGGATTATCAAAGGTTCCGGCCGGATTATCAAGAAGTTCTGGTTCCAAAAATTCCGGCCCAAAAAGTGCTGGCCGGGTTATGTGAAGAGCTCAGGCACTAGAAGACGCAGAACCAATTAATTCTTTTGTCAAAAAACAAAAACAGCACTATACATTATCCAGCGCCAACATCCGGCAAAAAATACCAGGTGATATCCACCCAGTTTACTTTTATCAATATTTATTAATTTTTTGAAAAAAACCACTCTGCCTATAGTGTTGTTATATACATCCATCACCCCTGCGGTCCGGTTTGCATCAACGCGCCGACCGGCTTGCTCGTCCGCACCGGCTTACAAACGCCATGGCCGGTTTATCTGTTTGTTCCCGCGGCCGATTCACCCGTGAGGGATTTCAGTTTCACCTAGGGATCATCAACTTCATGGCGGATTATTTTCGGCCTAAACAAATCAGGTGATATCCATCCAAGTTTATTTTATTATCACATGTTGTTTTTGTCAAAAGAACAAGTTTATCTTTGTCTTGGTCTGCAATATTGTTTATGCAGGGCAATTATTTATGACAAAAAGTGATATTATACCGTGGAGGTGGAGGCACGCCAACATCTTTTGGCACAGGTGGTCGTCATTACTCTACGGACTCCCGCACCGGCTTATAACGCCGTGGCTGTCTCTCGCGACCACGCCGGCTTACAACGCCGTGGCCGTCTCTCGCGACCGCGCCGGCTTACAACGCCGTGGACATCTCTTACGACCACGTCGGCTTACAACAAGGAGGACAATTTACCCGCCCGCACCGGTTTACAGCACCACGGTTGATTCATCTGTCTGAGCCGCCTTTGATGTTGCGGTCGTTTTTACGGTCCGTCTCTCGCGGCCTGGTCTACACCAACAAACCAGGCCGCATTTTTCGGGATGAGCTGTTTATTGAGTATGAACAAGTCACTACTTGGGAAGCCCGGTTTCTCTTCCAACAAATTAGAGGCAAATTATCATATATTATCAACCGCCATCTGCACTGGATGGCTCAATGGATAGGTGCACAAGTCGCCGGCACTACGGTTTGGTTAACTTCAAACTGCCAGTTGGAAGGAACCATTGGCCGAGTTGCTGACACGGTTTATACGGGATCATTTATAACCTGCCGCAATCACCTCAACCTTCTGTGGATAATCACTAGCCTAACATATCAGGTGAAATCCATACAATATATTTTATATTACATATTATTTTCTTTAAAAAGAGCAATTACTTTGGTTTGCAAGATTGTCCCATGCAGGATTCAAACCAGTCTATATCACGATTAATTATGGAGAATCTCAAGCCAACTCCTCAAGTCGTCTTGAGACTTGAGGGCTACAATGATATGACTCGGCAAAATTAGCCGGTTTCAATAAATTCAAGAGACATCTTTCTCCCACAAAGCACTAAAGCTCTTAAATCCGGTTCAGAAGCCGGCCCAGGGTAAGTTTGTCTGTCACAAATTTTTGAAGCTCTCAAATCTGGTTCAAAATCCGGCCCAAGGTAAATTTGTCCCTCACAAATTTTTTAAAAAAGCTTTCAAATCTGGTTTAAAATTCCGGTTCAAAAAGCATTAATTTCTCGCAAGTTCGAGTTCTCAGAAAAATTAAAGGTTGCCAAAAGAACTTGCTGCCATGATGCGCGGTTCAAACTTGGGTATCCTGCCTTACGGCTTATCTTATTATGATCACTTGGGGGCTTCCTGCTCATCGAGCATAGCTATCAGTACCCTCTTGATTGGCGCAATGCCAAAACTTATATAATCACTTGGGGGCTTCCTGTTCAAACATAGGTCATATTTGAACCAAAGAGAACATAGCTGTCGATACCCTCTTGATCGGCATACTGCCAAACCCACTAGGGGGCTTCTTGATCATATTTGAATCATAGCTTAACCCCTTTGGGTCTGACGTGGGTCATATTCGAACCAGCATCATTAAACAACTCTTATGGTCACTTGGGGGCTTCCTGTTCAAACATAGGTCGTATTCGAACCAAAGAGAACATAGCTGTCGATACCCACTTGATCGGCATCGCCAAAGCCACTGGGGGCTATATGATCGTATTCGAATCTTAGCTTAACCCCTTTGGAACGGTTTACTAATCGTATCCAAATCAGAAGCCTCAAAAAAATTTATTCTATCTCGGGTAAAGTTTATTGCAGCCACAATTACTTAAATTGAGATCTTTTGGGGATTATATCTTAAATGTATATAAGTGTTTTATGATTAACCCGGCTTGACTTTTGACTATAAGTCGCCAGCTTATGACAACCATCATTTATATGGAAGCATTGGCTTCTAAGGATTGGGTTATCACCCTTATTACACAGGTCATGTAAACCGGCAGTACAAATTCAATATCACAGTGGTCATTTGGGGGTTTCCTGTTCAAACATAGGTCGTATTCGAACCAAAGAGAACATAGCTGTCGATACCCACTTTGATCAGCAACGCCAACGCCACTGAGGGCTATATGATCGTATTCGAATCTTAGCTTAACCCCTTTGGAACGGTTTACTGATCGTATTCGAATCGGAAGCCTCAAAATTTTTATCTGCTTTTATACAATCGCAAGTATTTGAGTTGTCACAAATATCATATGTGCCGGCTCTTACAGACTTGAGTTATCAACTTCAATGTCCGGGTCACATAAGCCGGCGGTATCATTCAAAGGATCATAGGGATCTTGTGATCTACTTGTGTGCAGGATAAGACTACGTTTGGGTGGTTACCTGCCCTGGTTTTTGACGTTAAGTCGCCAGGGCATGTGTTGTTTAAACTCTTTGCAGGATTTGCAGAAATATGACATGTAAATGATTGAGTTCAAGCTCATTACCAAAGTTCATGCTTCAAAATGATGATCCGTTCTGGATTTTTATCAAAGGCTATAAGCCGCAGGGTTATAAAAATTCCGGCTTACAATGGAGGCGTATTACATCGCCATCGGCCAAGAGCCGCCAAGTCTTTAAACTCCAGATTTACTTGTCAACCGATGAGGTATTCAAACCTTTAATAGCCAAACTGGCTGGATTTTCATGATGACATTGATGATTGAGGTTTTCATACCGGATTATATTATTCAAATCTCGAATAGCCAACATGACTGGATTTCTATTGTGATTATCAATAACCAGTGCTATGATTGAGGTTTTCAAAGTCGCTTTAGCGCAACGGCTATTATTTTTATCAATGGATATGATTTATTCTACAATGGAAGGAATAGTCCCGAGTCGCTGCAGGCTTACGACCCGGCACTTGGGGGCTATATTATTCAGATTGGGATTATATCAAATATGCAAGTCCCATGTCACTGCCAGCATGCACCATGACACTTGGGGGCTAATGCAAAGTCATTTTTTGCTCAACTTATTGAAAGACCCGACTCATCACATTTTAAATGAGCCGGCCCTTGGGGGCTACCAATGGCTCCTGTCAAAAATTCAAGGTACACAAGCCTTAGTCGATTACATTGAAAGATCCACTACTCAGTTGGTAGAGCGCAAGGCTCTTAACCTTATGGACGTGGGTTCAAACCCCATGGTGGAGATTACATCATATGATGTTATTATCAATTATATGCAAAGTCCCAGCTCAGTATTATCTTACTAAGCCGGCCCTTGGGGGCTACACATTGATGTTCAAATTTACATGGTTATAACTACAAAGTCCCTGCTCATTATTGCATAATGACCCGGCCCTTGGGGGCTACACTGGTTGAAGTTTTCATGAGCAGGATGAATGAACTGGATTTCTTCAAGGTTGCAACATTTACTGGAGCAAGTCTTAAACCATCACTTTGTTCTTCTCAAGACTTGGGGGCTACAGGTAATATGGATATAAGGGAGAAAAATTTTCAAATTATCAGTTTTGAGAAAATCAGGAGGATCAGTTACATAAACCGGTGTCAACAACAATTATGACTCGACATCATCAGTATTTTATAACCTAGAGATTTTGGAAATTATACCTCGGCAAGATCTACATCTTCAAACCGGCTGAATATCAGATGAGTATTTCAAGACCAATATTTCTTAAGCTGGCGCATTGGAAGCCGACTCAAGTGGATTATTCTTCACAATATTTCTCGGTGTGAAACCAATGTCAGCAAATTGAGTATGAAGCTGGCTTATTGACCTGGATTTTCTAGAAGAAGGAAATGACAAAGACTTAAGGATGTTAAGGTGCCGGTTTACAAGAATTCTTAACCCAGAGCACAACCTGTCAAATTTGTTCTTGTGTTTATTTTGCAGCATAAGTTTACCATGGATAAATGCAAGCTAAACTTGGGGGCTAATGTTGGGGATATACCCCGCGGTATGACCCGGCTGGATGTATAACCCAGCCGGACTTGGCGACTCACTAATGACCTGCCCTGACTGGACGACACACTAAGTGACCCGCCCGATCCTAGCGACTTATGGGTGACCTGGCAAGCGGATCAGAGGAGCGACAAGACCCGGGGGCCCAGGAGGCTCAAGGCCCAGAAGGCCGGCTTACGTTATGATAGGACGGTTTAAGAGGAAAGGCGTGAGGAATATCTCCCTCACAAGGAATCAAGACCCGGACATGTATCCGGCTTGTAGTAGAAGATAGGCTAGTCCTAATCCTATTTGGACTCCACATGTAACCCGCCCCTCTAACTTATATAAGGAGGGGCAGGGCACCCCAAAGAGAAGAAACAAGAAACAATATCTAGGGCTAGACACAAAGAGGAGAGCCGGCTTACGGCGACTCCCTCATGATCATAATGAGACCTAGCCACAAACAGCATGTAGGGTTATTACTGGATGATGTTTCCCGGGGCCCGAAGCTGTCTAAATCCTCGTCTTGTGTGTTGCGTCTCTCGATTCCGCTCAACCCCTTCAAGCTACCACATAGATGCGTTCGCCTCGCGATTAAGTCCTTATGTTAGGACATCTGCCGTGACAATTCGACGACAAGTATAGTATTGAACATTGTAGATGAGTTCGTCGTATGATTCTTCCGAAGAAGAATTTGATATGGAAGAGGAGATAGGATTGATGCCCATAACAGATTGATGAGGAACTATTTCATGGAGAATTCCACATACCCGGAGTCGTATTTTCGTTGCCAGTTTAGGATGAGCACCAACTTGTTCAGGCGCATTGCAGAAAAACTAGCGAGCCATGACCGGTTTTTTCAGCAAAGGAGGAATGTCGCCGGAGAGCTCGGGCACAGCACCTTTCTGAAGGTGATAGCCGCTTTGCGTATGTTGGCATACAGTATCCCGGCTGATCTAGTTGATGATCACTTGGCTATGGGTGAGAGCCAAGCCATCATGTGTGTCAAGCGCTTTGCAGTGAGAATTGTGCAAGTGTTTGGCGAGGAGTATTTAAGATCTCCCAATGCTGAAGATGTCGTAAGGCTATTGGCGATGGACAAAGCTTGTGGCTTTCCTGGCATGCTTGGCTCAATAGATTGCATGCATTGGAGTTGGAAGAATTGTCCAAAGACATGGCATGGGCAATTCCACGGCCAAAAAAGGGGTCCACTATAATCCTTGAAGCGGTGGCCGATCAGGAGACTTGGATTTGGCATGCATTCTTTGAAATGCCTCGATCTTTGAATGACATCAATATTGTCAACCGGTCACCACTGATGAATAAGATTGCAAATGGTGAGTTGCCACCGGTGCAGTTTGTAGCAAATGGTCGTACGTACAACTATGGCTATTATCTAGCGGATGGCATCTATCCAAAGTGGCAAACCTTCGTGAAGCCGTTGAAAAAGCCGAAAGGTAAGAAAAATCTTGATTTCCACAATGCTCGGGCAGCGGCTAGAAAAGATGTGGAGAGAGCATTTGGGATTTTGCAAGCCCAATTTGCTATTGTGAGAGGACCGGCTAGATTTTGGGATAAATGCTTTGGTACATAATGCACGCTTGTGTGATCATGCACAACATGATCATCGAGAATGAGCGTGGCCAAGATTTAGACTACTCACAGTATGAGCTCTTAGGAAATCACGTGCGAGTGCGACGGAGGGCTGAAAGGGTGGCCCATTTTTTTGCCTCCTATCATGCCATTCGGTGTCCTACAACGCACAATGAACTTCAGAAGGATCTGATTGAAGAGTGGTGGGCATGGAATGGACGACAAAGAGGATGATTTCTGCATTCAACATTGTATTGTTCATGAACTATTTGTTGTGTTTATTGCAGTATTTGTTGTACTGAACGATAAACTATTTGTTTGGGTTGTAATGATAACGAAATTGAACTATTTATTGTTGATATTTTGTTTGTTTGATCATTTTTGCTTTTATTTGAAATGTATATGTGGTTTGTGCGTGCCGCGTGCGCTGTATTTTTGCGCACTGCTTGAGCGGCGCGCGCGCGCTGCATTATAGCGTGGCTGCTGGAGCCAGCGCTGGCGGCCGCGCTAAACCAGCCGAAGCGCACGCGCCATACTAGTTTTTAGCGTGCGGCACGAAGCGCGGCTGTTAGAGATGCTCTAAGTATGTAGATATATTGGGCCCTCTCCGCACACATCACCAGACCGTTAGTTTGAGCTGGGTACCTATTCTATGCCACCTCTCTGCCGCCGACAACGACTTCATCGAGAGCCTGGTCGCCCTCCCTACTGGTAAATTTCATCCTCCTCCTCTTAATCTTCTTTATTCTCTTTTTTTATTCTTTGGTTTTTTTGTTTCTTCTTCTTCTTCCCCCAAGTTGATTGGCAAGTGGATTGAATGTTTTTGTGCCTCGATCTATGTGCCTGGACTTTTTTTGCTCGATGGATCGGGGGAGGGTTTTCTTGTGTGTATACTCCACAAGCATTAGGAAAAAGACTGGGTTACTTCAGTCCCAAATTTTACATATGCAAAGTTGCAGTGCCATTTTCCCAAAGGGCATTTCTTTGTATGGTTAGAATACATTTATCAAGTTAGCTTTTTTTTAGCGGCCAAGGAAGCTACGGGTGGAGAGAGAGAGGGGGGTATGCTCCATGGACGCAACGACTCGGCTGGGAAGATGGAGAGGGGGGGTATGCATGCAGCGAGCGGTATTTTCGACTTGCTCAGGACTGGATCGATATCGACAGGTCCCAGCACGCTACCAGAATCGGACGGTCCAATAAATTAGGACCAAGCCTTTTCTCGATCCGACCCAGAGGTGCTCGACTGAAATCATCCATTCCCTAAAAAAGTTGCAGTTCCATTTTCTGAATTTGTTGGCATTTATCTAATTGCAGATCGCCTTCAATTGAATCATCAAGCAAAAGGAGGAAGCTGCAAGGCGTGAAGAGGAAAATGTTGGGAAGCTGCTGTTGGAAATATGCCCTAGAGGCAATAATAAAATATTATTATTATATTTCCTTGTTCATGATAACCGTCTATTATTCATGCTATAATTGTGTTATCCGGAAATCGTAATACATGTGTAAATACATAGACCACAACATGTCCCTAGTAAGCCTCTAGTTGACTAGCTCGTTGATCAACTGATAGTCATGGTTTCCTGACTATGGACATTGGATGTCGTTGATAACGGGATCACATCATTAGGAGAATGATGTGATGGACAAGACCCAATCCTAAGCATAGCACAAGATCGTGTAGTTCATTTGCTAGAGCTTTTCCAATGTCAAGTATCTTTTCCTTAGACCATGAGATCGTGTAACTCCCGGACACCGTAGGAGTGCTTTGGGTGTACCAAACGTCACAACGTAACTGGGTGACTATAAAGGTATACTGCGGGTATCTCCGAAAGTGTCTGTTGGGTTGACACGGATCGAGACTGGGATTTGTCACTCCGTATGACGGAGAGGTATCTCTGGGCCCACTCGGTAATGGATCATCATAATGAGCTCAAAGTGACCAAGTGTTTGGTCACGGGATCATGCATTACTGTACGAGTAAAGTGACTTGCCAGTAACGAGATTGAACAAGGTATTGGGATATCGACGATCGAATCTCGGGCAAGTAACGTACCGATTGACAAAGGGAATTGTATACGGGGTTGCTTGAATCCTCGACATCATGGTTCATCCGATGATATCATCGAGGAGCATGTGGGAGCCAACATGGGTATCTAGATCCCGATGTTGGTTATTGAACAGAGAGTCGTCTCGATCATGTCTACGTGTCTCCCGAACCCGTAGGGTCTACACACTTAAGGTTCGGTGACGCCAGGGTTGTAGAGATATGAGTATGCAGTAACCCGAAAGTTGTTCGGAGTCCCGGATGAGATCCCGGACGTCATGAGGAGTTCTGGAATGGTCCGGAGGTAAAGAATTATATATAGGAAGTCAGGTTTCGGCCATCGGGAAAGTTTCGGGGGTCACCAGTATTGTACCGGGACCACCGGAAGGGCCCCGGGGGTCCACCGGGTGGGGACACCTATCCCAGAGGGCCCCATGGACTGAAGTGGGAGGGGAACCAGCCCCGGGTGGGCTGCTGCGCCCCCCCTTGGGCCCCCCTGCGCCTAGGGTTGGGAAACCCTAGGGGTGGGGGCGCCTCCACCTGGCTTGGGGGGCAAGCCACCCCCTTGGCCGCCACCCCCCTTGGAGATCCCATCACCTAGGGCTGCCCCCCCCCCCTAGGGGCCCTATACAAAGAGGGGGGAGGGAAGGCAGCCGCACCCATGCTCTTAGCGCCTCCCTCTCCCTCTGCTACACCTCTCCCTCTCGCAGACGCTTGGCGAAGCCCTGCCGAGATCGCTACTGCATCCACCACCACGCCGTCGTGCTGCTGGATCTCCATCAACCTCTCCTTCCCCCTTGCTGGATCAAGAAGGAGGGGACGTCTTCCCCAACCATACGTGTGTTGAATGCGGAGGTGCTGTCCGTTCAGCATTAGGATCATCGGTGATTTGGATCACGACGAGTACGACTCCCTCAACCCCGTTCTCTTGAACGCTTCCTCTCGATCTACAAGGGTATGTAGATGCACTCCTCTCACTCATTGTGTCACATCCCTAGTTCTGGTATGCACTAGGCTAGCCCTTCATGTGTGCATCATGTTTAAATTTTCTTTAAGTTGAAATGGGGATTGCTCAAACCCTAGTACCAGATCAAATCAACTAGGTTCAAATAAAAATATTCTCAATGAACCCAAAATGTTCTTCAGAAAAGTTCATTATTTTTGGATTCGTCTAGAAACTCAACCAACATTTTTCTAGGCCATTCTGGATTTTTGAATTAAATCATAAAGTATTTGCATTTGGGCATTTAAATGCTATAAAATATTTTAAATGCTCAAATAATCCCAAACTGAAATGTTTACTGTAGGATATATTTCCAAGAGTGGTCATGAGTAGTTGCATGATTTTTGGGATTGATTTAGTATTTTTTAATAAAGCCACAAAGTTGAAGGAAAATAGAAAACAGTGATTAAAATAGAAAACGGAGAGAGAGAGAGAGAGAGAGAGAGAGAGAGAGAGAGAGGAAACTACCTGGGCCGCTTACCTGTCCAGCCTGGCGGCCCAGTTGGCCAGCCCAGCCCACCTGGCCCCTTCCCCTGTCGTCTTCCTCCTTGCCAGGAGGACAGCGCGTGGCCGCAGCGCGCCGGCACGCGCCCCGGCCACCTCCACCCTGCCTGCCTGTGTCCCTGATGCCTGGACACCTCCAACGTTGCCACGCTACCCCTCTGGAACCCCCTCGCTCACTCTCTCGTCCCCATCCTCTCCTCTGTTCTCTCTCCCTCTCTGCCCGAGCGGAGCTCGTCGCCGCCGCTCGCCGTAGACACAGCCTCCGTGCTCCCCTCGCCTCCCCGATGTATCCACGAGCATCGCCGCACCTCCCTCGTCCTCTCCATCCAGCCACGCCTCACCGGAGGCCCTGCATCGTCGCCCTCTTTGTCATCTTCGTCGCTGGCCGCCGGAGATCCCCTCACCGCTCCGCTCGCTCGGGTGCTTCCTCGAGCTCGCTGAGACCATCGACCGCCTCGCCATGAGCATCTCTATTGATTCCCCCTGCTTCCATGTTCATTAGCTCATCGTAGCCCTCGTTTCCGTCGAGGCCGAGACCTCACAGGCGCCGGACTTGTCGCCGTCGTTGCTTTGGTTCGCCTCCGTCCAAACCGAGCGCGTCACTGCACTCAGTGCACTCCTAGGAGCTCGCAGCACCCCTCCGTGCCCCCTGCCGTGCCTCATAGCACCGAACCCGAGCACGCCCGAGCTCCGGCCGCTGCTGCCGAGCTCGAGGCCATCGTCTCCAGCCGCCCTAGCTGCTGCTGCTTGCTGCAACGGGCGCGGGTGAGCTCCAGCTCTCCGTAGCCGCTCTCCTCCGTCCATTTGGACGCCGGAGGAGCGAGCCCGAGCCCTCCGCCGCGCCTGTTGCCACTGGCGACGAGCCGCCGGCTGGTTAGGCCCTGTTGACCAGGGGTTTGACCTCCCCTCAGTCAATGACAGGTGGGGCCAGCCCCCTGTTAATTAGTTTAGTTTATTCTAACTTAATTAGCCACTGTTTCACTGACATGTGGGCCCTAATGTTTAATTAACTAACTAATTAATTAATTAGGTTAGTTAAGCTCTGTTTAATCGCCCTGCAGCTGACACACGGGTCCCACGCGACAGGTTTGACTCTGGTCAACCCTATTGACTTAATGACGTCAAACAGGCGTCATGCTGACGCAGTAAAGTATTTCTAGAATTAAAATAAATCAGGAAATGATTTATAAATTTCAGAAAATACCCCAAACTTCTAAAAATCATAGAAAGATAATTGTAACTCAGAATGAAATAAATTATATATGAAAAATGAACAGAAAAATCCACTCTATCCATCTGTACCATTTTCATGCATGTTTAAACAACTTAACCTTGCTGTTTAGTGCAAAACATGATAAGGCACTATTTGAATTCATAATTTGAATTTGGGGTTGAACCTTTGGTTCAATATGACCCAAATCCATCTGTTTGTAGTTGCATTAGGCCAACATACTCATATTGCCATGTCATGAGCATGCATCATATTGTGCATTGCATTGATTGTGTTTCCTTCTCTGTTGCCGGTATTTGTCCCCTCTCGGTAGACGATGTTCTGACGTTGTGATCGTTGACACTGATGAAGACTCAATGCTATCTTCAGAAGTGCCAGGCAAGCAAAACTTCCTTGTTCATTCTGATACAATCCCACTCTCTCGCTCCTGCTCTCTTTTACTGCATTAGGACAACACCGATTCAACTGTTACATGTTGCGGTAGTTGAACCCCTTTTCCTCTGCATGACCTGTCATTGCCACAGTAAATAGATGAAACCCACTAGCATGAGTAGGAGTTGTTTGAGCTCTGATGTGCCTACTCATTCATGTTTGTTTGTCATGCCTGCTACTGCTTAGAGTTGAGTCAGGTCTAATTCATCGGGGGTGAATTGGAGGTGTGTGAACATGTCCTACTATGTGTGAGCTAAGTGTGTGAACACGATTTGGTAAAGGTAGCCGTGAGAGGCCATGTAGGAGTACATGGTGGGTTGTCTCATTGCAGCCGTCCTCAGGAACTGATTTCTGTGTTTGTGATCCATGAACAGTTACTACAACACATTGGGTTCCGGTAACTCGACCCCTCTCGACTTATTAATCAACATGATCTCTGTCCAGGAGTTGCAACTAGTTTCTGTTGTTTGTAGGTTGTGTTAGTAGTCTACCAAGTGGCACCCGGTACAAGTGGGCTTGGGACAGACTAGGCACCATGGCACGATGTACCAAGCGTAGATCCATCCGTCGAGGTGGGCTTGGGAACCCTGCACACATCATTTGGGGCCGTGAGCGACACCCCGGCCGGATCTCCTTGCGGATGGAACCCGAATAGGCGATAAACCTGGATGAGAGACTTGTGTGGTTAGTCAGGTCGTGGCCGCCACCCTCGCCAGTCTTCCGCTTGAAGGTTGCCGAGATACATGACGTGTACATGGCGGTAAGTGGCGAGAGCGTGTATGAAGAAGTACACCCCTGCAGGGTTAATATGATCTATTCGAATAGCCGTGTCCGCTAAAGGACTTCTGGGTTGCCTATACAGTTCATAGACAAGTGAAAGTGGATACTCTAAAATACGCAGGATAAGCGTGAGTGCTATGGATGGCGTTCTCGTAGGGAGATGGGAGCGGATCCATAGTGGTGTATTGATATGGTGAATATGTGGACTCGTGTGCGCCACCCCAAAAGAGTTACTTGCAGTCGTAGTCGAGGATAGCCACCGAGTCAAAGCTGGCTTGCTGCAGTTAAACCCCACGAACCCCTTGTTGATAATGATGCATATGTAGTTAGTTCTGATGTAAGTCTTGCTGGGTACATTTGTACTCACGTTGCTTAATTTATGTTTTTGCAGAGAGACTTCAGTCTCGCTAGTAGTTCCGAGTGGACTTCGACGTTTAGCTTGATACCTCAGCTACGATCTTGTGCCCTCGGCAGGATCTGGTAGATAGTCAGGCTTCTCAGCCTTTTTTCATTTATAGTTGTCTGTACTCAGACATGTTAAGCTTCCTCTTGTGCTTGGACTTGTATGCTCTGAATGCTGGGTCGAGAGACCATGTTTGTAATATCTCGCTCCTCGAAGCCTATTGAATAACTACTTGAGTTGTAGAGTTATGTTGTGATGCCATGTTGTATTTGCACATATCGAGCATATTGTGTGTATGTTATTGAAATGCTTGGTATGTGTGGGATCTGACTATCTAGTTGTTTATCCTTGGTAGCCTCTCTTACCGGGAAATGTCTCCTAGTGCTTCCACTGAGCCTTGGTAGCTTGCTACTGCTTCGGAACACTTAGGCTGGCCGGCATGTGTCCTTCTTCGTTCCTGTGTCTGTCCCTTCAGGGAAATGTCACGCGGTGTCTACCGGAGTCCTGTTAGCCTGCTACAACCCGGTTTACCGGAGTCCTGCTAGCCCAGTTGCTACAGCCCGGATTCACTCGCTGATGACCGACACGTTTGTTGTTGGGTCATGTATGCCTGTCCCTATAAGTTAGTGCCACTTTGGGTTTATGACTAGCCATGTCAGCCCGGGTTCTTTGTCATATGGATGCTAGCAGCACTATCATATACGTGAGCCAAAAGGCGCAAACGGTCCCGGGCCTGGTAAGGCGACACCCGTGGGAATACCGTGCGTGAGGCTGCAAAGGGATATGAGGTGTTACATGCTAGATCGGTGTGGCATAGGATCGGGGTCCTGACAGCTTTGGTATCAGAGCCTGACTGTCTGTAGGATTACCAAGCCAAACTGGTCGAAGTTGAGTCTAGAAATTCTTTAGTTATGTAAGGGAATTGATTGTGGGATGGAACATAAGGCTCTTTTTACTCCTTTACCTTGTGCCCTTCTGATCTGAGTCATCTTATCTTTCCTACGGGGTTAAGGAACTAGGATTTCTTTTCTGTCTATCAGGATCACGTGTTACTAATCCGTAGACTTATAGGATTAATGGATTTAAGCCTCTGTTCAGTTCCTACTACTTCCGTATGATAATGGTTGATCCCGAAACCTTGATATTGTGCTTCTGAGTGTCTATGCCACCATTTTTGTAGCATGTCTCCAATCTTTTTGAGCATGTACAGCCGTTATGCTGTCCGAGTCATCCCAGGTTTCTAAATAGTCCGATGCATTTGCAAATTCCTTCTTCTCGTTCCCGATGTCCTCTCTGGCCAGGTTAACCACACTAGACGGTGAGTTGAGGTACTCTATTGCCTCGACATTTATGTTGGAGTTATTATTATGACCCTAGGTGTCTCAGGGGATCATCTAGTAGTCTAGCCATGTTTTGTGATCCCAGTGTGATGACTCTGGCCATCATTCCCGAAAGCATCCCGTGATGCCACTTAGTTAGTAGGCATTCCACTTCTGGGTTTTGAACCCGAGATTCACCCTACTTACTTCATGTTGATAGTGTTTGCTAGTGCCTTTAGGATATTAGTAACCATTACGATAGTCCTCGAGGTCTGTGGTATTTCGTTCTTCCAAATACCATGAACTGCCTATGGCAGAAGTTCTTTTTAACCAAAAGATCACAACCAGAGTGCTCTTGATGAGTTCTCGATTCTATGTTGTGACTCTACCGGTTCAACCTTTCTGCATGGGTTATCCGGAAGAAATATGTTGAACTCGTTCGACATGCTAGTCCATGCATCCACAACTCAGAAAATCATATGTTCTTTTGAGTTGTCCCTCTTTAGTTGTTTTCTGGCCCTTGTCTATCAATTGATAGTCAGGAGTGATTATGCATTCGTGTTACCAATGCCTATTACTCTTTTGGTCCATGGAGCCATTCTACTCCGGAATGACTAGGAGAAACAAACTCCAGTACCTCATCCATTTCTAGGATTGGGTCAAAGCGATTGTACTCTGCAGATCAAAATACTAATCCAGTTTTCGTTCTGTTCCACCCTGGAGTGTTACCATCTTTATATTAAGATTATCATGGGAATTGCACACCATCCTATGAATTCTTAATTTAGTGATACTCTCGCCATCATTACTCATTCCTCGGTTCTGTGTTGTTGCAACCGGAGTACCAACAAGTGAATCATGATGTGTGAACTCAATACTCCTAGCAACTGTGTTGCTTGGTAGTTAATGGACAATAATTTCATTCTTAGTGTGTTGGTTCTTGAATCATCATTCTAAGACTGATTGTGCTACCTAGTCCTTATTTCCGGTGCACTCTTCGATCAATGAGTTAGGATAGTGCCAATCCTTGCTTATTCGATCATATCGTCTTGCCCTGAAAAGCAAGATTGTTCTCGAGTTTAGTAACATATCGGTGGTTCGTGATTATCTGAATGTCTTCTCGGTAGTATCACCAGGTCGTCACCTGACTGTTATGTTGAGCTCGTGATCAAGTTGGTTTTCTTATAAACCACCCCTTCTCCAACAGTCTGTGTTGGATACCCCTAAGCTAGTTGGATAAGCTAAACAACAACTTGGAGAGTTGGAAGATAAAAGCTTGTCCGACTCAGTTCATTCCAAAGGGATGTCTTTGTGTGTGAGTTGAAGAAAGATGATATTCATTGGTTGATCCTCGTGATCAGTTGTTGTGTCTATTGTCATGTCAAACTTTGATTTGAGAGTGGGCTATCGTCAAATCAAATCAGAACCAATGATGTTCTTAATGTTGTATTACTCGTGGTTGATCCCTCGAGCATACACCATTTTATCCTTTGGTCTGACCAATACTATCACTTGTTCTCATAATTATGGAATTCCATTTTTATGGAAACCTGGATGAATTGTTGTTGAGCCCATCGACAACATCCTGATCTCCTCCATGATTTTGTTGAACATTAAGCTAGTGTTGGAAACTTTTGAAAGCATCTCTTCATGCTAGCTCATGAAGCATATGTTCGGATGAAAGAAGTGACCCCCTCTAATTTATGTGCATTTGATGCAAGTTGCCGCCATGAATTCGAGAAAGTTAATGTTGTTTCCTATGGAACCATCCCAAGTCAGTCATGCACGTGCGAAGTATACCATGGCTTGAGAGATTAGCTACCTCCAATCCATCGGTATCTCCTAGCACACCAAGCCACTGATTGATTTGTTCAAGGATAATAAGTTCTACGTGCTAGTCCTGAAGGTACCAGACAGATTTGTACAAGATTCCGTTATCCTCGAAGATGGTTCCCAACCAGAACTTGGTAGTGTTTTATTGTAAGACTACCATGTGATCATGTTTGTCTGGGACAGCGTGTTCACATGTGTGTAGCAGAACCAGCTCATGTTTTGGAGCTTGCTACTGTAGTTCATTTCCCGAGAATCTCGCAATGTCATCTCGTCGATTTGTGTTGCAAACTTTCATTTTTCTTCCTAGACTCGATGAGTCTGGAATATCCTAACACCAACCAGATCTGAATCTCAGGCAGATATGATGGTTGGAACATTTCCCAAGAACTATAATAATGGTCTCTCTGTAACCGATTAAGTGGATGTCGTGGCCAACACACCCAGCCGGAACACCTATTATTGTAGTATCTTGATTGAGGAAGTTGGCCACCTCCCCATGAGGATTTCTAATGGATTTACTTCTGTAGTTATTCCTTATGATTTTTGTGTTCCCGAAGTCCAACCTTTACTTGATGTCCTAGATATCAACCCAGTTTGATAAATGGGTTGCACTGGCACATCAAGGAGAACATTAGAAGCGGAGTGCTAAATGTCTCTCGGTCGATCATCCAGATTTTGTCCCCTTGGCCCCGCCAAGGTGAAATCTGAGAAGGTGTTATCTTCCTTTGCATTAGCATCTTCTACCGGCATTCATCATGGTAGTACGTTGTGTTGCCAGGATCCTTGACACGGATATTGGTAATACCTTGATGAATATGGAAGTGCTCAAGTTCTTGGGAGCACGCACAAGCGCTGGGTGTTATCATCGGCACTAACTAGGATTGCTCTCAGTTTCCTCGGTTATGCTATAACTTTTCAAACAGTAGACTCACTCTCTACTGTTGAGCTTCTCCCCAGTTACTAAAATCATCCCTTGTGTTGTTTTCAACAAGGTAATCCACATCATCCATTCTAATCCGGGTATTCCATTCTACCGAACCCCTCCAAACGATCGCTTGAGAATTGCCTTGGGCTGGTATAATGAGTTTCAATGATCTCTATTTCAAAGGTAATTCTTTTTGCCACTTAAGGGATGATTCCATGAGTCACCTCCTCCAAAATGTCTCGTTATGGTATCATGGCAATTCAACTCCTCGCTACGTTGACAACCATTCACCACCCTCTTAAGTGTGGAATTGTTTTCTACCTAGTGAACCTTCGTTATCCGTTCCACTCCATTCCTCTAGATGTATGCTTCGTGCCTCAGCTCGAGAGATGTTGCTATGACTCACTCTGTGAGTTGATCCTAAGTTGTTCGACCTTCGATAAGATCGATTCTTCTAGTGTCTTTCTTTCCCTCTCGTTGTCATGATAGTTGGAGTTCTCAGAGCAAGGCATCGAGACAATGATGGTGGTCGAATCAACATTCTTACGAAGTACAACCTGGATCATGAGGATTATACTAGTTTGCGCTCCCCCTTCATCTTACCCTACGCTTGAATCTCGGGACGAGATTCTTGTTTAGTGGGGGTGAGTTGTCACATCACTAGTTCTGGTATGCACTAGGCTAGCCCTTCATGTGTGGATCATGTTTAAATTTTATTTAAGTTGAAATGGGGATTGCTCAAACCCTAGCACCAGATCAAATCAACTAGGTTCAAATAAAAATATTCTCAATGAACCCAAAATGCTCTTCAAAAAAGTTCATTATTTTTGGATTGGTCTAGAAACTCTCCCAAAAATGGTGCACATTTTTCTAGGCCATTCTGGATTTTTGAATTAAATCATATAGTATTTGCATTTGGGCATTTAAATGCTATAAAATATTTTAAATGCTCAAATAATCCCAAACTAAAATGTTTACTGTAGGATATATTTCCAACTGTGGTCATGAGTAGTTGCATGATTTTTGGGATTGATTTAGTATTTTTAATAAAGCCACAAAGTTGAAGAAAAATAGAAAACAGTAATTAAAATAGAAAACGGAGAGAGAGAGAGAGAGAGAGAGAGGAAACTACCTGGGCCGCTTACCTGTCCAGCCTAGCGGCCCAGTTGGCCAACCCAGCCCACCTGGCCCCTTCCCCTGTCGTCTTCCTCCTTGCCAGGAGGACGAGCGCGTGGCCGCAGCGCGCCGGCACGCGCCCCGGCCACCTCCACCCTGCCTGCCTGTGTCCCCGACGCCTAGACACCTCCAACGTTGCCATGCTACCCCTCTGGAACCCCCTCGCTCACTCTCTCGTCCCCATCCTCTCCTCTGTTCTCTCTCCCTCTCTGCCCGAGCGGAGCTCGTCGCCGCCGCTCGCCGTAGACGCAGCCTCCGTGCTCCCCTCGCCTCCCTGACGTATCCACGAGCATCACCGCACCTCCCTCGTCCTCTCCATCCAGCCATGCCTCGCCGGAGGCCCTGCATCGTCGCCCTCTTTGTCATCTTCGTCGCTGGCCGCCTGAGATCCCCTCGCCGCTCCGCTCGCTCGGGTGCTTCCTCGAGCTCGCTGAGACCATCGACCACCTCGCCGTGAGCATCTCTATCGATTCCCCCTTCTTCCATGTTCATTAGCTCATCGTAGCCCTCGTTTCCGTCGAGGCCGAGACCTCACCGGTGCCGGACTTGTCTCCGTCGTCCCTTTGGTTCGCCTCCGTCCAAACCGAGCGCGTCACTGCACTCAGTGCACTCCCAGGAGCTCGCAGCACCCCTCCGCGCCCCCTGCCGTGCCTCATAGCGCCGAACCCGAGGACGCCCGAGCTCCGGCCGCCGCTGCCAAGCTCGAGGCCATCGTCTCCGGCCGCCCTAGCTGCTGCTGCTTGCTGCAACGGGCGCGGGTGAGCTCCAGCTCTCCATAGCCGCTCTCCTCCGTCCATTTGGACGCCGGAGGAGCGAGCCCGAGCCCTCTGCCGCGCCTGTTGCCACCGGCGACGAGCCGCCGGCTGGTTAGGCCCTGTTGACCAGGGGTTTGACCTCCCCTCGGTCAATGACAGGTCGGGCCAGCCCCCTGTTAATTAGTTTAGTTTATTCTAACTTAATTAGCCACTGTTTCACTGACATGTGGGCCCTAATGTTTAATTAACTAACTAATTAATTAATTAGGCTAGTTAAGCTCTGTTTAATCGCCCTGCAGCTGACACACGGGTCCCACGCGACAGGTTTGACTCTGGTCAACCCTGTTGACTTGCTGACGCCGCACAGGCATCACGCTGACGCAGTAAAGTATTTCTAGAATTAAAATAAATCAGGAAATAATTTTTAAATTTTAGAAAATATCCCAAACTTCTAAAAATCATAGAAAGATAACCGTAACTCATAATGAAATAAATTATATATGAAAAATGATCAGAAAAATCCACTCTATCCATCTGTACCATTTTCATGCATGTTTAAACAACTTAACCTTGTTGTTTAGTGCAAAACATGATAAGGCACTATTTGAATTCCTAATTTGAATTTGGGGTTGAACCTTTGGTTCAATATGACCCAAATCCATCTGTTTGTAGTTGCATTAGGCCAACATACTCATATTGCCATGTCATGAGCATGCATCATATTGTGCATTGCATTGATTGTGTTTCCTTCTCTGTTGCCGGTATTTGTCCCCTCTCGGTAGACGATGTTCTGACGTTGTGATCGTTGACACCGATGAAGACTCAATGCTATCTTCAGAAGTGCCAGGCAAGCAAAACCTCCTTGTTCATTCTGATACAATCCCACTCTCTCGCTCCTGCTCTCTTTTACTGCATTAGGACAACACCGATTCAACTGTTACATGTTGCGGTAGTTGAACTCCTTTTCCTCTGCATGACATGTCATTGCCATAGTAAATAGATGAAACCCACTAGCATGAGTAGGAGTTGTTTGAGCCCTGATGTGCCTACTCATTCATGTTTGTTTGTCATGCCTGCTACTGCTTAGAGTTGAGTCAGGTCTGATTCATCGGGGATGAATTGGAGGTGTGTGAACATGTCCTACTATGTGTGAGCTAAGTGTGTGAACACGATTTGGTAAAGGTAGCGGTGAGAGGCCATGTAGGAGTACATGGTGGGTTGTCTCATTGCAGCCGTCCTCAGGAACTGAGTTCTGTGTTTGTGATCCATGAACAGTTACTACCACACATTGGGTTCCGGTAACTCGACCCCTCTCGACTTATTAATCAACATGATCTCTGTCCAGGAGTTGCAACTAGTTTCTGGTGTTTGTAGGTTGTGTTAGTAGTCTACCAAGTGGCACCCGGTACAGGTGGGCTTGGGACAGACTAGGCACCGTGGCATGGTGTACCAAGTGTAGATCCATCCGTCGAGGTGGGCTTGGGAACCCTGCACACATCATTTGGGGCCGTGAGCGACACCCCAGCCGGATCTCCTTGCGGATGGAACCCGAATAGGCGATAAACCTGGTTGAGAGACTTGTGTGGTTAGTCAGGTCGTGGCCGCCACCCTCGCCAGGCTTCCGCTTGAAGGTTGCCGATATACATGACGTGTACATGGCAGTAAGTGGCGAGAGCGTGTGTGAAGAAGTACACCCCTTCAGGGTTAATATGATATATTCGAATAGCCCTATCCGCGGTAAAGGACTTCTGGGTTGCCTATACAGTTCATAGACAAGTGAAAGTGGATACTCTAAAATACGCAAGATAAGCGTGAGTGCTATGGATGGCGTTCTCGTAGGGAGACGGGAGCGGATCCATAGTGGTGTATTGATATGGTGAATATGTGGACTCGTGTGCGCCACCCCAAAAGAGTTACTTGCAGTCGTAGTCGAGGATAGCCACCGAGTCAAAGCTGGCTTGCTACAGTTAAACCCCACCAACCCCTTGTTGATAATGATGCATATGTAGTTAGTTCTGATGTAAGTCTTGTTGGGTACATTTGTACTCACGTTGCTTAATTTATGTTTTTGCAGAGAGACTTCAGTCTCGCTAGTAGTTCCGAGTGGACTTCGACGTTTAGCTTGATACCTCAGCTACGATCTTGTGCCCTCCGCAGGATCTGGTAGATAGTCAGGCTTCTCAACCTTTTTTCATTTATAGTTGTCTGTACTCAGACGTGTTAAGCTTCCGCTTGTGCTTGGACTTGTATGCTCTGAATGCTGGGTCGAGAGACCATGTTTGTAATATCTCGCTCCTCGGAGCCTATTGAATAACTACTTGAGTTGTAGAGTCATGTTGTGATGCCATGTTGTATTTGCACATATCGAGCATATTGTGTGTATGTTATTGAAATGCTTGGTATGTGTGGGATCTGACTATCTAGTTGTTTATCCTTGGTAGCCTCTCTTACCGGGAAATGTCTCCTAGTGCTTCCACTGAGCCTTGGTAGCTTGCTACTGCTTCGAAACACTTAGGTTGGCCGGCATGTGTCCTTCTTCGTTCATGTGTCTGTCCCTTCGGGGAAATGTCATGTGGTGTCTACCGGAGTCCTGTTAGCCTGCTACAGCCCGGTTTACCGGAGTCCTGCTAGCCCAGTTGCTACAGCCCGGATTCACTCGCTGATGACCGACACGTTTGTTGTTGGGTCATGTATGCCTGTCCCTATAAGTTAGTGCCACTTTAGGTTTATGACTAGCCATGTCAGCCCGGGTTCTTTGTCATATGGATGCTAGCAGCACTATCATATACGTGAGCCAAAAGGCGCAAACGGTCCCGGGCCTAGTAAGGCGACACCCGTGGGAATACCGTGCGTGAGGCCGCAAAGGGATATGAGGTGTTACATGCTAGATCGGTGTGGCATAGGATCGGGGTCCTGACAGCTTTGGTATCAGAGCCTGACTGTCTGTAGGATTACCAAGCCAAACTGGTCGAAGTTGAGTCTAAAAATTCTTTAGTTATATAAGGGAATTGATTGTGGGATGGAACGTAAGGCTCTTTTTACTCCTTTACTTTGTTCCCTTCTGATCTGAGTCATCTTATCTTTCCTACGGGGTTAAGGAACTAGGATTTCTTTTCTGTCTATCAGGATCACGTGTTACTAATCCGTAGACTTATAGGATTAATGGATTTAAGCCTCTGTTCAGTTCCTACTACTTCCGTATGATAATTGTTGATCTCGAAACCTTGATATTGTGCTTCTGAGTGGCTATGCCACCATTTTTGTAGCATGTCTCCAATCTTTTTGAGCATGTACAGCCGTTATGCTGTCCGAGTCATCCCAGGTTTCTAAACAGTCCGATGCATTTGCAAATTCCTTCTTCCCATTCCCGATGTCCTCTCTGGCCAGGTTAACCACACTAGACGGTGAGTTGAGGTACTCTATTGCCTCGACATTTATGTTGGAGTTATTATTATGACCCTAGGTGTCTCAGGGGATCATCTAGTAGTCTAGCCATGTTTTGTGATCCCAGTGTGATGACTCTGGCCATCATTCCCGAAAGCATCCCGTGATGCCACTTAGTTAGTAGGCATTCCACTTCTGGGTTTTGAACCCGAGATTCACCCTACTTACTTCATGTTGATAGTGTTTGCTAGTGCCTTTAGGATATTAGTAACCTTTACGATAGTCCTCGAGGTCTGTGGTATTTCCTTCTTCCAAATACCATGAACTGCCTATGGCAGAAGTTCTTTTGAACCAAAAGATCACAACCAGAGTGCTCTTGATGAGTTCTCGATTCTATGTTGTGACTCTACCGGTTCAACCTTTCTGCATGGGTTATCCGGAAGAAATATGTTGAACTCGTTCGACATGCTAGTCCATGCATCCACAACTCAGAAAATCATATGTTCTTTTGAGTTGTCCCTCTTTAGTTGTTTTCTGGCCCTTGTCTATCAATTGATAGTCAGGAGTGATTATGCATTCGTGTTATCAATGCCTATTACTCTTGTGGTCCGTCGAGCCATTCTACTCCGGAATGACTAGGAGAAACAAACTCCAGTACCTCATCCATTTCTAGGATTGGGTCAAAGCAGTTGTACTCTGCAGATCAAAATACTAATCCAGTTTTTGTTCTGTTCCACCCTGGAGTGTTACCATCTTTATATTAAGATTATCATGGGAATTGCACACCATCCTATGAATTCTTGATTTAGTGATACTCTCGCCATCATTACTCATTCCTCGGTTCCGTGTTGTTGCAACCGGAGTACCGACAAGTGAATCATGATGTGTGAACTCAATACTCCTAGCAACTGTGTTGCTTGGTAGTTAATGGACAATAATTTCATTCTTAGTGTGTTGGTTCTTGAATCATCATTCTAAGACTGATTGTGCTACCTAGTCCTTATTTCCGGTGCACTCTTCGATCAATGAGTTAGGATAGTGCCAATCCTTGCTTATTCGATCATATCGTCTTGCCCTGAAAAGCAAGATTGTTCTCGAGTTTAGTAACATATCGGTGGTTCGTGATTTTCCGAATATCTTCTCGGTAGTATCACCAGGTCGTCTCCTGACTGTTATGTTGAGCTCGTGATCAAGTTGGTTTTCTTATAAACCACCCCTTCTCCAAGAGTCTGGGTTGGATACCCCTAATCTAGTTGGATAAGCTAAACAACAACTTGGAGAGTTGGAAGATAAAAGCTTGTCCGACTCAGTTCATTCCAAAGGGATGTCTTTGTGTGTGAGTTGAAGAAAGATGATATTCATTGGTTGATCCTCGTGATCAGTTGTTGTGTCTATTGTCATGTCAAACTTTGATTTGAGAGTGGGCTATCGTCAAATCAAATCAGAACCAATGATGTTCTTAATGTTGTCTTACTCGTGGTTGATCCCTCGAGCATACACCATTTTATCCTTTGGTCTGACCAATACTATCACTTGTTCTCATAATTATGGAATTCCATTTTTATGGAAACCTGGATGAATTGTTGTTGAGCCCATCGACAACATCCTGATCTCCTCCATGATTTTGTTGAACATTAAGCTAGTGTTGGAAACTTTTGAAAGCATCTCTTCATGCTAGCTCATGAAGCATATGTTCGGATGAAAGAAGTGACCCCCTCTAATTTATGTGCATTTGATGCAAGTTGCCGCCATGAATTCGAGAAAGTTAATGTTGTTTCCTATGGAATCATCCCAAGTCAGTCATGCACGTGCGAAGTATATCATGGCTTGAGAGATTAGCTACCTCCAATCCATCGGTATCTCCTAGCACACCAAGCCACTGATTGATTTGTTCAAGGATAATAAGTTCTACGTGCTAGTCCTGAAGGTACCAGACAGATTTGTACAAGATTCCGTTATCCTCGAAGATGGTTCCCAACCAGAACTTGGTAGTGTTTTATTGTAAGACTACCATGTGATCATGTTTGTCTGGGACAGCGTGTTCACATGTGTGTAGCAGAACCAGCTCATGTTTTGGAGCTTGCTATTGTAGTTCATTTCCCGAGAATCTCGCAACGTCATCTCGTCGATTTGTGTTGCAAACTTTCATTTTTCTTCCTAGACTCGATGAGTCTGGAATATCCTAACACCAACCAGATCTGAATCTCAGGCAGATATGATGGTTGGAACATTTCCTAAGAACTATAATAATGGTCTCTCTGTAACCGGTTAAGTGGATGTCGTGGCCAACGCACCCAGCCGGAAGACCTATTATTGTAGTATCTTGATTGAGGAAGTTGGCCACCTCCCCATGATGATTTCTTATGGATTTACTTTCGTAGTTATTCCTTATGATTTTTGTGTTCCCGAAGTCCGACATTTACTTGATGTCCTAGATATCAACCCAGTTTGATAAATGGGTTGCACTGGCACATCAAGGATAACATTAGAAGCGGAGTGCTAAATGTTTCTCGGTCGATCATCCAGATTTTGTCCCCTTGGCCCCGCCAAGGTGAAATCTGAGAAGGTGTTATCTTCCTTTGCATTTGCATCTTCTACCGGCATTCATCATGGTAGTACGTTGTGTTGCCAGGATCCTTGACACGGATATTGGTAATACCTTGATGAATATGGAAGTGCTCAAGTTCTTGGGAGCACGCACAAGCGCTAGGTGTTATCATCGACACTAACTAGGATTGCTCTCGGTTTCCTCGGTTATGCTATAACTTTTCAAACAGTGGACTCACTCTCTACTGTTGAGCTTCTCCCCAGTTACTAAAATCATCCCTTGTGTTGTTTTCAACAAGGTAATCCACATCATCCATTCTAATCCGGGTATTCCATTCTACCGAACCCCTCCAAACGATCGCTCGAGAATTGCCTTGGGATGGTATAAAGAGTTTCAATGATCTCTATTTCAAAGGTAATTCTTTTTGCCACTTAAGGGATGATTCCATGAGTCACCTCCTCCAAAATGTCTCGTTATGGTATCATGGCAATTCAACTCCTCGCTACGTTGACAACCATTCACCACCCTCTTAAGTGTGGAATTGTTGTCTACCTAGTGAACCTTCGTCATCCATTCCACTCCATTCCTCTAGATGTATGCTTCGTGCCTCAGCTCGAGAGATGTTGCTATGACTCACTCTGTGAGTTGATCCTAAGTTGTTCGACCTTCGATAAGATCGATTCTTCTAGTGTCTTTCTTTCCCTCTAGTTGTCATGATAGTTGGAGTTCTCAGAGCAAGGCATCGAGACAATGATGGTGGTCGAATCAACGTTCTTATGAAGTACAACCTGGATCGTGAGGATTATACTAGTTTGTGCTCCCCCTTCATCTTACCCTACGCTTGAATCTCGGGACGAGATTCTTTTTTAGTGGGGGTGAGTTGTCACATCCCTAGTTCTGGTATGCACTAGGCTAGCCCTTTCATGTGTGCATCATGTTTAAATTTTATTTAAGTTGAAATGGGGATTGCTCAAACCCTAGCACCAGATCAAATCAACTAGGTTCAAATAAAAATATTCTCAATGAACCCAAAATGCTCTTCAAAAAAGTTCATTATTTTTGGATTGGTCTAGAAACTCTCCCAAAAATGGTGCACATTTTTCTAGGCCATTCTGGATTTTTGAATTAAATCATATAGTATTTGCATTTGGGCATTTAAATGCTATAAAATATTTTAAATGCTCAAATAATCCCAAACTGAAATGTTTACTGTAGGATATATTTCCAACTGTGGTCATGAGTAGTTGCATGATTTTTGGGATTGATTTAGTATTTTTAATAAAGCCACAAAGTTGAAGAAAAATAGAAAACAGTAATTAAAATAGAAAACGGAGAGAGAGAGAGAGAGAGAGAGAGAGAGAGAGGAAACTACCTGGGCCGCTTACCTGTCCAGCCTGGCGGCCCAGTTGGCTAACCCATCCCACCTGGCCCCTTCCCCTGTCGTCTTCCTCCTTGCCAGGAGGACGAGCGCGTGGCCGCAGCGCGCCGGCACGCGCCCCGGCCACCTCCACCCTGCCTGCCTGTGTCCCTGACGCCTAGACACCTCCAACGTTGCCACGCTACCCCTTTGGAACCCCCTCGCTCACTCTCTCGTCCCCATCCTCTCCTCTCTTGTCCGCTCGCTCGGGTGCTTCCTCGAGCTTGCTGAGACCATCGACCGCCTCGCCGTGAGCATCTCTATCAATTCCCCCTTCTTCCATGTTCAATAGCTCATCGTAGCCCTCATTTCCGTCGAGGCCGAGACCTCACCGGCGCCGGACTTGTCGCCATCGTCGTTTTGGTTCACCTCCGTCCAAACCGAGCGCGTCACTGCACTCAGTGCACTCCCAGGAGCTCGCAGCACCCCTCTGCGCCCCCTGCCGTGCCTCATAGCGCCGAACCCGAGCACGCCCGAGCTCTAGCCGCCGCTGCCGAGCTCGAGGCCATCGTCTCCGGCCGCCCTAGCTGTTGCAGCTTGCTGCAATGGGCGCGGGTGAGCTCCAACTCTCCGTAGCCGCTCTCCTCCATCCATTTGGACGCCGGAGGAGCGAGCCGGAGCCCTCCGTCGCGCCTGTTGCCACCGGCGATGAGCCGCCGGCTGGTTAGGCCCTGTTGACCAGGGGTTTGACCTCCCCTTGGTCAATGATAGGTGGGGCCAGCCCCCTGTTAATTAGTTTAGTTTATTCTAACTTAATTAGCCACTGTTACACTGACATGTGGGCCCTAATGTTTAATTAACTAACTAATTAATTAATTAGGTTAGTTAAGCTCTGTTTAATCGCCCTGCAGCTGACACACGGGTCCCACGCGACAGGTTTGACTCTGGTCAACCCTGTTGACTTGCTGACATCGCACAGGCGTCATGCTGATGCAGTAAAGTATTTCTGGAATTAAAATAAATCAGGAAACGATTTATAAATTTCAGAAAATACCCCAAACTTCTAAAAATCATAGAAAAATAACCGTAACTCAGAATGAAATAAATTATATATGAAAAATGATCTGAAAAATCCACTATATCCATCTGTACCATTTTCATGCATGTTTAAACAACTTAACCTTGCTGTTTAGTGCAAAACATGATAAGGCACTATTTGAATTCATAATTTGAATTTGGGGTTGAGCCTTTGGTTCAATATGACCCAAATCCATCTGTTTGTAGTTGCATTAGGCCAACATACTCATATTACCATGTCATGAGCATGCATCATATTGTGCATTGCATTGATTGTGTTTCCTTCTCTGTTGCCGGTATTTGTCCCCTCTCGGTAGACGATGTTCTGACGTTGTGATCGTTGACACCGATGAAGACTCAATGCTATCTTCAGAAGTGCCAGGCAAGCAAAACCTCCTTGTTCATTCTGATACAATCCCACTCTCTCGCTCCTGCTCTCTTTTACTGCATTAGGACAACACCGATTCAACTGTTACATGTTGCGGTAGTTGAACTCCTTTTCCTCTGCATGACATGTCATTGCCATAGTAAATAGATGAAACCCACTAGCATGAGTAGGAGTTGTTTGAGCCCTGATGTGCCTACTCATTCATGTTTGTTTGTCATGCCTGCTACTGCTTAGAGTTGAGTCAGGTCTGATTCATCGGGGATGAATTGGAGGTGTGTGAACATGTCCTACTATGTGTGAGCTAAGTGTGTGAACACGATTTGGTAAAGGTAGCGGTGAGAGGCCATGTAGGAGTACATGGTGGGTTGTCTCATTGCAGCCGTCCTCAGGAACTGAGTTCTGTGTTTGTGATCCATGAACAGTTACTACCACACATTGGGTTCCGGTAACTCGACCCCTCTCGACTTATTAATCAACATGATCTCTGTCCAGGAGTTGCAACTAGTTTCTGGTGTTTGTAGGTTGTGTTAGTAGTCTACCAAGTGGCACCCGGTACAGGTGGGCTTGGGACAGACTAGGCACCGTGGCATGGTGTACCAAGTGTAGATCCATCCGTCGAGGTGGGCTTGGGAACCCTGCACACATCATTTGGGGCCGTGAGCGACACCCCGGCCGGATCTCCTTGCGGATGGAACCCGAATAGGCGATAAACCTGGTTGAGAGACTTGTGTGGTTAGTCAGGTCGTGGCCGCCACCCTCGCCAGGCTTCCGCTTGAAGGTTGCCGATATACATGACGTGTACATGGCAGTAAGTGGCGAGAGCGTGTGTGAAGAAGTACACCCCTTCAGGGTTAATATGATATATTCGAATAGCCCTATCCGCGGTAAAGGACTTCTGGGTTGCCTATACAGTTCATAGACAAGTGAAAGTGGATACTCTAAAATACGCAAGATAAGCGTGAGTGCTATGGATGGCGTTCTCGTAGGGAGACGGGAGCGGATCCATAGTGGTGTATTGATATGGTGAATATGTGGACTCGTGTGCGCCACCCCAAAAGAGTTACTTGCAGTCGTAGTCGAGGATAGCCACCGAGTCAAAGCTGGCTTGCTACAGTTAAACCCCACCAACCCCTTGTTGATAATGATGCATATGTAGTTAGTTCTGATGTAAGTCTTGCTGGGTACATTTGTACTCACGTTGCTTAATTTATGTTTTTGCAGAGAGACTTCAGTCTCGCTAGTAGTTCCGAGTGGACTTCGACGTTTAGCTTGATACCTCAGCTACGATCTTGTGCCCTCGGCAGGATCTGGTAGATAGTCAGGCTTCTCAACCTTTTTTCATTTATAGTTGTCTGTACTCAGACGTGTTAAGCTTCCGCTTGTGCTTGGACTTGTATGCTCTGAATGCTGGGTCGAGAGACCATGTTTGTAATATCTCGCTCCTCGGAGCCTATTGAATAACTACTTGAGTTGTAGAGTCATGTTGTGATGCCATGTTGTATTTGCACATATCGAGCATATTGTGTGTATGTTATTGAAATGCTTGGTATGTGTGGGATCTGACTATCTAGTTGTTTATCCTTGGTAGCCTCTCTTGCCGGGAAATGTCTCCTAGTGCTTCCACTGAGCCTTGGTAGCTTGCTACTGCTTCGGAACACTTAGGCTGGCCGGCATGTGTCCTTCTTCGTTCCTGTGTCTGTCCCTTCAAGGAAATGTCACGCGGTGTCTACCAGAGTCCTGTTAGCCTGCTACAGCCCGGTTTACCGGAGTCCTGCTAGCCCAGTTGCTACAGCCCGGATTCACTCGCTGATGACCGACACGTTCGTTGTTGGGTCATGTATGCCTGTCCCTATAAGTTAGTGCCACTTTAGGTTTATGACTAGCCATGTCAGCCCGGGTTCTTTGTCATATGGATGCTAGCAGCACTATCATATACGTGAGCCAAAAGGCGCAAACGGTCCCGGGCCTAGTAAGGCGACACCCGTGGGAATACCGTGCGTGAGGCCGCAAAGGGATATGAGGTGTTACATGCTAGACCGGTGTGGCATAGGATCGGGGTCCTGACACGTTGCTAGTAGAACTCATAGATTGATCTTGGTGAAACCATAGGAAAAATTTTATTTTCTGCAACGTTCCCCAATAGTGGCATCATGAGCTAGGTCTATGCGTAGTTGTCATTCCACGAGTAGAACACAAACTTGTTGTGGGCATAGATGTTGTCAACTTTCTTGCCACTACTAGT
The DNA here is from genome assembly GCF_002162155.2 of Triticum dicoccoides. NCBI lineage: Eukaryota > Viridiplantae > Streptophyta > Magnoliopsida > Poales > Poaceae > Triticum > Triticum dicoccoides. Next base: position 596,853,584 of record NC_041381.1, read on the forward strand.
CTTATTTTGCTTCAGCGGTATTGTGGGATGAAGCGGCGCGGACCGACCTTACATGTACGCTTACGTCAGACAGGTTCCACCGACTGACATGCACTAGTTGCATAAGGTGGCTAGCGGGTGTCTGTCTCTCCCACTTTAGTTGGAGCCGATTCGATGAAAAGGGTCCTTATGAAGGGTAAATAGAATTTGACAAATCACGTTGTGGCTTTCACGTAGGTAAGAAAACGTTCTTGCTAGAACCCTATTGCAGCCACGTAAAACATGCAACAATAATTAAAGGACGTCTAACTTGTTTTTGCAGCAATTGCTTTGTGATGTGATATGGCCAAAAGTTGTGATGAATGATATATATGTGATGTATGAGATCATGTTCTTGTAATAGGAATCACGACTTGCATGTCGATGAGTATGACAACCAGCAGGAGCCATAGGAGTTGTCTTAATTATTGTATGACCTGCGTGTCAATGATTCAACGCCATGTAATTACTTTACTTTATTGCTAAACCGTTAGCCATAGTAAGTAGAAGTAATAGTTGGCAAGCAACTTCATGGAGACACGATAATGGAGATCATGATGATGGAGATCATGGTGTCATGCCGGTGACGAAGATGATCATGGCGTCCCGAAGATGGAGATCAAAGGAGCTATATGATATTGGCCATATCATGTCACTATTATTTGATTGCATGTGATGTTTATCATGTTTATGCATCTTGTTTACTTAGAACGACGGTAGTAAATAAGATGATCCCTCATAATAATTTCAAGAAAGTGTTCCCCCTAACTGTGCGTCGTTGCGAAATTTCGTTGTTTCGAAGCACCACGTGATGATCGGGTGTGATAGATTCCAACGTCCACATACAACGGGTGTAAGACAGATTTACACATGCCAAACACTTAGGTTAACTTGACGAGCCTAGCATGTACAGACATGGCCTCGGAACACAGAGACCGAAAGGTCGAACATGAGTCGTACGGAAGATACGATCAACATGCAGATGTTCACCGATGATGACTAGTCCGTCTCACGTGATGATCGGACACGACCTAGTTGACTCGGATCATGTATCACTTAGATGACTAGAGGGATGTCTAATCTGAGTGGGAGTTCATTAAATAATTTGATTAGATGAACTTAATTATCATGAACTTAGTCTAAAAACCTTTGCATAAATGTCTTGGAGATCAAATGGCCAACGCTCATGTCAACATGAACTTCAACACGTTCCTAGAGAAAACCAAGCTAAAAGATGATGGCAGCAACTATACGGACTGGGTCCGGAACCTGAGGATCATCCTCATAGCTGCCAAGAAAGCATATGTCCTAGAAGGACCGCTAGGTGAAGCACCCATCGCAGAGAACCAAGACGTTATGAACGCTTGGTTGTCACGTGCTGATGATTACTCCCTCGTTCAGTGCGGCATGCTTTACAGCTTAGAACCGGGGCTTCAAAAGCGTTTTGAGCAACACGGAGCATATGAGATGTTCAAGGAGCTAAAAATGGTTTTCCAAGCTCATGCCCGGGTCGAGAGATATGAAGTCTCCGACAAGTTCTATAGTTGTAAGATGGAGGAAAACAGTTCTGTCAGTGAGCACATACTCAAAATGTCGGGGTTGCACAACCGCTTGTCGCAGCTGGACATTAACCTCCCAGACGAGGCGGTCATTGACAGAATCCTTTAGTCGCTCCCACCAAGCTACAAGAGCTTTGTGATGAACTACAATATGCAAGGAATGGAGAAAACTATTCCTGAGGTATTTTCAATGCTGAAATCAGCGGAGGTAGAAATCAAAAAGGAACATCAAGTGTTCATGGTCAATAAAACCACTAAGTTCAAGAAGGGCAAGGGTAAGAAGAACTTCAAAAGGACGGCAAGGAAGTTGCCGCGCCCGGTAAGCCAGTTGCCGGGAAGAAGTCAAAGAATGGACCCAAGCCTGAGACTGAGTGCTTTTATTGCAAAGGGAAGGGTCACTGGAAGCGGAACTGCCCCAAATACTTAGCAGACAAGAAGGCCGGCAACACTAAAGGTATATGTTATATACATGTAATTGATGTGTACCTTACCAGTGCTCGTAGTAGCTCCTGGGTATTTGATACCGGTGCCGTTGCTCATATTTGTAACTCGAAACAGGAGTTGCGGAATAAGCAGAGACTGGCGAAGGACGAGGTGACGATGCGCGTCGGGAATGGTTCCAAGGTCGATGTGATCGCCGTCGGCACGCTACCTCTACATTTACCTACGGGATTAGTTTTAAACCTCAATAATTGTTATTTAGTGCCAGCTTTGAGCATGAACATTGTATCTGGATCTCGTTTAATGCGAGATGGCTACTCATTTAAATCCGAGAATAATGGTTGTTCTATTTATATGAGAGATATGTTTTATGGTCATGCCCCGCTGGTCAATGGTTTGTTCTTAATGAATCTCGAACGTAATGTTACACATATTCATAGTGTGAATACCAAAAGATGTAAGGTTGATAACGATAGTCCCACATACTTGTGGAACTGCCGCCTTGGTCACATTGGTGTCAAGCGCATGAAGAATCTCCATGCTGATGGACTTTTAGAGTCTCTCGGTTATGAATCATTTGACACATGCGAACCATGCCTCATGGGCAAAATGACCAAGACTCCGTTCTCCGGAACAATGGAGCGAGCAACCAACTTATTGGAAATCATACATACTGATGTGTGTGGTCCAATGAGCGTCGAGGCTCGCGGAGGATATCGTTATGTTCTCACTCCCACTGATGACTTAAGTAGATATGGGTATGTCTACTTGATGAAACACAAGTCTGAGACCTTTGAAAAGTTCAAGGAATTTCAGAATGAGGTAGAGAATCAACGTGACCGAAAAATAAAGTTCTTACGATCAGATCATGGAGGAGAATATTTAAGTCACGAATTTGGTACGCACTTAAGGAAATGTGGAATCGTTTCACAACTCACACCGCCTGGAACACCTCAGCGCAACGGTGTGTCCGAACATCATAATCGCACTTTATTGGATATGGTGCGGTCTATGATGTCTCTTACCGATTTACCGCTATCATTTTGGGGATACACTCTAGAGACAGCTACATTCACTTTAAATAGGGCACCGTCTAAATCTGTTAAGACGACACCGTATGAATTATGGTTTGGGAAGAAACCTAAGCTGTCGTTTCTAAAAGTTTGGGGATGCGATGCTTATGTCAAGAAACTTCAACCTGAAAAGCTCGAACCCAAGTCAGAAAAATGCGTCTTCATAGGATACCCCAAGGAAACCATCGGGTATACCTTCTACCTTAGATCTGAAGGCAAGATCTTTGTTGCCAAGAACGGATCCTTTCTGGAGAAAGAGTTTCTCTCGAAAGGAGTAAGTGGGAGGAAAGTAGAACTCGATGAAGTACTGCCTCTTGAACCGGAAAGTGATGCAGCTCAGGAAAGTGTTCCTGTGGTGCCCACACCGACTAGAGAGAAAATTAATGATGATGATCAAGGTACTTTGGATCAAGTTGCTACTGAACTTCGTAGGTCCACAAGGACACGGTCCACACCAGAGTGGTATGGCAACCCTGTCCTGGAAATCATGTTGTTAGACAACGGTGAACCTTCAAACTATGAAGAAGCGATGGCGGGCCCAGATTCCAACAAATGGCTTGAAGCCATGCAATCCGAGATAGGATCCATGTATGAAAAGAAAGTATGGACTTTGACAGACTTGCCCGATGATCGGCGAGCGATAGAAAACAAATGGATCTTTAAGAAAAAGACGGACGCGGATGGTAATGTTACCATCTATAAAGCTCGACTTGTCGCTAAGGGTTATCGGCAAGTTCAAGGGGTTGACTATGATGAGACTTTCTCTCCTGTAGCAAAGCTGAAGTCCATCCGAATCATGTTAGCAATTGCCGCATACTATGATTATGAGATATGGCAGATGGACGTAAAAACAGCATTCCTTAATGGCTATCTTAAGGAAGAACTGTATATGATGCAGCTGAAGGTTTTGTCGACCCTAAGAATGCTAACAAGGTATGCAAGCTCCAGCGATCCATTTATGGGTTGGTGCAAGCATCTCGGAGTTGGAACATTCGCTTTTATGAGATGATCAAAGCGTTTGGGTTTATGCAGACGTATGGAGAAGCCTGCGTTTCCAAGAAAGTGAGTGGGAGCTCTGTAGCATTTCTCATATTATATGTAGATGACATACTTTTGATGGGAAATAATATAGAACTTTTGGACAGCATTAAGGCCTACTTGAATAAGTGTTTTTCAATGAAGGACCTTGGAGAAGCTGCTTACATATTAGGCATCAAGATCTATAGGGATAGATCGAGACGCCTCATAGGTCTTTCACAAAGCACATACCTTGATAAGATATTGAAGAAGTTCAATATGGATCAATCCAAGAAAGGGTACTTGCCTGTATTGCAAGGTGTGAGATTGAGCTCGGCTTAATGCCCGACCATGGCAGAAGATATAGAAAAGATGAGTGTCATCCCCTATGCCTCAGCCATAGGGTCTATTATGTATGCCATGCTGTGTACCAGACCTGATGTAAGCCTTGCCGTAAGTTTGGTAGGAAAGTACCAAAGTAAATCCCAACAAAGAACATTGGACAGCGGTCAAGAATATCCTCAAGTACCTGAAAAGGACTAATGATATGTTTCTTGTATATGGAGGTGACGAAGAGCTCGTCGTAAAGGGTTACGTCGACGCTAGCTTCGACACAGATCTGGATGACTCTAAGTCACAAACCGGATACGTGTATATGTTGAATGGTGGAGCAGTAAGATGGTGCAGCTGTAAGCAGAGCGTCGTGGCGGGATCTACATGTGAAGCAGAGTACATGGCAACCTCGGAGGCAGCGCATGAAGCAATATGGATGAAGGAGTTCATCACCGACCTAGGAGTCATACCCAATGCGTCGGGGCCGATTACTCTCTTCTGTGACAACACTGGAGCTATTGCCCTTGCCAAGGAGCCCAGGTTTCACAAGAAGACCAGGCACATCAAGCGTCGTTTCAACTCCATCCGTGAAAATGTTAAAGATGGAGACATAGATATTTGCAAAGTTCATACGGATCTGAATGTCGCAGATCCGTTGACTAAACCTCTTCCGCGAGCAAAACATGATCAACACCAGAACTCTATGGATGTTCAATTCATCACAATGTAACTAGATTATTGACTCCAGTGCAAGTGGGAGACTGTTGGAAATATGCCCTAGAGGCAATAATAAAAGATTCTTATTATATTTCCTTGTTCATGATAATCGTCTGTTATTCATGCTATAATTGTGTTATTCGGAAATCGTAATGCATGTGTGAATACATAGACCACAACATGTCCCTAGTAAGCCTCTAGTTGACTAGCTCGTTGATCAACTGATAGTCATGGTTTCCTGACTATGGACATTGGATGTCGTTGATAACGGGATCACATCATTAGAAGAATGATGTGATGGACAAGACCCAATCTTAAGCATAGCACAAGATCGTGTAGTTCGTTTGCTAGAGCTTTTCCAATGTCAAGTATCTTTTCCTTAGACCATGAGATCGTGTAACTTCCGGACACCGTAGGAGTACTTTGGGTGTACCAAATGTCACAACGTACCTGGGTGACTATAAAGGTATACTACGGGTATCTCCGAAAGTGTCTGTTGGGTTGACGCGGATCGAGACTGGGATTTGTCACTCCGTATGACGGAGAGGTATCTCTGGGCCCACTCGGTAATGCATCATCATAATGAGCTCAAAGTGACCAAGTGTTTGGTCACAAGATCATGCATTACGGTACGAGTAAAGTGACTTGCCGGTAACGAGATTGAACAAGGTATTGGGATACCGACGATCGAATCTCGGACAAGTAACGTACCGATTGACAAAGGAAATTGTATACGGGGTTGCTTGAATCCTCAACATCGTGGTTCATCCGATGATATCATCGAGGAGCATGTGGGAGCCAACATGGGTATCCAGATCCCGCTGTTGGTTATTGACCGGAGAGTCATCTCGGTCATGTCTACGTGTCTCCCGAACCTGTAGGGTCTACACATTTAAGGTTTGGTGACGCTAGGGTTGTAGAGATATGAGTATGCAGTAACCCAAAAGTTGTTCGAAGTCCCGGATGAGATCCCGGACATCACGAGGAGTTCCGGAATGGTCCGGGGGTAAAGAATTATATATATGAAGTCAGGTTTCGACCATTAGAAAAGTTTCGGGGGTCACCGGTATTGTACCAGGACCATCGGAAGGGTCCTGAGGGTCCACCGGGTGGGGCTACCTATCCCAGAGGGCCCCATGGGCTGAAGTGGGAGGGGAACCAGCCCCTGGTGGGCTGGTGCGCCCCCTCTTGGGGGTCCCCTGCGCCTAGGGTTGGGAAACCCTAGGGGTGGGGGCGCCTCCACCTGGCTTGGGGGGCAAGCCACCCCCTTGGCCGCCGCCCCCCCTTGGAGATCCCATCTCCTAGCCCCCCCCCCCCTAGGGGCCCTATATAAAGAGGGGGGAGGGAGGGCAGCCGCACCCATGCTCTTAGCGCCTCCCTCTCCTTCTATTTTGTCGGGTCAATCTTCAATTACGGAGTCTTGGAGGAAGAAGAAGAAGAAGTAGCGTATGAACACGATTAGAAGATTGAAAAGAAATCACGGATACAGAAATAGACAAGCATTAGAAAAATAGATGAAGAAAAAAGAAGATGAACAGTATGAAATAACTGTTAGAATGTAACGGAGCGTGACAGAAAGTGTACGGTCGTAGAACTACACGTGGAGTACGGATGTGTACAGAAAAAACATGTATACTGTCTCGCATACACACATTTGAGAATTTCCATTCCATTTTTCAACGAATTTCTGCGAAAGACATGTGCACGGATCACGGCACAGATCGACGACGGCAGGTGTTTTCGCTTGTGCGTGCCCCCATATTTGCGTGAGGTCCCACGTTTCACAAAGTTTTGAACAATCGCGCACGTTGTTTCAAATCGTGAACGCGAAAAGAGCTTGCACTGTTCCCGCAGGTGTACAGTAGCTGTCTCGGCCGCTTCAACGCTGACCGTCTCCCCCGGCTGAGCGCTCCCGCCGCCCCACGTCCGCGCCGGCCCAAACCGCCCAGCACCCGGAACGAATTGAATTCGCCAACCGCCGTCCCCCTCCTTCCCCACGTTCGCGGCGACCCCGAGCACGGAAACTTCTGCCGACGCGGCGCACGCGCCGCCCAGGAAAGCTCCAGCCCGCGTGGCCGTGCCGTAGCGTGGTAGACTTCACTTGGTCGCCACCGCTCCCTCCCGGCCACTGGCTGCGCCCCACGTCGCCCGTGTCGGTCTCTTTTTCTTCGTTCCGAAGGTCTCGGACGTGCCCATCGGTCGCTGCGAAACTCGCTCCTCGTCGCGGTCCGCAGTCAGCACCCCGGGCGGAGACGCGAGCTGTGCAGGCAGGAATACAGACGGGTTGATTCCCTCGTCGTGGGAAATCATGTGCGCCGACGTGCTCGTACTACCTAGGAGTACATGGATGCGCGGGCATGTTCGGCTTGCCGGCCGCCTGCGTGATCATGCCCAGGCCCGACTTATTGGCCGACACGCCGAACTTCGTGCCGTGCGTAGCTGAATTTCCCTGGGTGAATAACGTTTTTTTCGAGAACGAACTGGGTGCAAGATTGTTGGCATGGCTATGATTTGAGTTGATGTGCGCTAGAACTAACCATTAAATGCCCACGCTTTCTGTCGCGTACAAATTGGGGTATCTTTGAATGATTCTGGTTGTGCCGTGAGGGCCTGTTTTTCTCGTGTCGCAAATGTGTTATATGCTGTTTCTGAATGTTGCTTGCAATTGTTTTCTGTGTTCTGGTACAGATGCCGTGGCATTTTTTACGGATGTTTGCAAGTAAAGGTGATTTGTTATATTTCTTCATTATATATCAAGATTTTTTTGTGTGAGAAATCCATATATCAAGATTTTTTTGGGGAGAAATCGAACGCGATCGATGCACACAGCCAACACTTCAAAACCAACAAAAAAAAGAGAAAATATTGTTTGCACCCAAAAAGGCCAGCCTAACATTAGATAGGTACTCTCCGAAAATTCCACCACATCCATGTTGGGAGAAAATCTCACTGATCATATGCTCCAGTCAGATAGACGTCATGTTCTCTCCTATAACCTATGCTGGATAGATCAAGTACGGAGTCATCGTGAACACGCATGAATAATCTGCACAAGAGATGACACATTTTTTAATTGAAAACACATCATCTCTAAACAAAGCCACATAGTTAAACAATTAAATACAAGCTCGGATATTGCACCATAAACAGGATAGAATCCATCCAGTATCTCCTTAGAATCTAACCTCAAAACCACCCCTTACTGATAAAGTGTTAAACTGTAAAATAATTCATTGACCTTCATCACACTAGAACAAGTACATGAATCACCAGGTTCCATTGAAGTTGGGAAATGGCTTTCGAACCCACAATACTTGTTGTGAATGATTTTCTGTCACATTCTGATTTCAGTGAATAGTTTATATACCCAATTATTGAGCAAGGCCAACGTTCTTAATCTCAAGATCCCAGGATCACCTGACTTTTAGGTCGATATAACACATTTCACGTAGCTAGCTGATATTTCTTTGACTTATTATCACACTATCTGATTAACGAGATGACCCCCCCCCCCCTGCGAGTGAAAGAAGTATTACCGGCCTTCGTTATTTTTGCGACGTATGCACGCAATTGGAAATACTTCGGCTACGATTTTTGTGTTGCAATGATTTAGATGGTCCAGATGTCTTATTTTAACCTTTTCCTCTCTCACAAGGTGACTAGGGAAGCCATTCTCCCCTGGCAGCAATAATCCCATGGACTCACCTCTCTCTCTATCTGCCGCTCGGGCAGGTGGTGGCCGAGAGGGAAGGAGAATCCTGGTCTCTCGGCTCCGGGTAGTAGATAGGTTAGGGTTTTAGTCCTCACAGAGGCAACACTCGGATGAACGGTGTGACGCTTCTTCTTCAAGTCGGTCTTTCAAACTCCAATCTTTCTCAAGTTCATCTGTGAGGACGGATTAGACGGAGTTCCAGTATAGATTCAGTTCATTGGGGTGGGTTAGGTTTCTCATCACGCGTATGCGATGCGAGATTTGATGTCAGATTCTTCAAAACGATCCAACGGTTCCATGGTGATGACTACGGCCCGGGAGCACGTGCATAATGACTTTTCAGTTGCTATCGACAAGGTCAGACCGGTTTCATTACGTGAGTGGCGACAACGGTGCACCGGCGCCTTGTCCTTACGGCGGTAGTGGTCGATGTACCTTCTATTATATTTGGATGCTTTGTATTTCTAATAAAATTTTATAATAGATCTGAATACTCTTAAAAAACAGCCTTATTTAAACGAGGTCAGACGGCCAAGAGGCGGCCGATCGAGGGCTCGCCCCGGGGGACCAATGTAAATTTTGAAATGGCGCCTCCCCAGATAATTGGTAGACGGCCGGACTTCTCATCTTCGACGCCATCATATTCCATGGCCGATGCTTAAGAAAAGCTTTCTCACCAGGCAGAATATAATCACGGATCCACGATCTAGCCAGTGGGGCTGGAAGGCACAGGGCTCATGTCAACTGCGTGACATGGTAGCTAGGCATGCATAGTCACGCTAGCTCTCTGAGAGAACGACATGGCAGAGACTTCGGACCGCACAGCCGTACGCCGGCCGTGTCCGGTAGCTTTAAGGCTAGATTTTTGGAACGGGGTGGAATGTGCTCTGGCTTCAGAAGCAAAATACCTTTGCACGTCCCTCCGTCACCTCATTTTGGTTGGGATGGTCTTTCTTGTACCAGAGAAACCTTTTAGTATGGTCAGTTTGGTGAACTCGCGGTGCAACTTGAACTTTTAAACCTTTCCTTTTCCTGGCAGACCTACCTCCGTTGTTTTCATAGGTTCCAAAATTTTCACCACCGTCCATGTTGGGAGAAAACCTCGGTGATCATATGCTCCAGTCTGTTAGACGTCATCGCAAAAATGTGCATATTTAGATACATTAAAACTGAGCACCCTCCCAGCCCTCTCACGCCACCTGTCATTTCAGCCATTAGATTGTTGGTTTGGATCGTCTCTCGCCATTGATCCGATCTGCCCGCCAACCACGCTTTCTTTTAGTGGGTCGGATGTCCTAGGAGCAGCTACTCTGGGAGAAAAATCGAAGGCCTGTGGTTCACTGGGCTATTGGATCGAAGGGACCGGCCCATTTGGCATCCCCGCTCGCCCCTCCCCATCTTCAACCTCGTCACGCCCACGATCTCGCGTCCTGCAAAATCGCTAGGCGCGCCCGCCGCCAGCGCCACTACCGCCAACTCGATCGCCATTGAAACGAGGAAGACACCGTCGCGAGGTCAACGTCGTGCCACCCCACCCCATCCCAAGTCGAGGTATGCCCCTTTTTCTACCGGGGAAAGAGGGAGGAAAGGATGTTGCCGCTATCGTGCTGGACCCAGCCACCGCCGCGTCTGGGTCGAGGTCGCCCCGCTCGGGGGAGGGGTCACCGCGCAGGGGGTAGAACGGGGGATGCAGTGTCGTCATCAATGCGCTCGGGTCAGGGTTCCCGCGCTCGATCCGGCGGCCACTGCGCGCCACTGGGACAGGGCGCCGCACTCGGGGGAGTGCTCGCTGGAGATGCGCGACGGCCCTGGACGCCACCTCACAGCACCGGCGACGGGTGACGTCCTGGACGCCGCTGCGCTGGTGGGTGGACGGAGGGAGATGGCGTGGGCTACGGAAGAAGAGGATTTGGGGACGCCGGTGCTCCCGCTCGAGGCAAAGGGCTGGGAAGATCAGCAGACCGGCTGCCCGGTGGATTAGACGCATGGCTCGGCTGGGCTTCTATTAAACTGAGTATGTTCAGTGCTACTGAATATTTCGAGTGCTACTGAACTGAACTTGTGAATTATTCAAATGGGATTTACTTAGATCTGCCACCACTGAATATGTTGAGTGCCAGAGTAAAAAAAAAGAATATGTTTGTTGATTTTAGACCTTTTCTCATAATTAAATGTACATCAATAGAGGTTTTCCTTGATCATAATTTTCTGAGTTGTGGAAATGTTATGTGTTTGTTTATTTTTCCATTTGTCTGATCATGCAGGAATTAAATTGTTTCTTACTCCAGAAATGTCTTGTCATGGTGTATCACATTGTGTCGCTAGGGCACATCTCCCACAAACATAGACCATGCATGTGAGTTCCCTTCCCTTGGTTTACATATGGATGAACTAATAGGTGATGAAATTGATTTGTATTTCTGGTTATATGCTTCCAGCGAAGGTTGCCTATGTGAGCAAGGAGAAAACTTTTGAATCATCTGCTTGACAGGTCACAAAGTTATTACGGATGCAATATATTGATGGTATAAGTCGGAACTCAATCAGGTAGTTTATTAATTCAAAAATTCTAACTTAACAATTCATTCAGTATTAACTTTCTTTGTGTACCATCTCTTCAATTTCAAAGTGGGGCTAAGGACCTAAGGTACCAACTGAAAAATGCAATTCCAATTTATGAGCAAAAACATAATTCCAATGCAAGTACGTGATGTTGCATTCCTTAACTAGCAATGCAAACTTTTCTTAATATTTCACTTGACCTGTAGGTAGTATTTTCACTTCCTTCTTATTCTCACCCTTTGCTACTTTCCTTTATTTTTGTTCCCCTGTTTTGTAGATTAAGCAACTAAAAGAAACCAATGTCTATTTTTCTGACAGTAAAAAGCAAACCGGTGACTATATATGCTGGAATCAGCAAATTATACTGCACAATATACGTATCAACATCTTAAGTTTATGTTGCCCTATATATCACCAATGACACCATCCGGAAGATTATCTTTCTCTAAATCATGTGGTCCATTTTTAGGTATGAGTACCAAAGTAAATGAATTACATAGGTGAAAATACCATGTCTATTTCATTAAACACTAACTCGCATTGTGTGTAATGCAGAAACAATGTGATGATTTTCAGCCAGGTAAATTTAGATTGCTCATCCTTGTGTTTCCTTTACTTATTGTATCTGTCGGTTTATTTATGAAATTGTAATGCACATATTGCGGAATAGATAGTGACTCCGCTTTCTTACAGATCATAGTGAGCTTCAGTTTTTATTCTTGAGATTATATTATGGTTATCCAGGTGTTGCCTTCCAAGGTTGTAAATATAAACTACCATGCCATAATCATCGGGCAATGTAATACGCAAGTTGAGCAGCCCCTGGGGTCTTGGGGAGTACTTGTTCTTTTTTTGTATGTAATCTTGGAGCTTTATCAGTACCAATGCTACTCAAAGCAAAAGCTAATATGGTTTCCTGAATTTGTGTTACACCAATGCCCTGAGATTATATGCTTTGTCAGCATGCATGTTTTCTTCATTAAAGCACATTTAGAAGGTAGGCTTTAAACTAACTAATAAACCCATTCCACTTATAAATAATCAGAGATGTTTTTGAATTTGTTCTTAAATCTTTTCATTCAGACACAATAAAGCCCACCTTCTGTTGGTTGGGCACTGGGGATAAACTAAAAGCAGAAAAGGGTGTCAAGGTTGCTACCCCTGCAAGGAAGGCTTTTTCGAACAACAGTCTTCAGGACTGAAGTCGTTGACATTTGGGAAATAAGTACTACTTTAGTTGTCAATGGCCACGGTAATATCAATATCTGGGAACTACTATTTTAGTTTTCAATGGGCCTCGTAATCTCCAGGAACTTCTGTTTTAGTTGTCAGTGAGCAGAAAATGGTGTCACGGTTGCTATACCATGAACATTTTTCCAATTTTTCGCCATTGTGAGACAAATGTATTTTTCCCTTTTGGGTTTCTATTTACTACTGGTTCAAATACCTCTCATTTCAAAAGAACAAGAAAAACATATGTGAAACAACAGCTTCTTGCTCCATACATTTATGATCATTCCTACCATTCTATCGTCAAAATGGACGGGCGCGGCAACGCGCGCCGTCAAAGATCTAGTTCTCTCCTATAACCTATGCAGGATAGATCAAGTACGGAGACATCGCGACCACACATGAATAATCTGCACAAGAGATGCCATATTTTTTTTGTATTAAAACACATCCTTTCCAAATAAGTCACATAGTTAAACAATCCAATACAAGCTTGGATATTGCACCATAAACAGGGTAGCATCCATCCCTATTTTCCCAGAATCTAACCTCGAAACCACCCTTAGTAGATAAAGTGTAAAACTGTAAAACAATTCCTTGGCCTTTATCACACTAGAACAAAAACATGAATCATCGGGGTTTCAGTGAAATTGGGAAATGAATTTCGAATCCACGTACTTGTTGTGAATGATTTTCTGCCACATTTTGTTTTCAGTGAATAGTTGATATACCCAATTGTTGAGAAAGGCCAACGTTTTTAATCTCCAGATTCAATGACGACCTGACTTTTAGGTCGATATAACACATTACACGTAGCTAGCTAATATTTCTTTGATTTACTATCACATTGTCTGAAAAAACGAGATGAGCCCCCTTCTGTGAGTAAAAGAAGTATTAGCGGCCTTTGATTATTTTTTTGCACCGTATGCACGCACGTAAAAATACTTTGGTTAAGATTTTTGTGTTGCAATGATGAGATGATTCAGATGTTTTATTTTAACTTTTTCCTCTCTCACAAGGTGACTATGGAAGCCATTCTCCCCTTGGAAGTGAGCCCATGGATTCACCTTCCTCTATCCAGCGCTCGGGCGGGTGGTGGCCGAGAGGGAAGGGGAATCCAGGTGTCTCGGCTCCGCGTAGTAGATAGGATAGGGTTTTAGTCCTCACAGAGGCAACGCTCGGATGAACGATGACGCTTCTTCTTCAAGTCGGTCTTCTGGACTCCAATCCTCCCCAAGTTCGTCTGTTAGGACGGATTAGATGGAGCTCCGGGATAGATTCAGTTCGTTGGGGCGGCGAGGTTAGGTTTCTCGTCACGTCTAAGCGATGCGAGATTTGACGTCAGATTCTTGAAATCGATTTGAGGCTTCAGCAACGATGACTACAGCCCTAGGGGCACGTGCATAATGACTTTTCAGCTGCTATCGACAAGGTCAGACCGGTTTCATTACGTGAGTGGCGACAACGGTGCACCGGCGCCTTGTCCTTACGGCGGTAGTGGTCGATGTACCTTCTATTATATTTGGATGCTTTGTATTTCTAATAAAATTTTATAATAGATCTGAATACTCTTAAAAAACAGCCTTATTTAAACGAGGTCAGACGGCCAAGAGGCGGCCAATCGAGGGCTCGCCCCGGGGGACCAATGTAAATTTTGAAATGGCGCCTCCCCAGATAATTGGTAGACGGCCGGACTTCTCATCTTCGACGCCATCATATTGTTGGAAATATGCCCTAGAGGCAATAATAAATAAGTTATTATTATATTTCTTTGTTCATGATAATCGTTTATTATCCATGCTGTAATTGTATTGATAGGAAACTTAGATACATGTGTGGATACATAGACAACACTATGTCCCTAGTAAGCCTCTAGTTGACTAGCTCGTTGATCAATAGATGGTTACGGTTTCCTGACCATGGACATTGGATGTCATTGGTAACGGAATCACATCATTAGGAGAATGATGTGATGGACAAGACCCAATTTTAAGCCTAGCACAAAGATCGTGTAGTTCGTATGCTAAAGCTTTTCTAATGTCAAGTATCTTTTCCTTAGACCATGAGATTGTGCAACTCCCGGATACCGTAGGAATGCTTTGGGTGTACCAAACGTCACAACATAACTGGGTGGCTATAAAGGTGCACTACAGGTATCTCCGAAAGTATCTGTTGGGTTGGCACGAATCGAGACTGGGATTTGTCACTCCGTGTAAACGGAGAGGTATCTTTGGGCCCACTCGGTAGGACATCATCGTAATGTGCACAATGTGACCAAGGGGTTGATCACGGGATGATGTGTTACGGAACGAGTAAAGAGACTTGCCGGTAACGAGATTGAACAAGGTATCGGTATACCGAAGATCGAATCTCGGGCAAGTACAATACCGCTAGACAAAGGGAATTGTATACGGGATTGATTGAGTCCTTGACATCGTGGTTCATCCGATGAGATCATCGTGGAACATGTGGGAGCCAACATGGGTATCCAGATCCCGCTGTTGGTTATTGACCGGAGAACGTCTCGGTCATGTCTGCATGGTTCCCGAACCCGTAGGGTCTACACACTTAAGGTTCGATGACGCTAGGGTTGTATGAATATGAGTATGCAGCAAACCGAATGTTGTTCGGAGTCCCGGATGAGATCTCGGACGTCACGAGGAGTTCCGAAATGATCCGGAGGTAAAGATTTATATATAGGAAGTCTTATTTTGGTCGCCGGAAAAGTTTTGCACGTTATCGGTATTGTACCGGGAGTGCCGAAAGGGGTCCGGGGGTCCACCTGCCCCGGGGGGCCACATGGGCTGTAAGGGGTGCGCCTTGGCCTATATGGGCCAAGGGCACCAGCCCCAAGAGGCCCATGCGCCAAGATATAAGAAAAAGGGGAGAGTCCTCAAAGGGGAAGGCACCTCCGAGGTGCCTTGGGGAGGATGGACTCCTCCCCCCTTGGCCGCACCCCTTCCTTGGAGGAAGGGGAAAGGCTGCGCCTCCCCCCTCTCCCTTGCCCCTATATAAAGGGAGGGGAGGGAGGGGTGGCCGCACCTAAAGCCTTTGGTGCCTCCCCTCTCTGCTACACCTCCTCCTCCTCCCGTAGTTGCTTAGCAAAGCCCTGCAGGAGTTCTGCTGCATCCACCACCACGCCGTCGTGCTGCTGGATCATCATCAACCTCTCCCTCTCACCTTGCTGGATCAAGGCATGGAAGACGTCACCGGGCTGTACGTGTGTTGAACGCGGAGGTGCCGTCCGTTCGGCACTAGGATCTCCGGTGATTTGGATCACGACGAGTACGACTCCTTCAACCCCGTTCTCTTGAATGCTTCCGCTTAGCAATCTACAAGGGTATGTAGATGCACTCTCCTTCCCCTCGTTGCTGGTTTCTCCATAAATAGATCTTGGTGACACGTAGGAAAATTTTGAATTTCTGCTACGTTCCCCAATAGTGGCATCATGAGCTAGGTCTATTGCGTAGATTCTTTGCACGAGTAGAACACAAAGTAGTTGTGGGCATTGATTTTGTTCAATATGCTTACCGTTACTAGTCCAATCTTGTTTCGATGGTATTGTGGGATGAAGCGGCCCGGACCGACCTTACACGTACACTTACGTGAGACAGGTTCCACCGACTGATATGCACTTGGTGCATAAGGTGGCTAGCGGGTGCCAGTCTCTTCCACTTTAGTCGGAACGGATTCGATGAAAAGGGTCCTTATGAAGGGTAAATAGCAATTGGCATATCACGTTGTGGTTTTGCGTAGGTAAGAAACGTTCTTGCTAGAAACCCATTAGCAGCCACGTAAATCATGCAAACAACAATTAGAGGACGTCTAACTTGTTTTTGCAGGGTATGCTATGTGATGTGATATGGCCAAGAAGAATGTGATGAATGATATGTGATGTATGAGATTGATCATGTTCTTGTAATAGGAATCACGACTTGCATGTCGATGAGTATGACAACCGGCAGGAGCCATAGGAGTTGTCTTTATTTATTGTATGACCTGCGTGTCATTGAACAACGCCATGTAATTACTTTACTTTATTGCTAACCGGTAGCCATAGTAGTAGAAGTAATGAGTTGGCGAGACAACTTCATGGAGACACGATGATGGAGATCATGGTGTCATGCCGGTGACGATGATGATCATGGAGCCCCGAAGATGGAGATCAAAAGGAGCAATATGATATTGGCCATATCATGTCACTATTTGATTGCATGTGATGTTTATCATGTTTATGCATCTTATTTGCTTAGAACGACGGTAGTAAATAAGATGATCCCTCATTACAATTTCAAGAAGTGTTCTCCCCTAACTATGCACCGTTGCTAAAGTTCGTCGCTTCTAAGCACCACGTGATGATCGGGTGTGATGGATTCTTACGTTCACATACAACGGGTGTAAGACAGATTTACACACGCGAAACACTAGGGTTAACTTGACGAGCCTAGCATGTACAGACATGGCCTCGGAACACAGAGACCGAAAGGTCGAACATGAGTCGTATAGTAGATACGATCAACATGAAGATATTCACCGATGATGACTAGTCTGTCTCACGTGATGATCGGACACGGCCTAGTTGACTCGGATCATGTAATCACTTAGATGACCAGAGGGATGTCTATCTGAGTGGGAGTTCATTACATGAACTTAATTATCCTGAACATAGTCAAAAGATCTTTGCAAATTATGTCGTAAGCTCGCGCTTTAGTTCCACTGTTTAGATATGTTCCTAGAGAAAATATAGTTGAAAGTTGAAAGTAGCAATTATGCGGACAGTAGAAAGCTTATGTTCTTAATGCACCGCTCAGTGTGCTGAACCCCAAACATCGTTTGTCGATGTTGCGAACATCGGACATACACGTTTTGATAACTACGTGATAGTTTAGTTAAATGGTTTAAGTAGAGGCACCAAAGACGTTTTCGAAATGTCGCGGAACATATGAGATGTTTCAAGGGCTGAAATTGGGATTTCAGGCTCGTGCCCACGTCAAGAGGTATAAGACCTCCGACGATTTTCTTAGCCTGCAAACTAAGGGAGAAAAGCTCAATCGTTGAGCTTGTGCTCAGATTGTCTGAGTTCAACAATCACTTGAATCGAGTGGGAGTTGATCTTCCAGATGAGATAGTGATGTTTCTCCAAAGTCATTGCCACCAAGCTGCTAGAGCTTCGTGATGAACTATAACGTATCAGGGATAGATATGATGATCCTTGAGGTATTCACGATGTTTAACACCGCGAAAGTAGAAATCAACAAGGAGCATCAATTGTTGATGGTTGGTGAAACCACTAGTTTCAAGAAGGGCAAGGGCAAGAAGGGATACTTCATGAAACGGCAAATCAGCTGCTGCTCTAGTGAAGAAACCCAAGGCTGAACCCAAACCCGAGACTAAGTGCTTCTTTGATAAGGGGAACAGTCACTAGAGCGGAATTACCCTAGATACTTGGTAGATGATAAGGCTGGCAAGTTCAATAGAAGTATATTGGATATACATTATGTTAATGTGTATTTTACTAGTACTCCTAGTAGCACCAGGGTATTAAGATACCAGTTCGGTTGCTAAGTGTTAGTAACTCGAAATAAAAGAGCTACGGAATAAACGGAGACTAGCTAAAGGTGAGCTGACGATATATGTTGGAAGTGTTTCCAAGTTTGATGTGATCAAACATCGCACGCTCCCTCTACCATCAAGATTAGTATTAAACCTGAATAATTGTCATTTGGTGTTTGCGTTGAGCATAGACATGATTGAATTATGTCTGTTGCAATACGGTTATTCATTTAAGGAGAATAATGGTTACTCTATTTATGTGAATAATACCTTCAGTGGTCTTGCACCTAAAAGAATGGTTTACTAAATCTCGATCGTAGTGATACACATTTTCATGCCAAAAGATATAAGATAGTAATGATAGTACCACTTACTTGTGGCACTGCCGTGTAAGTCATATTGGTATAAAACGCATGAAGAAGCTCCATGTTGATGGATCTTTGGACTCACTCGTTTTGAAAAGTTTGAGACATGCAAACCATGTCTATTGGTGTATACGCATGAAGAAACTCCATGCAGATGGATCGTTTGGACTCACTTGATTTTGAATCACTTGAGATATGCAAATCATACCACATGGGCAAGATGACTAAAAAGCCTCGTTTTCAGTGAGATGGAACAAGATAGCAACTTGTTGGAAGCAACACATTTTGATGTGTGCAGTCCAATGAGTGCTGAGGCATGCAGTGAATATCGTTATGTTCTCACTTCACAGATGATTCGAGTAGATGTTGAGTATATTTACTTGATGAAACACAAGTCTGAATTATTGAATGGTTCAAGTAATTTCAGAGTGAAGTTGAAGATCATTGTGACAAGAGGATAAAATGTCTATGATATGATCATAGAGATGAGTATCTGAGTTACGAGCTTTGGCACGCAATTAAGACATTATGGAAATTGTTTCACAATTAATACCGCCTGGAACACCATAGTGTGATGGTGTGTCCGAACATCATAGTTGCACCCTATTGGATATGGTGCGTACCATGATGTCTCTTATCGAATTACCACTATCGTTCATGGGTTAGGCATTAGAGACAACCGCACTCACTTTAATAGGGCACCACGTAACTCCGTTGAGACGACACCGTATGAATTATGGTTTGGGGAAACTTAAGCTGTCGTTCCTTAAAAGTTTGGGGCTGCGACGCTTATGTGAAAAAGTTTCAGGTTGATAAGCTCGAACCCAAAGCGGATAAAATGCATCTTCATAGGACACCCAAAACAGTTGGGTATACCTCCTAATTCAGATCCGAAAGCAATAGGGATTGTTTCTTGAATCGGGTCCTTTCTCGAGGAAAGGTTTCTCTCGAAAGAATTGAGTGGGAGGATGGTGGAAACTTGATGAGGTTATTGAACCATCACTTCAACCAGTGTGTAGCAGGGCACAGGAAGTTGTTCATGTGGCACCTACACCAATTGCAGTGGAAGCTGATGATAGTGATCATGATCCTTCGGATCAAGTCACTACCGAACCTCGTAGGACGACAAGGACGCGTACTGCTTCGGAGTGGTACGGTGATCCTGTCTTGAAGGTCATGTTGCTAGACAACAATGAACCTACGAGCTATGGAGAAGCGATGGTGGGCCCAAATTCTGACAAATGGTTAGAAGCCATGAAATCCGAGATAGGATCCATGTATCATAACAAAGAATGGACTTTGGTGGACTTGCTCGATGATCGGCAAGCCATTGAAATAAATGGATCTTTAAGAAGAAGACGGACGTGGATGGTAATGTCACCATCTATGAAGCTCGACTTGTGGCGAAGAGTTTTTCACAAGTTCAAGGAGTTGACTACGATGAGATTTTCTCATCCGTAGCGATGCTTAAAGTCCGTCGGAATCATGTTAGCACAAGCTGCATTTATGAAATCTGGCAGATGGATGTCAAAACGAGTTTCCTTACCAGTTTTCGTAAGGAAAGGTTGTATGCGATACAATCAGAAAGGTTTTGTCGATCCTAAGGATACTAAAAGGTATGCTGGCTCCAGCGATCCTTCTAAGGACTCGAGTAAGCATCTCGGAGTTGGAATATGCACTTTGATAGGATGATCAAAGATTTTGGGTTTATACAAAGTTTATGAGAAACTTGTATTTCCAAAGAAGTGAGTGGGAGCACTATAGAATTTCTGATAAGTATATGTTGTTGATATATTGTTGATCAGAAATGATGTAGAATTTCTGGAAAGCATATAGGGTTATTTGAAAAGTGTTTTTCAATAGAAAACCTGGATTAAGCTACTTGAACATTGAGCATCGAGATCTATAAGGATAGATCAAAATGCTTAATAATACTTTCAAATGAGCACGTACCTTGACATGATCTTGAAAGTGTTCAAGATGGATCAGTCAAAGAAGGAGTTCTTGCCTGAGTTGTAAGGTACAAAGTTAAGACTTAAAGCTCGACCACGGCAGAAAAGAGAGAAAGGACGAAGGTCGTCCCCTATGCTTTAGATGTAGGCTCTACAGTATGCTATGCTAAGTACCGCACCTGATGTGTGCCTTGCCACATGTCTGGCAAGAGGGTACAAAGGTGACCAAGGAGTGGATCACCAGATAGCGGTCAAAATTATCCTTAGAGGAATAAGGATTTGTTTCTCGATTATGGAGGTGATAATGAGTTCGGAGTAAAGGGTTACGACGATACAAGCTTTAACACTTATCTGAATGACTCTGAGTAGCAAACCGGATACGTATAGTGGAACAACCATTTGGAATAGCTCCAAGTGGAGCGTGGAAGCAACATTCACAATATGACATAGAGATTTGCGAAGTACATACGGATCTGAATGTTGCAGACCCGTTGACTAAAACTTCTCTCTCAAGCAAAACATGATCAAACCCCAGAACTCATTGAGTCTTAATCACATGATGATGTGAACTAGTTTAATGACACTACTAAACTCTTTGGATGTGGCGATGTGACCTGTGAGTGTTAATCACATGGCGATGTGAACTAGATTATTGACTCTAGTGCAAGTGGGAGACTGTTGGAAATATGCCCTAGAGGCAATAATAAATAAGTTATTATTATATTTCTTTGTTCATGATAATCGTTTATTATCCATGCTGTAATTGTATTGATAGGAAACTTAGATACATGTGTGGATACATAGACAACACCATGTCCCTAGTAAGCCTCTAGTTGACTAGCTCGTTGATCAATAGATGGTTACGGTTTCCTGACCATGGACATTGGATGTCATTGATAACTGGATCACATCATTAGGAGAATGATGTGATGGACAAGACCCAATCTTAAGCCTAGCACAAAGATCATGTAGTTCGTATGCTAAAGCTTTTCTAATGTCAAGTATCTTTTCCTTAGACCATGAGATTGTGCAACTCCCGGATACCGTAGGAATGCTTTGGGTGTACCAAACGTCACAACGTAACTGGGTGGCTATAAAGGTGCACTACAGGTATCTCCGAAAGTGTCTGTTGGGTTGGCACGAATCGAGACTGGGATTTGTCACTCCGTGTAAACGGAGAGGTATCTCTGGGCCCACTCGGTAGGACATCATCGTAATGTGCACAATGTGACCAAGGGGTTGATCACGGGATGATGTGTTACGGAACGAGTAAAGAGACTTGCCGGTAACGAGATTGAACAAGGTATCGGTATACCGAAGATCGAATCTCGGGCAAGTACAATACCGCTAGACAAAGGGAATTGTATACGGGATTGATTGAGTCCTTGACATCGTGGTTCATCCGATGAGATCATCGTGGAACATGTGGGAGCCAACATGGGTATCCAGATCCTGCTGTTGGTTATTGACCGGAGAACGTCTCGGTCATGTCTGCATGGTTCCCGAACCCGTAGGGTCTACACACTTAAGGTTCGATGACGCTAGGGTTGTATGAATATGAGTATGCAGCAAACTGAATGTTGTTCGGAGTCCCGGATGAGATCCCGGACGTCACGAGGAGTTCCGGAATGGTCCGGAGGTAAAGATTTATATATGGGAAGTCTTATTTTGGTCGCCGGAAAAGTTTCGCACGTTATCGGTATTGTACCGGGAGTGCCAAAGGGGTCTGGGG
>NC_041381.1:596876098-596893941 GCF_002162155.2 Triticum dicoccoides
GGGGCACATGAGCTGTAGGGGGTGCGCCTTGGCCTATATGGGCCAAGGGCACCAGCCCCAAGAGGCCCATGCGCCAAGATATAAGAAAAAGGGGAGAGTCCTCAAAGGGGAAGGCACCTCGGAGGTGCCTTGGGGAGGATGGACTCCTCCCCCCTTGGCCGCACCCCTTCCTTGGAGGAAGGGGCAAGGCTGCGCCTCCCCCCTCTCCCTTGCCCCTATATAAAGGGAGGGGAGGGAAGGGTGGCCACACCTGAAGCTTTTGGTGCCTTCCCTCTCTGCTACACCTCCTCCTCCTCCCGTAGTTGCTTAGCGAAGCCCTGCAGGAGTTCTGCTGCATCCATCACCACGCCGTCGTGCTGCTGGATCATCATCAACCTCTCCCTCTCACCTTGCTGGATCAAGGCATGGGAGACATCACCGGGCTGTACGTGTGTTGAACGCGGAGGTGCCGTCCGTTCGGCACTAGAATCTCCGGTGATTTGGATCACGATGAGTACGACTCCTTCAACCCCGTTCTCTTGAATGCTTCCGCTTAACGATCTACAAGGGTATGTAGATGCACTCTCCTTCCCCTCGTTGCTGGTTTCTCCATAGATAGATCTTGGTGACACGTAGGAAAATTTTGAATTTCTGCTACGTTCCCCAACTCATATTTCATGGCCGATGCTTAAGAAAAGCTTTCTCACCCGGCAGAATATAATCACGGATCCACGATCTAGCCAGTGGGGCTGGAAGGCACAGCGCTCATGTCAACTGCGTGACATGGTAGCTAGGCATGCATAGTCACGCTAGCTCTCTGAGAGAACGACATGGCAGAGACTTCGGACCGCACAGCCGTACGCCGGCCGTGTCCGGTAGCTTTAAGGCTAGATTTTTGGAACGGGGTGGAATGTGCTCTGGCTTCAGAAGCAAAATACCTTTGCACGTCCCTCCGTCACCTCATTTTGGTTGGGATGGTCTTTCTTGTACCAGAGAAACCTTTTAGTATGGTCAGTTTGGTGAACTCGCGGTGCAACTTGAACTTTTAAACCTTTCCTTTTCCTGGCAGACCTACCTCCGTTGTTTTCATAGGTTCCAAAATTTTCACCACCGTCCATGTTGAGAGAAAACCTCGGTGATCATATGCTCCAGTCTGTTAGACGTCATCGCAAAAATGTGCATATTTAGATACATTAAAACTGAGCACCCTCCCAGCCCTCTCACGCCACCTGTCATTTCAGCCATTAGATTGTTGGTTTGGATCGTCTCTGGCCATTGATCCGATCTGCCCGCCACCCACGCTTTCTTTTAGTGGGTCGGATGTCCTAGGAGCAGCTACTCTGGGAGAAAAATCGAAGGCCTGTGGTTCACTGGGCTATTGGATCGAAGGGACCGGCCCATTTGGCATCCCCGCTCGCCCCTCCCCTTCTTCAACCTCGTCACGCCCACGATCTCGCGTCCTGCAAAATCGCTAGGCGCGCCCGCCGCCAGCGCCACTACCGCCAACTCGATCGCCATTGAAATGAGGAAGACACCGTCGCGAGGTCAACGTCGTGCCACCCCACCCCATCCCAAGTCGAGGTATGCCCCTTTTTCTACCGGGGAAAGAGGGAGGAAAGGATGTTGCCGCTATCGTGCTGGACCCAGCCACCACCGCGTCTGGGTCGAGGTCGCCCCGCTCGGGGGAGGGGTCACCGCGCAGGGGGTAGAACGGGGGCTGCAGTGTCGTCATCAATGCGCTCGGGTCGGGGTTCCCGCGCTCGATCCGGCGGCCACTGCGCGCCACTGGGACAGGGCGCCGCACTCGGGGGAGTGCTCGCTGGAGATGCGCGACGGCCCTGGACGCCACCTCGCAGCACCGGCGACGGGTGACGTCCTGGACGCCGCTGCGCTGGTGGGTGGACGGAGGGAGATGGCGTGGGCTACGGAAGAAGAGGATTTGGGGACGCCGGTGCTCCCGCTCGAGGCAAAGGGCTGGGAAGATCAGCAGACCGGCTGCCCGGTGGATTGGACGCATGGCTCGGCTGGGCTTCTATTAAACTGAGTATGTTCAGTGCTACTGAATATTTTGAGTGCTACTGAACTGAACTTGTGAATTATTCAAATGGGATTTACTTAGATCTGCCACCACTGAATATGTTGAGTGCCAGAGTAAAAAAAAGAATATGTTTGTTGATTTTAGACCTTTTCTCATAATTAAATGTACATCAATAGAGGTTTTCCTTGATCATAATTTTCTGAGTTGTGGAAATGTTATGTGTTTGTTTATTTTTCCATTTGTCTGATCATGCAGGAATTAAATTGTTTCTTACTCCAGAAATGTCTTGTCATGGTGTATCACATTGTGTCGCTAGGGCACATCTCCCACAAACATAGACCATGCATGTGAGTTCCCTTCCCTTGGTTTGCATATGGATGAACTAATAGGTGATGAAATTGATTTGTATTTCTGGTTATATGCTTCCAGCGAAGGTTGCCTATGTGAGCAAGGAGAAAACTTTTGAATCGTCTACTTGACAGGTCACAAAGTTATTACGGATGCAATATATTGATGGTATAAGTCGGAACTCAATCAGGTAGTTTATTAATTCAAAAATTCTAACTTAACAATTCATTCAGTATTAACTTTCTTTGTGTACCATCTCTTCAATTTCAGAGTGGTGCTAAGGACCTAAGGTACCAACTGAAAAATGCAATTCCAATTTATGAGCAAAAACATAATTCCAATGCAAGTACGTGATGTTGCATTCCTTAACTAGCAATGCAAACTTTTCTTAATATTTCACTTGACCTGTAGGTAGTATTTTCACTTCCTTCTTGTTCTCACCCTTTGCTACTTTCCTTCATTTTTGTTCCCCTGTTTTGTAGATTAAACAACTAAAAGAAACCAATGTCTATTTTTCTGACAGTAAAAAGCAAACCGGTGACTATATATGCTGGAATCAGCAAATTATACTGCACAATATACGTATCAACATCTTAAGTTTATGTTGCCCTATATATCACCAATGACACCATCCGGAAGATTATCTTTCTCTAAATCATGTGGTTCATTTTTAGGTATGAGTACCAAAGTAAATGAATTACATAGGTGAAAATACCATGTCTATTTCATTAAACACTAACTCGCATTGTGTGTAATGCAGAAACAATGTGATGATTTTCAGCCAGGTAAATTTAGATTGCTCATCCTTGTGTTTCCTTTACTTATTGTATATGTCGGTTTATTTATGAAATTGTAATGCACATATTGCGGAATAGATAGTGACTCCGCTTTCTTACAGATCATAGTGAGCTTCAGTTTTTATTCCTGAGATTATATTATGGTTATCCAGGTGTTGCCTTCCAAGGTTGTAAATATAAACTACCATGCCATAATCATCGGGCAATGTAATACGCAAGTTGAGCAGCCCTTGGGGTCTTGGGGAGTACGTGTTCTTTTTTTGTATGTAATCCTGGAGCTTTATCAGTACCAATGCTACTCAAAGCAAAAGCTAACATGGTTTCATGAATTTGTGTTACACCTATGCCCTGAGATTATATGCTTTGCCAGCATGCATGTTTTCTTCATTAAAGCACATTTAGAAGGTAGGCTTTAAACTAACTAATAAACCCATTCCACTTATAAATAATCAGAGATGTTTTTTGAATTTGTTCTTAAATCTTTTCATTCAGACACAATAAAGCCCACCTTCTGTTGGTTGGGCACTGGGGATAAACTAAAAGCAGAAAAGGGTGTCAAGGTTGCTACCCTTGCAAGGAAGGCTTTTTCGAACAACAGTCTTCAGGACTGAAGTCGTTGACATTTGGGAAATAAGTACTACTTTAGTTGTCAATGGCCACGGTAATATCAATATCTGGGAACTACTATTTTAGTTTTCAATGGGCCTCGTAATCTCCAGGAACTTCTGTTTTAGTTGTCAGTGAGCAGAAAATGGTGTCACGGTTGCTATACCATGAGCATTTTTCCAATTTTTCGCCATTGTGAGACAAATGTATTTTTCCCTTTTGGGTTTCTATTTACTACTGGTTCAAATACCTCCCATTTCAAAAGAACAAGAAAAACATATGTGAAACAACAGCTTCTTGCTCCATACATTTATGATCATTCCTACCATTCTATCGTCAAAATGGACGGGCGCGGCAACGCGCGCCGTCAAAGATCTAGTTCTCTCCTATAATCTATGCAGGATAGATCAAGTACGGAGACATCGCGACCACACATGCATAATCTGCACAAGAGATGCCATATTTTTTTTGTATTAAAACACATCCTTTCCAAATAAGTCACATGGTTAAACAATCCAATACAAGCTTGGATATTGCACCATAAACAGGGTAGCATCCATCCCTATTTTCCCAGAATCTAACCTCGAAACCACCCATAGTAGATAAAGTGTAAAACTGTAAAACAATTCCTTGGCCTTTATCACACTAGAACAAAAACATGAATCATCGGGGTTTCAGTGAAATTGGGAAATGACTTTCGAATCCACGTACTTGTTGTGAATGATTTTCTGCCACATTTTGTTTTCAGTGAATAGTTGATATACCCAATTGTTGAGAAAGGCCAACGTTTTTAATCTCCAGATTCAATGACGACCTGACTTTTAGGTCGATATAACACATTACACGTAGCTAGCTAATATTTCTTCGATTTACTATCACACTGTCTGAAAAAACGAGATGAGCCCCCTTCTGTGAGTAAAAGAAGTATTACCGGCCTTTGATTATTTTTTTGCACCGTATGCACGCACGTAAAAATACTTTGGCTAAGATTTTTGTGTTGCAATGATGAGATGATTCAGATGTTTTATTTTAACTTTTTCCTCTCTCACAAGGTGACTATGGAAGCCATTCTCCCCTTGGCAGTGAGCCCATGGATTCACCTTCCTCTATCCGCCGCTCGGGCGGGTGGTGGCCGAGAGGGAAGGGGAATCCAGGTGTCTCGGCTCCGGGTAGTAGATAGGATAGGGTTTTAGTCCTCACAGAGGCAACGCTCGGATGAACGATGACACTTCTTCTTCAAGTCGGTCTTCTGGACTCCAATTCTCCCCAAGTTCGCCTGTTAGGACGGATTAGACGGAGCTCCGGGATAGATTCAGTGTGTTGGGGCGGCGAGGTTAGGTTTCTCGTCACGTCTAAGCGATGCGAGATTTGACGTCAGATTCTTTAAATCGATTCGAGGCTTCAGCGACGATGACTACAGCCCTAGGGGCACGTGCATAAAGACTTTTCAGTTGTTATCGACAAGGTTAAACTAGGTCCATTACGTGAGTGGCGACAGCGGCGCGTCGGAGCTTCGTCCTTACGACGGTAGCGATCGATGTACCTTCTATTATATTTGGGTGCTTTGTATTTCTAATAAAATTTTATAATAGATCTGAATACTCTTAAAAAACTGCCATATTTTTTAACGAGGTCAGACGGCCAAGAGGCGGCCGATCGAGGGCTCACCCCGGCGGCCAACGTAAATTTTGAAATGGCGCCTGCCCAGATAATTGGTAGACGGCCGGACTTCTCATCTTCGACGTCATCATATTCCGTAGCCGATGCTTAAGAAAAGCTTTCTCGCCAGGCAGAATCTAATCACGGATCCACCACGATCTAGCCAGGGGGGCTGGAAAGGGCAGCGCTCATGTCAACTGCGTGACATGGTGGCCAGACATAGTCATCACCTTCTTCGCGAGAACGACACGGCGGAGACTTCGGGCCGCACAGCCGTACGTACGCCGGCCGTGTCCGGTAGCTTTAAGGTTAGATTTTTGGAACGGGGTGGAATGTGCTCTGGCTTCAGAAGCAAAATACCTTTGCATGTCCCTCCGTCACCAAATGACAAGCTCTTGTACTACAAGGGCAACCTTTTAGTATGGTCAGTTTGGTGAACCTCGCAGTGCAACTTGCACTTTTAAAGCCTTCTTTTTCTTGGCAGACCTACCTCTGTTGTTTTCCTTGCTTGTCATTATCTGGGGACACTTGCTGGTCCTTATATGTTTTATTTATGGGAAAAGAAAAGAGGGGGCAGAAGGAAATGAGTGTGAGTTATGTGTGGGGCTACTACTATAAATTATCAGGACAAGTTGCACCTCAATTGTCCATCGGCGCAGAGAAGCTAGGTCCAGCGTACATGCTGGCCGGAAGGATCTAGAACGTGGATCCGGGGAAAGAGACCTAGAAAATAATAATGGTTGCAACTTGCAACTTGGAGTGGTTTGTAGAGCACTCACTACAGCTCGGCTGTTGTTTTCCTGTTGTTTTCATGGCCCAGATGTGGGCACCCTCGTGGCCTTGTTGTATGTTGTTGTACCACCATATCTTACTTTTCTATACGATTGATTGCTTCCTCAAGTAGAAATTAGCATGTCACAAAAATGGAAGGAAGGAAAGGCAGGAAAGGATTGTTTAACTTCATAGCATTTGGACCAAAACAAAAGCAACCATTATCATCCACATTGCACCATATACATCTCCATAAATAGAGTAAGTTCATTAACATTATTTCAAGAAAAAAATAAATCCTTTTATTGTGTCTCTCTAAAAGTAAGAAAGAGATGCATAAAAAATAAGAGTTCAATCTACTGAAGAATTATTGGACTGTAATAGACAACATAAATGTTTTTTCCAAGTTAGAAAAGACTATTTGTCAAAATCTATTAGAAACCCATGTCTATGGATTTTTATGGATCGCCCCCAATGTCTGGCCTAGGGCTATGTAGGTGTCAGCCGCAGATAATGAGGCCCTTCTCCTGCCCTCCGGGGAAGCCGGAGTGGTTGATTAACTCATACTTGTCGATTCTCGCCACATTTATTATGGGATTTTATCTTCTACATGAAAGTATTCATGAGGAGATTGCCAAATATCAGTCTAGATTCTTTTGGCTTGGTGAGGAGGGCAAACAAACCTATTATATGGTCAAATGGTCCGAGTTGTGCAAGCCAAAAGACCATGGGTCCGGGCACCATCTTGACTAAACCCATGAATCCGGCTCTTCTCTCATAGAGGATTTGGCGTATTGTCACCAACGGGGTGGTCCCTTGGGCATCCCGAAGGTCTTGCTTGGGCGGCCCTGCTAGAGTTCCTACACGAGGCTTCTTTGTCCGAAGAGTCTGATCACGTGTCTTGGCATTTGGAGCCCTTTGGGGCATTTTCGACCAAGTCGTTGTATCATGCCATTGCGGCCTCTCCTAGATCGGAGGAATTGACTCAAATATGGAGCGCCAAGATCCCTTTTAAAATTCATATTTTTCTTTGGCAACTCATTCGTGGTCTGATCCCTTCGGGAATGCAGGTCTTAAAGCGCAACGACCTCGACAATGGGCGCCGCCCCTTGTGATTTGTGGAGGAAGACTCCACTTGTGCGACTGCACAATTTCTTTGGAGTTGTCTTCGGGAGGTTGTTGGATGCGGTGGTGCCCCTCCAACTTTCCAGACTTGTTTTTTCATATTATGCAAAGTAGTTTTGACCGCAAAATCCAGTTGGTTGGTTTTGGTGGTTTGGCTTGGTATCTTTGGACAATTTGCAATAAACTTGTTATTGTACACTCCTCTTTATATCATTCAACTGACACTGTATGTAAACTTTGCGGTTCCTTGAAGCATTGGATGGTGCTCAATAAGCAACAAAAGCGTGACACAGAGTTGTACTATCCCCCGATCCATATTAATTGTCGCTGATTTAGTACAAGGAAATACATTTTTGTTT
Organism: Triticum dicoccoides; assembly: GCF_002162155.2. NCBI lineage: Eukaryota > Viridiplantae > Streptophyta > Magnoliopsida > Poales > Poaceae > Triticum > Triticum dicoccoides. The sequence goes on from NC_041381.1 coordinate 596,883,781, forward strand.
CTGTTTTGTCGAACATGGACTTGTATGGATGTTTTGGTATGATGTTTTATCTATAAAATGGGACGTAAAACCTTTTTTGGTTCACAACTTATTGGAAAAGATTATTTGAGGAGGACAAACCTTGATTAAAAATTGTAATGACTAGAATTGTGGCAACACATGACTAAATTCACATATGTTCGATACTTTTTTTTTGCAAGAAAACTTCCACCTATTCATCTTCAATCATGATAGCACAATGAAGAACATGAATAATAAAATTACATCCACATATCTAGATCACTTAGCGATGACTACAAGCACTGAAGCGAGCCGAAGGCGTGCCAAATTTATTGCACTAGACAGTCGGGAAGTCGTGCACTAAGGCCCCATAGGACCAGCGGAACAGAACAATAACCGCTGCCGATCAAGCGTAGCATCTATCGAAAGGATCCAACTTAAAGACACACAAACCTAGACAAACTACAACCAGATCCGAGCAAATCCACCAAGGATAGATCCGCCGGCGAAATGCCCCCACACGCCCATCAACAATGCTAGACGCAACACTGGGATGGGGGCTTGGTGGGGAGAACCTTATTCCATCTTCAGAGAGCTGCCGCAGTCTTGTCTTCCTGAGCAGGATACAAACCCTAAGAAAAGTCAAAGGAACATATAAAAACAGAGTCCCTCCCGCTGTCAAGGGTCGGATTCTCCGCGTCGCCATGGCCCTAAGGCCACTGGAGACGAGACGGACCGACGGCCACGCCTGCAGAAGATAGAGAAACTCTTGGCTTTTCTTTGGGGAGGAGGCAGCTGCACGAGGCACATGTATGTTTGATACTCAATAATGTATAATTTTAAGTTAATCATATATTTGTATAGATTTTGAACAATTAACACAATCATATTTTTGTTTCATCCTGTTCCATGGAGTTGGCGTATGGCGGGGGGATGCATTTTCTGGGGAGCCTTCTGCTTTTTATTTTTTCCCAAGACAAAAATATTTCTCAGGCTCGACGTGCCAAGATTGTTAGTTTCGATTCCTGTGAAATTTTGCCACCGCTAGAATCATTGAAATTTTAGCATCTTCGATTGCTAGCTCGGTAAGAAGACTGATCTTTTCTCATTTTTAGAGTTACATATTCGAGCCACACCACCACATTTTTGTCTAAAAATAGGTTGTATTTGAACATGACTTGAATTTATGTCACCCAATTGTGTTTTCCCCACCAAAACCAGCAGAACCCTAGAAAATTCGAGAAATTTCATCACACTCCGAGTCTGAAAGGGAAGGAATTGAGAGGGAACACACTGGCATGGAGCTGTTGCCTCTCTAGAAAAAAAAGTTGGCATTGAGCTGTAAACACACGGCAGAAACCATTTAAAAACCAGAAGAGAAAGGGAACAAAAAGGTAGGAAAGCCCTCCGGAGCCTGCCAGACAGACCCAACCCCAACCGCAACCAAGCCAGCATCAAATAGAGCGAAACAACAGGAAAACTAAGCCAAAGCCAAAGCCAAGCCAACCTGTTCCCGTTCCGTTCCTCCCACCCCCGCTCAACCCGCCTCCCTCCCCGCGCCTCCGCCCGTCCCCATGGCGGCCACCCCGCCGTCGTCGCGGGACCCGTCGCCGCAGCCCCGCCGGCCGGCCGCCGCCGCGGGCCGGCCCGCCGCCAGCGGCACCGGCACCATAGGCAACGGCAAGCGCGGCGGGCTCCTGCTCGGCCGCTACGAGCTGGGCCGCGTCCTCGGCCACGGCACCTTCGCCAAGGTCTACCACGCCCGCCACGCCGACACGGGCGAGACGGTCGCCATCAAGGTGCTCGACAAGGAGAAGGCGCTGCGGGCGGGCCTCGTCCCGCACATCAAGCGCGAGATCACCATCCTCCGCCGCGTCCGCCACCCCAACATCGTGCGCCTCTTCGAGGTCATGGCCACCAAGTCCAAGATCTACTTCGTCATGGAGTTCGTCCGCGGCGGCGAGCTCTTCGCGCGCGTCGCCAAGGGCCGCCTCAAGGAGGACACCGCGCGCCGCTACTTCCAGCAGCTCATCTCCGCCGTCGGCTTCTGCCACGCGCGCGGCGTCTTCCACCGCGACCTCAAGCCCGAGAACCTCCTCGTCGACGAGCGCGGGGACCTCAAGGTCTCCGACTTCGGCCTCTCCGCCGTCGCCGACCAGTTCCACCCCGACGGCCTCCTCCACACCTTCTGCGGCACCCCCTCCTACGTCGCGCCGGAGATGCTCGCGCGCCGCGGATACGACGGCGCCAAGGCTGACATATGGTCCTGCGGCGTCATCCTCTTCGTCCTCATGGCCGGCTACCTCCCTTTCCATGACCAGAACCTCATGGCCATGTACCGCAAGATTTACAGAGGGGAGTTCCGATGTCCGAGATGGTTCTCCAGAGATCTCACCAGCCTATTGAATCGGCTTCTTGACACCAACCCGGAGACAAGGATCACCATGGCGGAAGTCATGCAGAGCAGGTGGTTTCAGAAGGGATTTCGGCCCGTCAGGTTCTATGTTGAAGACGATCAGCTGCACAGCTTAGGGGACAGTGAGAGTGAGGAGCTGGGGCTGGTCGAACCTACGGAGCCTCCTCCTCCTCCTCCACTTCCGCCGCCGCTGCCGCCACCACCGCAGCAAGAGGATGATGACTCAGGGTGGGAGTCGGATTCCTCTGTCGCATCCTGCCCTGCCACGCTGTCGTCCGAGGAGCGGCAACGGCCTGCCGGGCGTCTCACACGGCCAGCAAGCCTCAACGCTTTCGATATCATATCCTTCTCCAAGGGATTTGATCTATCAGGGCTGTTCGAGGAGCGAGGGAGCGAAGTGAGATTCATCTCGGCACAACCCATGGAAACCATTGTTACAAAATTGGAGGAGATTGCCAAGATGAAGAGCTTCTCCATTCGCCGCAAGGACTGGCGCGTAAGCATAGAAGGCACCAGGGAAGGGGAGAAGGGGCCATTGACGATTGGGGCTGAGATATTTGAGCTTACACCAAGCCTCTTGGTGTTGGAGGTGAAGAAGAAGGCAGGGGATAAGGCAGAGTATGATGACTTCTGCAACAAAGAGTTGAAACCTGGGATGGAGCCTCTCGTGCACCACCAATCTGGTTCGGCTCGAAATGTACCTTCTGATACTGAGTAGTTCTAAAGGTAGCTCTCTTGCTTGAAAGGAATATAAGGAAATTTTGGATTGAAAGGATGCGTCTTTTATATGTTTATTAAGCATGGGACCTGAGCAGAAAAACGCTATTCATATTCCTTAGTCCCTTTTGTGTTAGTATTATTCATTTTTGCAATCCAGAATTTTTCATGCTAGCGGTTACTGTGTTTGTTGAGTTGTTACATACATACAGTCTGAAGGGAGTTGCGGATTTCGCTTTCGCCACATTATCAATGTTTATCCTAGCTCAAGTGCTCACGTTAAATTATGCTTTATTCATAATAATGTACCCTCTGTAATTAATTCATCTCTTAAAAATAAATGTACCATTGGAACTTTCGTGAGTGCTAGAGACTTACGAGTATTATAGCTGTTGTGTAACTTGTGGATTATTTTCTTTGCTTTCATCAAAAAAGTATCACATCATAAGCAGAATGGCCATTGGCTCGCTGATGTCCAGCTTCCGTGATATACTAATTCAGACCATGCTGTTATTAGGTCAAAGCAAAATAAGATGTGATGAAGTGATGCTCTACTGATGATGGTTTAGTTGAACAAAACTTTGAAATTTGAATCTACTCTATAGATCAACTCGGCTTTGTTATCTTCTGAATTAGTACAAAATCGTGTTATCCTCTCTCTTTCTTCTGAGTCAAGTTGGTCTTGACAGAAACCGACCAGAAGCGAAGGGCTGCGAACAATTCAATTCCTGTTCCTGCAAAGTCACAAACATATTGCTATTCAGAAAGAGGTGCGGTAAGTTGCTTGTATATTCTAATAATCGTCTATTAGTTCCAAATCTGTTGGTCCAGAAAAAGGAAAGACAAACTGAAGCTTAGTGCCTATTGTTTTTTGCTGCAAGCATTGCAAATGAAGAGGACCAATGGTTCTGTGCTCCTGTATAGTCGTGTATGCGAGAATGGGTAAGACACTTACCATGTACCATGATTCAGGAGTTGGGATGGGACGATATGACAGGAGGGGCAGGGAGGATTGTGTGTAGGTTGGAGGATGGTCAATGTAGGCCACTGGGGCTTAAGATTGGACACTGCTATATGAATAAAGTTAGATCAGGCATCACACTGAATAAGGTGAAGTTTAGGGGTCAGGATATAAGCATTTACTAAATATTTTATATTGCATATGCCTATTCCTAATCTATTCCATGTACATCAGAGGTTGATATGTTATTTCAGAGGAGGTACAATTAAGTACAGTAGCTTCCAAGCAACTGGACACTTGATAAGTTTTCTTATGTGATCATATGAAATTTGACAACATAACTTAATTGTTATTATAATATAACTAATATAAGAACAGTATGGCGTGACAAATTACAAAGGGGTAATAGCTCAATCAGGCCAAGAATTGTGACAAAAGATCTATATTTAGCTGAATGCATACAGTTGTCACACTGAATAAGGTAAAGTTGGCCAGGTTAGGGGTCAGGATATAAACATTTGCAGATTTATTGAATTATTTGTGTTACACATGTCTATTCCAATCTACTTCATGTACATCAAAGGTTGATATGTTATTTCAGAGGAGGTGCGAGAAGCACCTTCCAACACTGGAGTAATAGGAGCTCAATCATGCCAGTAACTGTGATGATGAATCATAGCTGAATAAAAAAAAGGTGCAGCCCGGTGCATGTAGCTCCCGCTTGCGCAGGGTCCGAGGAAGGGTCCGACCACTTTGGGTCTATTGTATGCAACATTTCCCTACATTTTCTGTAAGAGGCTGTTGCTAGGGAATGGTAGCTGAAATGCAGTGAAAGAAAAAAGAATGGCATGCTTAATTTATGATCTTCTATTATGGATGTGTTCTTATCCAGTTTTGAAGATGTACATACCGGCAAACTGATCGCGTGGATACCTACTATACCGCCGGTTCTTGTTTATTAATTCACTCCATCAAATAAATTTACAAGTATTCCCGCAAAAAAAATATTTACAAGTAGATTGATTGGGAAATTGCAATGTGGCGTGAAGGAGGGGAAATGCTTCAAAAATACCAATGTTGTGCATAACAGAATGCGCATAAGGTTGTCATGCTGACTACCTTTTCATGTTTATTAAATAACAGAAATGTTGATTTTTTTTCTCTCTCTCTGCTCCTTAAGGCTGGCTCCACATCAACAAGGCATGCCATCTGTTGCCGCTCTTTGCTGAACAAGGATCTAGGCTGCAGTTGCCAGTTAGAAAGGCTAAGCGCTGGCAATCACATAAAGACATAGGCGTGAGTGAAATCAGTGGCCTTGGCAGTACATCCTTGGAAGTCGCTGCTTCGCTGAATCGTTTGACAGTTGTGTTTGGTGACTATTATCCTATTAATCTTGGATTGTGTTTATACTTAGTTTACATGAGGCTCATGTTTCCTGTAAATTCTTATCCCATTATATGTTCATCCATAGGAGAAGTGCTATACACACGGCGATTTCTCGCCCGGTACATGCACAACACTGAGCCGTGTCCTTTGACCGAACATGAGAAGCGTCGGGTTAGTATCGGGCGTGGAACGTCGTGTGTGAAGCAATTTCGTATCCATATTCAGTTATTATTTCGATGGTGATCGAGGGATGCGGATTGATTTGAAATGTCTGGCAGACTCTTAATCTCTGTTATCTAAAAATGTGAAAAATGTGATGACAAGAAGATAAGATGTTGATTTGGTCTTTCATATCATACATAAAGCGGGTCTGACATCTTGTTATTGGTTGCAGGTTGGCCGGTTTCAGTCACACAGAGAAGTTTCTCTATTTAGGTGCGCTACCACTGGCGTTGTCTCTAGAGTTTGGTTGCCTAGAATGGTGCCCGCCAACGCTATTGGTAGGAAGGATTTTGACTTGGAACACCAGACTATAAATAGTCAGGTTGAATTTGGTTGCATAGAAATGTCGTTCTGAAGCAAGAAAGGATTCGATTCAAACCGGAGAAAAAGTCAGATTCTTGCTGTACAACATACATGGTGGTCTAGTGACTCTTAAATCACCCTCAAACATCCGTGCGACCGGGCGCACTTTGTCATGCAACGCGGTACCTCCACTATTCCGTGGACGTGTCTGGTTGTCCGAAATCACAAAAACTGGATGCAAACTAGGGGGGTTTTGCAGGCGTCCAGACCGCCTTCACGTACACGCCGGACACCCTGGCAACTAGTGATGCTCGATGGCGACAGGGTGTTTGTTCGATCAATTCGTCCTTCTGCACAAGGACTACGTCTGGTTGGAGGGGTTGTGATTTAACACAGAAGATAAACTCTCTTCGTCATATTCTCCTCGACAATTGGTTCGTCAACCAATGCCGATTACTCGTGGTAGATATTTGAGATGATCTCCGAACCTTTACAGACTTCCTTCTTCGAGAACCACAATCACTCTTGGTCTCTGAAGAAATTGACACTTAACCGTCTAGAGAGTTTGCAGCTCTCAAGAGTAATAGGTGGAGCGTACTGGACTTAAATTCGACTGATGCTGAACCACTATCTAATTTTTCGGCCTAAGGGTTTTCTCTCGATGGATTTTAAACTCAAATCACTCGGAGAGGGGGTTGCTCAACAATCTTCTCATAATCAAACGGAGTAGCTACCCGACAAGCCGGCGCGGGGTGGCTATTTATAGCCGCAGCCTTCCCGGATAGGAAATGACCATTTTGGACATTCTGTCTAGCCAATGGCCAACCGACACGTTCTCAACGGTCGGATTTTGGAGCAACGGTAACATTACTTATGGAGCAAGTAATGCTAACTCCTCGGTCTGAGACAAATCTCTCGCAGCGAAGAAGACCTTAGTCTCTTGCTGTCAAGTATTTGCTCGGAACACAATAAGATTTGTCTCGCAACTTTCATAGGATTTGGTTTAGCATCAGAGAATCAAAGTTCCGAATGTTATACCCCTCTTAATAGTACGGTGGTCCTATGACTCGAAAAGAAATTACGAAATAAATGTTACGTCTTCACTTCGTCTTCAATCTCCTCGGACGCAGTCACTTCCTTTGGACAGGCATCGAACCAATTACTTCTCGTCAACAATTTTTAGGGGTCACTGTTGTCATCATAATCTTCGGTGATAACCTTCACTGCAGCGCAGGGGATTATCTTCGTCGTTTGAAACAAACTCCTTTTGATTTCATGGACCTGTTACTCTGTGTGCACTAGCAAACGACATAAGTCCCATACAATTTTTCAACAAACTCCAAAACATAATAAGGCAGGTCATTGCACCAGTAATCTCCCCCTTTTTGACGATTGTTGACAAAACAGATAATCATCAAAGTGAAGATAGATAAGTAAAAAATAATTCGAACAAGAGTGAACATACATGGTGGTCGAGTAAGGGCATTTCTAGCGCCGACTCTTAAATCGTCCGCAAACGTCCGGACCACCGGGCGCACTTTGTCATCCAACAGTCCCCTATCCAAAAACATCTCTTGCGCGAACAAACCTCCGCTCTCCGCGCCACATTCATACCGGTCCAGAGTGGACGCGACCGTCACCGGAGCCGGCATTAGCTCTCCGCGCCACATTCATACTGGTCCAGAGTGGACGCGACCGTCACCGGAGCTGACATTAAAGCGGTGTGCCACCCGAGAGTGCCGCCCATGCCGCATCCCGTTCGATCTCCGCACACGTTCAATGCCAAAGAGATGTGACTGGACAGGACGCTATCGAGTGCATTTGAACCGACTGCCCATTTGTCTGCATGATGACTTTAAACATGTGTGATGGCCGAGAAACCAACTCCGACACCCACATTGACACATCTCGTCACTTGGACTGGCTGGGGCTCGCAATTTTATACGTAACCACACCTGACATGATCCGCACAACTCCACGTCTGCTTCCTTTCCTCCTCCGTGCACCATCTCCACCATGACCGTGAGCTCTAGAGTGATGTGAGAGGAGACTCTCGATGGAGAAGATGCTTGAGTTGGCCGGCCTTGCGTCCGGCTGGCAGGCCCGTTGTGCGCGACGAATAGAGGCCAACTTGCAGGCGAGCTCGCCGGAGGTGAATGACAACGACCCCATGATGGAGGAGGCGCCTGATGACGAGCCGACAACCCAAACGTGTGACTGCCCAGGCCAGCTTCACCATCGAGCAGGAGCATGCGCACTTCAATGCCAACATGACAGAGGAGTAGCTGGTGTCGGCATTTTGGCAGGCGCAAGAGGAGCGACCCTACAATAATCTCCTCCTGGCGCATCATTGGCTGGCAGATGACGAAATCTATGGCGACTACGTGACTGAGGAGACCGTGGCGGCCATGGCCACGGAGAACTCAAATTTCGTCGCCGAGCAGCGGGCGCTCTATGAAGCCACGCGTGCTCGTGCCGGCTGTATAGCAATCACGTCGATTGTGGACGGTAACGCCGACAAATGCCTGTCATTCGTGCCGCCCGCACAGTTTGCGCCAGGCCGCTACGACCACGAAGCCAGCCCATCCACGTCCATCGCCGACCTCACCTCCACCGGCAACGTCCAGGCTAAAGACTCTGACGAGGAAGAGTAGGACACAGGAGACAGAGGTGTTCATGTCCCATGTTTTACACTTCCTCGCCGACGACCCGCAGCTTCACTTCCCGGGGCTCAGGATCGTTGAGGATGCCAGACATGGAGAACAACAAGGACTTGAAGGACGGAGCCTGACGAAGATTTAGACTATGTTAACTTTTGGACGCTTTTGTTTAATGAAGTTTGTCAAAAATGTAATGAATGGGGTACGTTTTAAATGAAAATCATTCGGTTTGTTTAAATTTGTTTGACATGTACGTGGACATTTGAGGTATATGGTTGAATGGCCGGCTCCACGAACAGATACAATGTCCGTTTTAGGGATCTAGAGATGTCCTAACTAAGACTGTTCCATGTACTAACATACAAGTATATGTGAAAAATAATCATGTTTATTAGTATAACTTATTAAAGCACGTAGGTACTGTTGAGCATCAGTGGTGTTTACTTTTGCACAATCAAAACGTTGAGCAGGCCTTGTCATGCAGCTATCAATCATCTTATCTCGCTGTGTTGTTCACTGCTGCCCGAGCGATGTTGCTCACCGATTGTCTCCCCCCTGCAGCTGAACGCTGAAAGCTCTGTGGCATCGGCCGGTGCTCGTCAGCCCGCTGTTCATGGACCTCCCGTTTGCCGGGGCATCTTTCCGTCCGTGCAGCCCGCCCGATGGATGCGCCGCCCGTGCAGTTCGCTCGGCAGCAGCGACGTGGCCTCGCGATGCCGTCAGGCGCAGGCAAAGGGCGCTGTCACCCGCCTAACCTAACCACGGGCGGCGACCGCGCACGCCGCGAAGCTAGCGGAGCCTGGAGACCTCTGGACGGATGACACTGGCGCATGACTTTCGCCACGCCCAGGCCGGCCGCCCCCGATGGCCAAGTCCACCGCTCGTCTCGACGGGTCTACGGGGCGAGGACGTCGCCGTCGGCACGGCCTGGACGGCACCGATCGAGCGGGTGACGCGCGGCGCACGGCCACGGCGCTCGAATCAGTCGGGAGCAGTGCGCGGGCGCGTGGGCCGGGGCGCCGAGGGGGCCGCGTGCAGTGCACGGTGGCGACGCCACCCCGTGCCGCTGTCGCGCCGGGTCCGGGTGGCCGAGGCGCGGCCACGAAGAGGAAGGCGGACGTCGCCGTCGGCACGGTGGTTGGCTCCCCTCGCCGATGGAGCGGCGAACGCGTCCGGCGGCGACACGGCGTCACGGCCACTCTACTCCACAGGCCCCGCTTTGTCCCTGCCGGTGCGGGGGGCCCGACGCCGACGTCGACGTCGAGTCCACCCGCACGCACACGCACGCGCGCGGTCGCACCCCACCTCCTTTCGATCCCGCGGCCGACGGCGACGTCCACCCCGGACGGACCCAGCGCCCCGTGATCTTCACCACCCCGCTTACCATTTCGCTTCGCACCACCCACCCAGGCACCCACACGCACAGAAAACTTCGTATACGGACAGCATTAATGTGGGCCCCGTGCGTCCGGCGGGCCCACCCGTCATGCGCGCAC
>NC_041381.1:596894241-596896182 GCF_002162155.2 Triticum dicoccoides
CCGTGAGCACCCCCAGCTTTCCGCTTTTATTCGCCTTTTTTTCATCGGTCGGTCTCACTGCGCCGCGCTGGTCGTCGTCTCCCTCGCTCCCTCCCTCCCTCCGATCCCCTTTATCCGGCCCTCGTCCCCCCATCTCTCGCCTCGGAAGCTTCCACGAGCTCTTGGGGGGAGAGATCACAGCCCCGTGCTACCGTCCCGCCATGGCTCTGTGGCGGCGCAGCTCGTCCTGGCTCACGTCCTGCTCGCGCGCGCCGGCGGGCATCGGCGGCGGGAACGAGGCCAAGGTCTCGCCCGAGGTCGCGCCGGAGGAGGCGCGGGAGGAGGACCGCCGGGCGGAGGCCGACGAGGAGAGGTGGTCCCGCCTGCTGCCGGAGCTGCTCACGGACATCGTGCGCCGCGTTGACGCCGGCGCCGAGCGCTGGCCCCCGCGCCGCGACGTCGTCGCCTGCGCCTGCGTCTGCCGCCGATGGCGCGACGCCGCCGTCTCCGTCGTGCGCCCGCCGCTCGAGTGCGGCAGGATCACCTTCCCTTCCTCGCTCAAGCAGGTGAGCGAGCCCCCACCCCCCCCGCCGCCCGGATCCCGGCCTTTTCCCATCGCCGCCGCTCCGATCTGGTTGACTCGTCGGCCGGTTTGCGCGTTGCTCGTTGCGTGGTCTGAGGATTTGGCGGGCGTTTGGTCCTTATGTTGAGTCCAACCGCTTCAGATTTCAAGCTGCTGATTGTGGAAATGGTCCTGTGGTTCCATTTCATCCGTTTCAGGCGGTCTCCTCGCCAGTAGCATCTATAGATATGCTAGATGCAATTGCGGGAATGAATTGCAGCAGGTTCAGAGCGAGCGTTTTATCAAAAAATGTTTATATTTTGTCTTCAATACGAGTCCAGATGCGTTGAGCGATTCACGTCTGGTGGGTCAGCAATCTTTGTTGCTCCTTTTTGGGACTAGCGATATCTTCAGATGCAAGGGTTTACTAGAAGCGAGGAACATGCTGACCTTATCCTCTTTATTTTCTTCATTTGGTTGCATCGGGAGTTCACACGTTACTTTTTTGGCGACCAACGCTAAGGCAGTGAGATTGTAGGACCAAGTTACTAAAACCATATTAGGGTATTTGGTATGCTCATATATGGAAGTTGCTTATTGTGACGATTGCAATCGATTCTTGCCTGTTTCTACGGGGGGTTATAATGATACATAAAAGCTTCACTTCTATTTGCGGGTTCTATACATAATGATTTAATTGATCTCTATATTTTCCGCACAGCCTGGACCGAGGGATGCGCCGATGCACTGCTTCATCAGGAGGAACAAAAGCACCTCCACCTTTTATCTTTATCTCAGCTTAACACAGGGTAAGTCACCACCAATATTTTTGGCTCCTTTGTGTTTATAACTCAATGGTATTATGAAATTGACACCGCTTCATGGGCTTCAATAGGGTTTCCACATCTTATATTTTTAATAAGTAGCGCCAAACTGCCTAGTAATAAGCAACTGAAAGGACAAGTATCCGTCTTTTTCAAGGTTCATACATGATGATGCAACGTGCTTCCAAATAAGAAGTGCGCACACGGGTAACAACGTTGCCTGCTCTCCTGCGGCGTATCACTTTTGTCTTTTCGATCTTTTTACCAAAGTACAGTCTTGTTTAGAAAACAGGGTGGTACTTCATTTACTCAGTCACAACTTATACATTCACGACAAGGACCCTTATACCTACTCCGGTGTCCCACTTCCAATATTTAAAGGAGACTTCCTGAAGTCTAAATAGAATCCTAGCAAGGGAACATGACGATTCGTTAGTTGGGTGGTTGGCAAGTTATTTTTAATTGAATACATTCCTTGTAGTGATGACATCTTACCTACTTGATATGATCTCAAATTCTTGATGGCCAGCATGCAATTTCAAAGTCTAACTGTCTGACAAAACCGCCTAATATGTC
>NC_041381.1:596896381-596900396 GCF_002162155.2 Triticum dicoccoides
TGTTCGAAGTTAGATTGGGTCATCTGCTTACCCGTGGTACATGTCCAATCACGTTAGAATCCAGTTTATAATTTGCTAAAGCAGAGTAGGGATTGAAAAGAAGCCATGCTTAGTCCGTGTCATTCTTTTGTTCGGGTAATATTTCACATGATGGCATGAACAACTGGGTATAGACATTACAGGTTAGGAGATTAATCAAAATAGAGACAGTGATTAACCACCGCTCCAGTTCATTTGACCTTTTCCATGGTAGCTCTCATAAATATTAGGCACATAAGATGATTAGTGACCCGTGGTTACAGCCTATGGCACTGTTAAATTACATGGTGCATATTTGATGGATGTATCACCAAAGAACTAGCTATGGACAGGGGTGCGTGGAAGCTTGCTATCCATGTGTCAGAGCCATGAGTTGGTCGCGAGATCTTATGGGTTTCACCTCTAGCCTAACCCAACTTGTTTGGGACTAAAGGCTTTGTTGTTGATTGTTGGTTATATTTGATGGATGCCTCTGGGATTTAAGGCTTAGGTATTCCTTTGTTTGATGAAGTTCAAAACGTGGATGAACCCAGCAAACAATCTAATTTTCCTCATCTGTATTTTGATTTGCTCGATAGTCAACCTCATGACACACTTTATAGATTGCAGTAATGAAAACTGCAATGTAATCTAAAGTTGTTTCCTTCATGCAGACTTATCTTTCCGGTATGCTTAGATAGATATATCACATATCGGAATGCAGCTTCATATGTTCATAAGTTAATTGTACTTGTACCGTTTTGACAGCCCTAACGGATAAAGGGAAGTTTCTACTGGCTGCTCGAAGATTCAGACATGGGGCACACACCGAATATATCATCTCTTATGATTCTGATGATCTATATCCAGGAAGTAATTCAGGTGTTGGAAAGCTGAGGTGAGGTCTAAACATTCTGTAACTTCAGTTTTGCTAGCTGATTGCTGGATTATTCATGACTACTGGATTACAAAGTAGACCTTTTTTGATTAAGTTTCAAGTGAGGTTACCAGAACTATGATGTGATCATCAAGCATTGGAATCAGGCATCATGTTCATTTATTTCAACCTCGTTTTCATTGCTGGCGTGTTCTTCCGAACAATCTTATTACTGTTTCAGTAGTATGCAAAGTGAATTAATGAATATCCCATCTCTCAGTTGCTGGTAGTTAATTCATCAGTATGTACTATTCTGTGCATAACTGCATATGCATAGTCATGTCCTTTGGTTACATCATGTAATGAAGAAAGTGCTAGTAGATATGCTTTATGATTTTCTGCCTATCATGTTGGATTCAGCTGATAGTTGCCAAAATATGGCTATTTACTCCTGATGATGGCTCATGCTGATGGATTTTGGCTACTTTTGCTATGTTAGCTTCTCCACAGCGATGCTTGCATTAGAACATTTGAATCAAAAGAAGGACCACATGATCTTCTTGACATTCTGCCAAAATAAAGTTCTGTCTTGGCCAAGTTGAATAATAGGTGTTATGGATAAGCGCAGTAATGCCCATCCTGAACTGCCTTTAGCACCTCTTCCACCTAGTTATTCCTTTCGCCCCGCTGCCATGCTGCTAGGGCCATGCTTTTTTTTTTTTTGCATCAGCTACCCTTACCAACTGCTTGCCACAGTTGCATACACCATTCACATCTTCATGCATTCTTCATCTAGTAGGATGTACTGCTTCCACAGATTTTTTTTTACCCGGCTAATTTTTTATCGGTAATGCTTCTCAAGGATATTTAGGTGTTAGCTACTTTAGTTTAGATTGTCATCAACAAAAGAATGTTAAATTTTGAAGCCAACCAAAGCTACTCCTGGCCTGGCTATTTTTGGCGGACCTCAGTCATGTTTCAAGTGCATTTGATGAGTGACCGTCGATAAGTACCCAAGTATTTTGGCGCTGGCTAAACCCAATAGTTTGCAACTTTATTCAAGTCTATTTGCTGGATATTTGTTTGTTGGCCTGAACATTGTTTTATCTTGACACTTCTAGATCGGACTTCCTGGGGACAAAGTTCCTCATGTACGACAATCAGAAACCATACGACGGCGCCAAGTCCTTGAAGAGCCGATCAAGTCGCCGCTTTGCAAGCAAACAAATCAGCCCACTTTCAGGCGATAATCTTGAAGTTGGACAGGTGTCATACAGGTTCAACTTCCTCAAATCAAGAGGGCCGAGAAGAATGCACTGCAGTATCCAGTGCCCCGTAGGCCAGGGCACCGCATCCGATCCATCCAAGGAGAAGCCACCGAGCACCTCCAGCTCCTTGTCTCTAAAAAACAAAGCGCCTCGATGGCACGACCACCTGCAGTGCTGGTGCTTGAATTTTCACGGCCGGGTGACCGTCGCCTCCGTGAAGAACTTCCAGCTCGTCGCCCCGGCCGGCACCGGCGACCCATGGGGCGTCGGGGACGAGGAGACGGTGATCCTCCAGTTCGGTAAGATCGAGGACGACGCCTTCACGATGGACTTCCGGCATCCCCTGTCGGCCTACCAGGCGTTCGCCATCTGCCTCACCAGCTTTGGCACGAAGCTGGCCTGTGAATAAGTGCAACTCTGTTGATGTTATCGTGTGAATCATGTGGCGGATGGCATGAACTCTTGGCTCTGTTGATCCGGGAGAAAGGGGTGGCACTGTGATACTGTACTCGCAATCTCTGCCGTTCTCTTTCTCGCCTGATGATGGACGTGGATTTGACTCTATGGCTGTGATTGTTGTTTGTAAATGGCACTCCATTTCTTTCGGTGATTTACCCGTGGAGCGTGGTGTGTACCTTCCTCCAATGCCGTTTTACCCTTCACGTAGATAGACAGAAGCTAGACATGGGTTTGGGGCTGCTAATCTGCATTCACAAATTAACCCTTGTACATGTCATTATGATTACCTTCCTCCAATGCCGTTTTACCGGCAAAATGTATCCCTTTTGTGGTCTACATGTCGTTGTAATGTTTTAGTAGTAACATTTGTATCATTGTCTGATTGTTTAGTATAGCTGCAAACGATAGCATGAATGAAAACCACCAGCAACTCACCACCATGGGGCCAAATGGATGCAGCTACATACCATCTTGTCACGGCGAACCGGGGTCTTCTCCCTCGAAAGCGGCAGCGGCGGCAATGAACACTTCCTGTTTCCCTAACTATAATGGTCACATATGAGCACACCACATGACAGTAGTACTACGTACCGACCGACAAAGGGTGAACTATGCACCTATAAATAAACTACAATTGAGTTGTTCATGCATAATTATCTAAAGCTTGTCATAAAGACAAACTCTCATCAGATGACTAAACTTTTTTTTTAACGGCAGATGACTGAACCTGAAATGAGATTTGGACACCAAATTGATCAACACCAGAGGTAGAACTTCCAGAAAGATTCTCTCCGATAGCGCTAACATCATCAACAACAACTGTTTCTACAAAAGAAAGAAAGAGCAACACGAAACAAATAAAACAAATTAAAATCCTAAAAGAGACCAGAGATCCTTATTTTTTGCTTATCTGTAATGGAACTCACCCTTCACAATATTATAAAATAAACGTGTCTTCCAAATCTGTTATTCTTTGGAAAGAATGAAAACCAGCTACCACCAAACGTCACTGAAGTGTGGTCATGCTTTTTTGAACTCATGAACGCCGGGATCATGCGACAAAGAACAGTCCAGTATGAATTCTGAACGTAAGATTTTGTTCATTTGTATACTCTATGCATTTACACATATCATATTGAAAGGCAAATGCTCGCTTAAAAGTGTATGCTTCTTGATTACACACACTTAGTTTAGAGAGTACTACCAAAGGAGCGGTGGCAACAACGGATGTCATGTAATACTTGAAGAAATATTCAATCTGGAATTTGAAAAGAAGGCCTTCTGCATTTGTAATACACTACTTATTGACTCGGATCCTGTACAACCTTGTCCAGCGGTTCAATCATCACACATTCTTGTTGAATAAAGTAGGTGAAATAAAGGGGGAGGGGGC
>NC_041381.1:596900700-596952674 GCF_002162155.2 Triticum dicoccoides
CACTGCCAGCAATTGCTTGATATGGTTTTTGAGAACTTTTCTTGGCTAATATTGGTAATAGTGGTACACCAAGAAAGCTAGAGGTATGTTAAGAGATCATACATTGTGCTGAGAATGTTAGGATATACATTGTACTCTTTGGCAAAGACGAAAGGTATGACCCCTTGCGGAAGAGCAGCCTGCAATGCGAATTCATCACGTTACTCAACTCTTGATCTGATTTTCTTCAGTTGTACTTGCTATGTGTAGAACAATAGAGATGTGCAAAGAAGTCTCTAAATTGGGGTGTACGTACTTGAACAATGGGGATGTGCAGAAGAACCCCACGAATCCCAAAAACCAGAGAGGCGGCGGCCATGATCATTGGACCCAGAAGACACCTCACAACCATCGCATAAGTCTTTTGACAACCGTAATGGATAAAGGGAAGTTTCTATTGGCTGCTCGAATATTCAGACAATGGCACACACCAAATATACCATCTCTCATGACTCTGATGATCTATACCCATGAAGTGATTCAGGTGTTCGAAAGCTGAGGTGAGGTCTAAACACTCTATAACTTCAGTTTTGTTACCTGGTTGGTGGATTATCCATAACTACTGGATTACAAAGTAGACCTTTTTATTTATCAAGTTTCAGTTGAGGTCACTAGCAGAATGATGTGATCATCAAGCATTGGAATCAGGCATCATGCTCATTCATGTTAACCTCGTTTTCATTGTTGACGTGTTCTTCCAAACAATCTTATTACTGTTTCAATGGGATGCAAAGTGAATTAATGAATATCCCATCTCTCAGTTTGATATAAAGTTGTAGTAATGTTGCGTCAATTAATTTGGATAGGAGGGAGTAGTGAATTCATCAGTATGTACTATTCTGTGCATATGCATAGTCATGTCCTTTGGTTACATCATGTATTGAAGAAAGTGCTAGGAGATCCGCGTCATGATTTTATCGTGTGACAGTTGATGTTATCGTGTGTACTTGTGAGCAGGGTGGTTGATGAGCATCCTGAACTCTTATGCTCTGTTAATTCGGGAGAAAGGGGTGATACATCTAGGGGTGGACTAACGAGCAGCTCGGCTCATTAAGCTCGTACTCGTTAAGGCTCGGCTCGTTAAGCTCGTTAAGATTAACGAGCAGAAAACCCTGCTCGGCTCGGCTCGTTTGAAGCTCGTTAAGCTCGTGAGCGCTCGTTAACAGATTATAATGTGTTATGATATACATGATGAATGTGTAGGTCTGGTTAGCAAGATGAAATATGGTGACTACAAAAAGAAATGCACTAGTTTATTGCCTCATATGTCGATTAGGTTGAATTGATGGGCTGAGGTGCTACAAAAAGTTTGACACGTAAGATGAAAATATGTGTTATGTTGTTACTAACGAGCTTAACGAGCTACTCATGAAACTCGTTAGCTCATTCGTTAAGCTCGTTAAGCTTAATGAGCTGAAATCGATGATTGGCTCAGTTCATTAAGAAGCGAGCTCCGAACTTAACGAGCTAAAGTATCGAGCACTCATCAAGCTCGCGAGCTACGAGCTTTTGGTCCAGCCCTAGATACATCGTATGTACGATGTACTTGCAATCTCTGCTGTCCCCTTTCTCCTCTTATGATGGATGTGGATTTGACTCTATGGTGGTGAATGTTCATTGTAAATGGAACTCCATTTATTTGGGCGAGTGTGGGGCACCTTCCTCCAGTGCCGTTTTACTCCTCAATATGAATTCAGTGGCATAATTTTTGCTCCGGCCACAATCGGTCTCGATAGTTAAATTTACGGTCAAACTTGGATGTCGGGAAGCACGGACGCACTACATTGTAGAACGGAGGGAGTATGTACTATGTACTTGCAATCTCTGCTGTCTCCTTTCTCCTTTGATGATGGATGTGGATTTGACTCTATGCTGGTGAATGTTGTTTGTAAATGGCACTCCATTTCTTTGGGCGAGTGTGGTGCACCTTCCTCCAGTGCCGTTTTACTCCTCAAGGTAGATAAATAGACAGAATCTAGACATGGTTTCGGTCTGCAAATCTGCATTGATAAATCATAATGAACCATGCAACCCTTGTACTACATGTCATTATGATTACCTTCCTCCAATGCCGCTTTACGGGCAATGTAACCCTTTTGTGGTCATTGTGACTTGATGTACCTAAGCCGAGGTAAAAAAGTATCGACTGAGAAATGCAGTATTACATCTGCAGACCTATACACTGAACTAGGCGCACTTCTGGAGCTGCAAACGATCAACGATGGCGCCAATGGAGAACACCCGCAATTCACCGCCATGGAACAAAATGGATGCAACTGAGCAGCAGGATGAGCATATTACTTTACTAGAGAGTGAGCTGCGGAGCAACGCATAACCAGATCATAACCAAATGGATGCAACTACACTAGCAAGGAATATCACGAATATTCGTTTCTGAACCCAGGCTCAGCTGCACCTGATATCATTACCGTCCAGGTGACATGTGGATCTGCGCCCGAAGTAGTATTCCTGGTCGTATCCGCACCGTACTACAGATAAAAATGAAGTGGACCATGGGCTCATTTAAAGCAGACCGCATCGTCGATGTTACAACGGCTCAACACCAACCACACCGCCTGGTCCGGTTCTGTTCCGGCCTGAGCCAACACACTGACAAACAACAGGCATGGAGTTCTGTGTCTGTCTGACTGGAGCACTGTATAAAAGGAATAGCTAACTCTGTTTGCTCATTACGAAACCAATTGTTTTGGTATTTCGCCATGAATTTCAAACATCTGCTCGATATTTTAGTCATGGAAGTTTTATTTTGTAAAGATCCATCTTGATGCCAGTACCCAGAGCAATTTTGGTTGACTGAAGGTGTACATAATTAGCGGAAGCAAACAGCTGCTGCGTTTTAGTCATATCTCATATGACGCCGCTCGCTAATATTTAAACATCTGCTGGATATTTTAGGCATGGAAGATAACAAAATCAGTCAAACTTGATGCCGCTGCCCCAAGCACTTTGATCAGACTGAGGTGTGAAACTGTGAATTAGCGGACCCAAAAAAACAGCTGCGTATTCAGTCATACAGGCGTTCAAACCGTCCTACCTGCCTGACGCCGCTACCCAAAGCCGATTTTGCGAACAGCAAACTCGAAACATCGGACAGAAAATGGCAACTGGACATCACCTCTTGGTCCATCCTGGAGCCTTATATTTGGGTTCAACTTTCCCGGTTGATTGTGCGGATTGCGTCAGTGAAGCATTCTTCCTTCGCCTCGGTTCACATCCTGTTCGACCGAGCTCCTGACGCACAGTTGGATTCCTCCGCCAAGTACGGCTCCGCTCCTCGATGCGGCAGCAGGGATAGGGATTAGGGATAACCGGATCTCAATGTTCCAGGCTATCGGCAAACTTCTCCCTAGGAGGAAACCTGGGATCATATCAGGGAAAGACTAGCTGTGCTGAGGGCGAGCAAAACCTGTAAGGAACTACAGTGGAAACTACAAGAAGGGCAACAAGAGAGAGAATCTCGTAAGGGGAGCTATCGACTGAATCTTGTAGAAATTTCAAGCCGTTCCACTTTAGGCCACCACCGAATCGCCAGCGGAAGAAGCAGCCGCCGCCGCAGAGGGGATACCATACCAGCGAGCTATGGCGAAGGCGTACATGAGAGAGACACACTCACCCAGCATCATCTACACACTGGTGATGGATCAGGTTTTCCTGACGTTCTGTTCCTCGGCTCAAGACAGCACCGTCACGGACACATCTCGCCGCTGTACGAAAATGGCCCACAAAACGCACTGTTCATCATTGTATACCATCTGTATTCCCTTTTTTAAGCGAACCACGTCTGCTGTGTCAGCGCCGGTTTTTACCATCCGGACGCAACTACCAACGACAGGGATTTCAGGTGCAGCTGAGCTCCAGCACCAAATCGCCCTTCTCGGAGTATCACCACTTGTGTGGATCATATATTCGTATCTGCCGTGGCCTGCCGCCATGATCGACAACCTTGGCCTGATCGCTGGAGCACCAGCGAGACGGAGCGCGCTGATTCCTGAGCTGCTGCACGTGGAGCCCCAGGAACGAAGTGGCCGGTGGCCTGTGGGACACGGACGGCAGCGTCCGCGACAGCCACGACTCCGACGGGGTCTTGGGCGACGGCAGTGCGAGCACCATGTTCTCACGGCGAGCCACGGTCCTCCCCTGCGAGGGAGGTAGCGGCGGCGGGAAGCCCTGGCCGACGGCGTTGAGCCTGCGGGGTGTCTTCCCGCCGACGTTCGCCTTCGCCGTCGGCGGCCTGCCGCACTTGGGATTGGGAGGCGGCAGCGGCGAGGCCGCGCCGCCGTCGGCCCTGTCGAGGACCAGGAGCAAGCGGAGATGGGTGGCCTTGGGACGGACGGCGCCTCGGTCCGATCGCCGCAGCGAGCTGATGTACGCCTCCTCCCAGCTTTGCTGCAGACAGAGCACAACCAGAGTCACGACGTGCATTTCTCGGAATGCATGTATGGCTAGAGAACGTGAAGCACGCTGCTGCTCACCGTGACCGTGACAGCGTCGTGATCAGGGTGCTGTCCGATCCGCGGCAGGAGCGGGTTCGTCTCGCGCCGGCTGCTGCGGCAGACGGACAGGAAGCGCCGCGCGCCGCGGCGGCGCCTCATCGTGGACCGCGCTGGGTTGAGGAGCAGCAGGGCGCTCTTGGCGCACCGCGTGGGGAGCAGCCCGCACTTCCTCTTGGACGCGAAGCCCGCCGTGCTGTGCGCCTCCCATTCGTCGTCCTCCCCGTTGCCGTCCGTGGCGGCCTTCACATGGTTACGCTGCACGTGGCTGGCCGGCAGGTGCTGGACAGGGAGGCGCTCCGGCAACCTGTGGCTGGCACGCGTCTTGGCAGCAGCGGCAGCGGCCTTCCGGAAGACGCACTGCTCCTTGGCCGCCAGCAAGAAGCGGTCCATCATGACGCTGCCGCGGGGGCTCGGGGCTCGCCGAAGCCGACACCGTCGCGCCGGCCGCGTCGCTGCAGTTCACCGTGTAGCAGCTGTCGGGCCGGGAGAGCGCGTCCGAGAACCGCACCGCGGCCTCCTGGTCCGGCCCGGGCAGCGGTGGCGCGCTCTGGGTCGTGCCTACGCCCTTGGGGTGGCCGGGCCGGCGCTCCCACCCGAACGGCACGCCTCCGGGCGTGGCATCGTCACAGCGTTCGCCGTACCGCAACGTGCCGCCCAACCCGCCGTGGCGTCGCACGGAGAGCAGCGGCACGGCGAGGTCGATGCGCTTGCTCGCGTCGGCCATGGCCTAGGCACTTGGCTGCACCTTCCTCCTCCTCCCCTCTCTAACCACTGCTCTAGCTCTACGACTCGCCGAGTGACTGTGTGAGTGACCTCGATCGCGCGCCAATACAATGCACTACCCATTCCCAACCACCGATCTGGCCCTTAAAATAAAAGGCACCCCCTTGGATCGACCTGCTCAATCAAGGCGACTGATTATTCATAATTCTTATAATCTTATCATCAGTAACATGACGTGGCCAGGAGACATGACCACGGAGCCGGCATGTACGTACGTGGTCACATGATCGAGCGAGCACGAAGGCGGTAACACTATTCACCTCCTGCCTCCTGGTGTAACAGTAGCAAGTAGTACTAGCAGTAGTATAATCCAACGATACACTAGACCAGTGGTGCTTTAAATTAGGTGGTCTTGGTTTTTTGCATCCAAGCTGTAATGCTGTGTGCATCTATGCGGCCAACGACTCTGATCTGTATCCTGTCTCGTTCACTAGCTTGTTGTTTTGCATTCAAGTGCCAATTTACACCTATGGGCCAACACAAACTTAATACTACTACGATCATTGTTGTATTTTGTTTGTTTGTTGTAGAAACCATGTCTACCACTGACATATACAAGTAGGGAACAATGAACATGTCTGAGTAGATCTTGGGAGAAGCACATAGAAAAAAGCCTGGGAACATCGGCTACGTGCAGTTCTTTCCTACTTAGAGAGCATGGTTAGTAAGAAAGCAGCTGGTTATAGCATGTTACCATGTCATATATAGCCAATTTAATAGGAGAGAGGCGTTTTCAAGGCCGAGCTTCATGGAGGCCTTTATTTTTGAAAAATTCAAATTCAAACTTTTATGATTCAAAAAATCCTGAAAAAATTTGCGTGTACATAAGGATGTAACACACATGTGTGTAAAAATTCATGATGAAATACCTTTAGTTGCGATCTATACAAAAAAGACAAATTCATGGCCTGAGAGGATGAATAGTATTATGTGTTAAACAACCCCAGATTTGTCTTTTCTGCACAACCCTCATTTCAATGTATTTTGAACTGAAAATTTACACACATGTGTGTTATGCCTTCATGTATATCTATATTTTTTTTCAGAATTTTTTGAAATGTAAAAAATATGAATTTCGATGAAATTTCAAATTTAAATTTGGAGGCCCCACTGGAGGCCGAGCTCCAAAAGGGATTTCCGATTTAATAGCCAATACTACTTTTATTTTAGGTTGAAAGCTTTGTGTCAGACCTCTTCGCCAGCATACAAGAAGCTAAGAAAAGTGGTGACGATTCTATGGCACATGTTTACAAGATTCTCATGAACTCGAAACAGTGCGTGCTGCCACTATCATCCAAGGCAATCGCTGGCATTCCGTTTACCTAGTACCTCTGTCCATAGTAGTCTCCTATTTTGGAAGACTGAGATTGCGACACAACAGCAAACGGTCTTATATTTCTTTACAGATGGAGTAGTAGCTATAAGAAATTACTACTTTATTTGCATATGACTCACCTTTCACTCTCACAAAGCTTCTTGGAGCCCGTGCTATAGCCGACTGTAAAAATCTACATCCCGCTTCTCTTCTCTCTCTTCCAACTCAGCAAAAAAACTATTTTAAGTCCTTGGTGCAGCAGTTCGCTGTTGGCATGATAGTCGCGCGCCTTGTTGATCCACCTTCGGCGGGCCTGCTCACCATGGAGTTGTTCTCTACCTCGGTGAAGGCGATGAGGCAACAATTGGTGACACCAACATTTTTTTCTCTACAAGGGCCCAATGTCAATCTCCACTCCACCGTTCATTGACAAGAGAAACAGAAAGGGTGACCACGGCTGGATCATAGATCTGCTGGCATCGAGCTCCCCTAGATTTGGTGAAGCGATGCAGGAGCTCCGACGCGTGAGAGCAGTCCGGTCGCGTGCACCGGGTTTTACTGTGCCGGTGGTTGAGCATTGTTGCTGCACAAGTAGATCACGAGCCTAGAGCTTTGCTCGTGCAGGGGTAGGAAGGCCCGGGGCATCACTTGAGGAGGGTAACAGCTTCGAGGTCAGCATCATTACAACCAAAACCACCTTTAATTCACCCCAAAACCGCCTAGGGTGACATTGAATCGGTTTGTACAAATTTAGGGCGTAAATAATCTGGTTTTAGAGTTGAGGGGATATTGATCCATCATTGTGGATTTTAGGGGCATGCCTATGTCTCGCTTATATTGAGACGTAGGGCAACCCCGCGTGAACCGAGCGCCCTGTCTAGGCCGATCCAACGTGTGGGAGGCCACTGCCTTGTTTTTTTATGTTTCATGGGGATGTTCAGAGTTGTACTAGTTACCATGGAATTAAGCTGATTGAGCCATACAATGAAGCTATGGGAGAGAGTCATTGAGCACCGCTTAAGAAGAATGACAAGTGTGACCAAAAATCAGTTTGGTTTCATGCCTGGGAGGTCTACCATGGAAGCCATTTTCTTGGTATGACAACTTACGGAGAGATACAGGGAGCAAAAGAAGGACTTGCATATGGTGTTCATTGACTTGGAGAAGGCCTATGATAAGATACCGCAGAACGTCATGTGGTGGGCTTTGGAGAAACACAAAGTCCCAGCAAAGTACATTACCCACATCAAGGACATGTACGATAATGTTGTGACAAGTGTTCGAACAAGTAATGTCGACACTGATGACTTCCCGATTAAGATATGGCTGCATCAGGGGTCAGCTTTGAGTCCTTATCTTTTTGCCTTGGTGATGGATGAGGTCATAAGGGATATACAAGGAGATATTCCATGGTGTATGCTCTTTGCGGATGATGTGGTGCTAGTTGATGATAGTCGGACAGGGGTAAAATAGGAAGTTAGAGTTATGGAGACAAGCCTTGGAATCGAAAGGGTTTAGGCTTAGTAGAACTAAAACTGACTACATGATGTGCGGTGTCAGTACTACTAGGTGTGAGGAGAAGGAGGTTAGCCTTGATGGGCAGGTGGTACCTCACAAGGACACCTTTCGATATTTGGGGTCAATGCTGCAGGAGGATGGGGGTAATGATGAAGATGTGAACCATCGAATCATAGCCGGATGGATGAAGTGGCGCCAAGCTTCTGGCATTCTGTGTGACAAGAGAGTGCCGCCAAAGCTAATAGACAAGTTCTACAAGACAGTTGTTTGACCCGCAATGTTGTATGACGCCGAGTGTTGGCCGACAAAAAGGCGACATGATCAATAGTTAGGTGTGGTGGAGATGCGTATGTTGAGATGGATGTGTGGTTACTCGAGGAAGGATAGAATCCGGAATGATGATATACGAGATAGAGTTGGGGTAGCACCAATTGAAGAGAAGCTTGTCCAACATCATGTGAGATGGTTTGGACATATTCAGCACAGACCTCCAGAAGCTCCTGTGCATAGTGGACGGCTAAAGCGTGCAGAGAATGTCAAGAGAGGTCGGGGTTGTTGGAAATATGCCCTAGAGGCAATAATAAACTGGTTATTATCATATTTCCCTGTTCAAGATAAACGTCTATTATCCATGCTAGAATTGTATTGATCGTAAACTCAGATACATGTGTGGATACATAGACAAAACCGTGTCCCTAGTGAGCCTCTACTATACTAGTTCGTTGATCAAAAGATGGTTAAGGTTTCCTAACCATAGACATGTCTTGTCACTTGATAAAGGGATCACATCATTAGGAGAATGATGTGATGGACAAGACCCAACCGTTAGCATAACATATGATCGTTCAGTTTATTGCTACTGCCTTCTTAATGTCAAATACATGTTTCTTCGACCATGAGATCATGCAACTCCCGGACTCGGAGGAATGCCTTGTGTGCCATTGATGTTGGCTAGAACTATGTTGGTATTTACCCAAAGAGGAAGGGATGATGCAGCACAACAACGGTAGGTATTTCCCTCAGTGATGAGACCAAGGTTATCGAACCAGTAGGAGAACCACGCAACACCACGTAAACAACCCCTGCACACAAATAACAAATACTCGCAACCCAATGTGCTAAAGGGGTTGTCAATTCCTTTCGGGTAACGACGCTAGAAATTGGCAAACGGACGTGATAAAGTTGTAATAGATTGGATAAATAGATCACAAATAAAATAAAGTGCAGCAAGGTATTTTTGTATTTTTTTGG
Source organism: Triticum dicoccoides (assembly GCF_002162155.2). Lineage (NCBI taxonomy): Eukaryota > Viridiplantae > Streptophyta > Magnoliopsida > Poales > Poaceae > Triticum > Triticum dicoccoides. The sequence continues at coordinate 596,910,121 of NC_041381.1, forward strand.
TTTAATAGAACTAAAATAAAAGCAAAGGAAAATAGAACGCAAAGGCAAATATGACGAGAAGAGACCCGGGGGCCGTAGGTTTCACTAGTGGCTTCTCTCGAGAAAAATAGCAAATGGTGGGAAAACAATTGTTGTTGGGAAATTGATAGAATTTCAAATAATCATGACGATATCTAGGCAATGATCATTATATAGGCATCATGTCCAAGATTAGTAGACCGACTCCTGCATGCATCTACTACTATTACTCCACACATTGACCGCTATCCAGCATGCATCTAGTGTATTAAGTTCATGAAAAAACGTAGTAATGCAATAAGAATGATGACATGATGTAGACAAGATCTATTTATGTAGAAATAGACCCATCTTGTTATCCTTAATAGCAACGATACATACGTGTCATTTCCCCTTCTGTCACCGGGATCAAGCACCATAAGATCGAACCCATCACAAAGCACCTTTTCCCATTGCAAGATAAATAGATCAAGTTGGTAAAAAAACCCAAATATCGAAGAAGAAATACGAGGCTATAATCAATCATGCATATAAGAGATCGAAGAAGACTCAAATAACTTTCATGGATAAAAACATAGATCTCATCATAAACTCAAAGTTCATCGAATCCCAACAAACATGCCACAAAAAGACTTACATCATATGGATCTCCAAGAGACCATTGTATTGAGAATCAAAAAAGAGAGAGGAATCCATCTAGCTACTAACTACGGACCCATAGGTCTACAAAGAACTACTCACTCATCATCGGAGAGGCACCAATGGACATGATGAACCCCTCCGTGATGGTGTCTAGATTGGATCTGGTGTTTCTGGAACTTGCTGCTACCTTTGAGCCTGCGTTGGTTTTTCCCTTGAAGAGGAAAGGCTGATGCAGCAAAGTAGAGTAAGTATTTCCCTCAGTTTGAGAACCAAGGTATCAATCAAGTAGGAGACAATGCATAAGTCACCGAATACATGCACAAACAATCAACCAAACTTGCACCCAACATGATAAAGGGGTTGTCAATCCCTTCACGTTTACTTGCAAAAGCGAGATCAGATAGAGATAGATAAACGGTAAAGTAAATATTTTTAGTATTTTTGGTTTATAGATCGGAAAGTAAAAGATTGCAAAATAGTAGATCGGAAACTTGTATGATGGAAAAGTGATCCAGGGGCCATATGTCACTAGTGGCTTCTCTCAAGATAGAAAATAATATGGTGGGTGAACAAATTACTGCCGAGCAATTGATAGAAGAGCGCATAATTATGATGATATCTAAGGCAATGATCATGAATATAGGCATCACGTTCGTGTCAAGTAGACCGACTCCTGCCTGCATCTACTACTATTACTCCACACATCGACCGACTCCTACCTGCATTTAGAGTATTAAGTTCATGAAGAACAGAGTAACGCATTAAGTAAGATGACATGATGTAGAGGAATAAACTCAAGCAATATGATGTAAACCCCATCTTTTTATCCTCGATTGCAACAATACAATACGTGCCTTGCTGCCCCTACTATCACTGGGAAAGGACACTGCAAGATTGAACCCAAAGCTAAGACTTCTCCCATTGCAAGTAAAACCAATCTAGTAGGCTAAACTTAACCGATAATTCGAAGAGACTTGCAAATATATTGAATCATGCATATAAGAATTCAGAGAAGATTCAAATAATATTCATAGATAATCTGATCATACATCCACAATTCATCGGATCTCGGCAAACACATCGCAAAAGAATATTACATCGGATAGATCTCCAAGAACATCGAGGAGAACATGATACTGAGAATAGAAGAGAGAGCCATCTAGCTACTAGCTATGGACCCATAGGTCTGTGGTAAACTACTCACGCTTCATCGGAAGGGCAATGGTGTTAATGTAGAAGCCCTACGTGATCGAATTCCCCTTCGGCAGGACACCGGAAAAGGCCCCAAGATGGGATCTCACGGGTACAGAAGGTTGCGGCAGTGGAAAAGTGTTTTCGTGGCCCCCACCTGATGGTTTCGGGGTATAAGAGTATATATAGGCGAAAGAATTAGGTCAGGAGACCCACGAGGGGCCCATAAGGCAGGGAGGCGCGCACTACCCCCCTGGGCGCACCCTCGACCCTTGTGGCCGCCTCATGGCTCCTCCGACTTCATCTCCAAGTCTCCTGGTTTGCTTCTGGTCCAAGAAAGATCATCGTGAAAGTTTTATTCCGTTTGGTATTCCTTTTCTACAAAACTCAAAAACAAGCAAAAAACAGAAAATTGGCACTAGGCTCTAGGTTAATAGGTTAGTCCCAAAAATAATATAAAATAGCATATTAATGCATATAAAACATCCAAAACAGATAATATAATAGCATGGAACAATAAAAAATTATAGATATGTTGGAGAAGTATCAAGCATCCCCAAGCTTAATTCCTGCTCGTCCTCGAGTAGGTAAATGATAAAAACAGAATTTTTGATGTGGAATGCTACCTAACATATTTATCAATTAATTCTTCTTTCAGATCCGTAAGATTCAAGAAAAAGTTTAATATTGACATAAAAACTATAATACTTCAAGCATACTAATAAAGCAATCATGTCTTCTCAAAATAACATGGCCAAATAAAGCTATCCCTACAAAATCATATAGTCTGGCTAAGCTCCATATTCATCACACAAAATATTTAAATCATGTTCAACCTCGGTTTCAGCCAAGCAATTGTTTCATACTTTAGTATTCTCAAACCTTTTCAACTTTCACGCAATACATGTGTGTGAGCCATGTATATAGCACTATGGGTGGAAGAGAATATGGTGGTTGTGGAGAAGACAAAAGAGGGAGATAGTTTCACATCAACTAGATGCCCACCAATAGATATCGATGTGAGTGAGTAGGGATTGACATGCAATGGATGCACTAGAGCTATAAGTATATGAAAGCTCAAAAAGAAAAGTAAGTGGGTGTGCATCCAACTTGCTTGCTCATGAAGACCTAGGGAATTTGAGGAAGCCCATCGTTGGAATATACAAGCCAAGTTCTATAATGAAAAATTCCCACTAGTATATGAAAGTGACAAAATAGGAGACTCTCTATCATGAAGATCATGGTGCTACTTTGAAGCACAAGTGTGGCAAAAGGATAGTAGCATTGCCCCTTCTCTCTTTTCTCTCATCTTTTGATGGCTTCTTTGGCCTCCTTTTTTATTTACTCACATGGGACAATGCTCTAATAATGATGACCATCACACTTCTATTTACTTACAACTCTATACTTAGAACAAAAATATGACTTTATATGAATGCCTCCGGTGGTGTACCGGGATGTGCAATGAATCAAGAGTGACATGTATGAAAGAATTATGAAAGGTGGCTTTGCCACAAATACGATGTCAACTACATGATCATGCAAAGCAATATGACAATGATGAAGCATGCCATAATAAACGGAACGGTGAAAAGTTGCATGGCAATATATCTCGGAATGGCTATGGAAATGCCATAATAGGTAGGTATCGTGGCTATTTTGAGGAAGGTATATGGTGGGTGTATGGTACCGGCGAGAGTTGCATGGCACAAGAAAGGCTAGCAATGGTGGAAGGGTGAGAGTGCATATAATGCATGTAGTCAACATTAGTCATAAAGAACTCATATACTTATTGCAAAAATGTATTAGTCATCAAAACCAAGCACTACGCGCATGCTCCAAGGGGAAGGGTTGGTAGGAGTTAACCATCGCGCGATCCTGACCTCCACACAAAGGATGACAATCAATAAATACCTCATGCTCCAACTTCGTTACATAACGGTTCACCATACATGCATGCTACGGGAATCACAAACCTCAACACAAGTATTTCTCAAATTCACAATTACTCCACTAGCATGACTCTAATATCACCATCTTCATATCTCAAAACAATCATAAAGAATCAAATTTCTCATAGTATTCAATGCACTTTATATGAAAGTTTTTATTATATCCCTCTTGGATGCCTATCATATTAGGACTAAATTTATAACCAAAGAAAATTACCATGCTGTTCTAAAGACTCTCAAAATAATATAAGTGAAGCATGAGAGTTCATCAATTTCTATAAAATAAAACCACCACCGTGCTCTAAAAAGATATAAGTGAAGCACTAGAGCAATATTGCCTAGCTCAAAAGATATAATTGAAGCACATAGAGTATTCTAATAAATCACGATTCATTCGTGTCTCTCTCAAAAGGTGTGTACAACAAGGATGATTGTGGCAAACTAAAAAGCAAAGACTCAAATCATACAAGACGCTTCAGGAAAAACACATATCACGTGGTGAATAAAAATATAGCCCCAAGTAAAGTTACCGATAGACAAAGACGAAAGAGGGGATGCCTTCCGGGGCATCCCCAAGCTTAGGCTCTTGGTTGTCCTTGAATATTGCCTTGGGGTGCCTTGGGTATCCCCAAGCTTAGGATCTTTCCACTCCTTATTCCATAGTCCATCAAATCCTTACCCAAAACTTGAAAACTTCACAACACAAAACTCAACAAAAAATATTATAAGCTCCATTAGTATAAGAAAATAAATCACCACTTTAAGGTACTGTTGTGAATTCATTCTTTATTCCTATTGGTGTAGTATCTACTGTATTCCAACTTTTCCATGGTTCATACCCCCGATACTGAAGGAAATATGCCCTAGAGGCAATAATAAAGTTGTTATTTATATTTCCTTATATCATGATAAATGTTTATTATTCATGCTAGAATTGTATTAACCGAAAACTTAGTACATGTGTGAATACATAGAAAAACAAAGTGTCACTAGTTTTTCGTTACTTGACTAGCTCGTTAATTCAAAGATGGTTGTGTTTCCTAACCATAGACATGAGTTGTTATTTGATTAACAGGATCACATCATTAGAGAATGATGTGATTGTCTTGACCCATTCCGTTAGCTTAGCACTTCATCGTTTAGTTTGTTGCTATTGCTTTCTTCATGACTTATACATGTTCTTATGACTATGAGATTATGCAACTTCCGAATACCGGAGGAACACTTTGTGTGCTATCAAACATCACAATGTAACTGGGTGATTATAAAGGTGCTCTATAGGTGTCTCCGATGGTACTTGTTGAGTTGGCATAGATCGAGATTGGGATTTGTCACTCCGAGTGTCGGAGAGGTATCTCTGGACCCTCTCGGTAATGCACATCACTATAAGCCTTGCAAGCAATGTGACTAATGAGTTAGTTGCAGGATGATGCATTACAAAATGAGTAAAGAGACTTGCCGGTAACGAGATTGAACTAGGTATGATGATACCGACGATCGAATCTTGGGCAAGTAACATACTGATGACAAAGGGAACAATGTATATTGTTATGCAGTTCGACCGATAAAGATCTTTGTAGAATATGTAGGAGCCAATATGGGCATCCGGGTTCCGCTATTGGTTATTGACCAGAGAGGTGTCTCGGTCATGTCTACATAGTTCTTGAACCCATAGTGTCCGCACGCTTAACGTTCGTTGACGATATAGTATTATATGAGTTATGTATGTTGGTGACCGAATGTTGTTCGGAGTCCCGGATATGATCACGGACATGACAAGGAACCCCGGAATGGTCCGGAGATAAAGATTGATATATGGGATAATAGTGTTTGGTCTCCGGAAGGGTTCCGGAATTCACCGGAAGGGGTTCGAAATGTTTCTCGAAATGTTTGGGTACGATAACACTTTATTTGGGCCAAAGGGGAAAGCCCTCAAGGTTTTTGGAAAGTGCAAAAGGAAGTTTTGCAAAGTCCAGGGGCCAGACGCCAGGGTTCCCGGCGTCGGACCCTGGCGTCTGGCCCTGGAGTCCGAAAAGGACTCTTGCCTTTCGGGTGAAACCGACTTTGTGGAGGCTTTTACTCCAAGTTTCGACCCCAAGGCTCAACATATAAATAGAGGGGCAGAGCTAGCACCAAAGACACATCAAGAAACACCAAGCCGTATGCCGGCAACCCCATCCCCTCTAGTTTATCCTCCGTCATAGTTTCCGTAGTGCTTAGGCGAAGCCCTGCGGAGATTGTTCTTCACCAACACCGTCACCACACCATCGTGCTGCCGGAACTCATCTACTACTTCGCCCATCTCGCTGGATCGAGAAGGCGAGGACGTCATCGAGCTGAACGTGTGCTGAACGCGGAGGTGCCGTACGTTCGGTACTTGATCAGGGCGGATCGTGAAGGTGTACGACTACATGAACCACGTTGATAAACGCTTCCGCTTAGCGATCTTCAAGGGTATGAAGATACACTCTCCCTCTCATTGCTATGCATCACCATGATCTTGCGTGTGCGTAGTAAAATTTTCGAAATTACTACGTTCTACCTATAGATTCATCAAAATAAGCAAACTACACATAGAAAACAAAATCTGTCAAAAACAGAACAGTCTGTAGTAATCTGTAACTCTCGAATACTTCTGTAACTCCAAAAATTCTGAAAACTTAGGAAGGCCTGAGAAATTTGTGTACCAATCCAGAGCAAAAAGAATCAGATCAAAAGCACGTTTCAATAAAATACTTGAAATTATTTACCGGGCGCGAAAGTTTCTGTCTTTCAGCAGGATCAATACAACTATCACCGTAAGCTACCCTAAAGGGTCAACTTTGCACAAACGCTAATTAAAACACAAAACTACATCTAACCAGAGGCTAGATGAATTATTCAAAGCAAAACAGAACCAAAAAGCAAAGAACAAAAATAAAATTGGGTTGCCTCCCAACAAGCGCTATTGCTTAACGCCCTTAGCTAGGCATAAAAACACGAATAGATCTAGGTATTGTCATATTTGGAATGCAATCCATAAGTGGCTCTCATAATAGATTCATATGGAAATTTAGTTTTTCTTTCTAGGAAAGTGTTCCATTCCCTTCCTTAACAAAAATTGGAATCTAATGTTTCCTTCTTTCATATCAATAATTGCACCAATCGTTCTAAGGAAAGGTCTACCAAGAATAATAGGACATCTAGGATTGCAATCTATATCAAGAACAATGAAATCTACGGGCACATAATTCCTATTTGCAACAATAAGAACATCATTAATCCTTCCCATAGGTTTCTTAATAGTGGAATCCGCAAGACGCAAATTTAAAGAACAATCATCAATTTAACGGAATCCTAACACATCATTATTTTGATGAAAACTGGAAGAGCACGCTTTTTGTAAACTGATTCTTTTTAGCACGCATCTTAGCAGTTATTTCTTTGCACTCATCAATGGAAATTCTCACGGCTTTGAGAGACTCATTGATATCATGCTTAGGTGGAATAGATCTAAGTTTTAAAGAATCAACATCAAGAGAAATTATATCCACGTTTCTAGCCAAATCATCAATCTTGAGAATTTTTTCTTCAATCAAAGCATTGAAATTCTTTTGTGAAATCATAAACTCTTTAACACTAATCTAAAAATCAGAGGGCATCTTATTAAGATTTACGTAAGAGTTGTTGTAGGAATTACCATAATTGTTAGAGGAATTACTAGGAAACGACCTAGAGTTAAAATTACCTCTATACGCGTTATTACCAAAATTGTTCCTATCAATGAAATTCACATCCATAGATTCATTATTATTCCCAACCAAAGTGAACAAAGGCATATCATTGGGATAAAAAAAGCACTCTTACTAGCAAATAATTTCATAAGTTCATCCATCTTTCCACTCAAAACATTAATCTCTTCAATCGCATGCCCTTTTTTACTAGTAGATCTTTCGGTGTGCCATTGAGAATAATTAGCCATAATATTATCTAAGAGTTTAGTAGCTTCTCATAAAGTGATTTCTAAAAGTACCTCCTGCGGCCGAATCTAAAAGATTTCTAGAAGCAAAATTCAATCCGGCGTAATTTGTTTTTTATAATCATCCACAAGTTCAAACCATGCGTAGGGAAATTTCTTATCATCAATTTCATCCTCTCCCAAGATTGCACAACATGCTCATGATCAAGTTGCTTAAAATTCATAATATCTTTTCTAAGGGAGATGATGTCAGTGGGAGGAAAATACTTAGAGATGAAAGCATCTTTACACTTGTTCCATGAATCAATACTATTTTTAGGCAAAGACGAAAACCAAGTTTTAGCACGATCTCTAAGTGAAAATGGAAATAGCTTTAATTTAACAATATCATTATCCACATCTCTTTTCTTTTGCATATCACACAAATCAACGAAATTGTTTAGATGGGATGCGAAATCTTCACTAGGAAGGCCAGAAAATTGATCTTTCATAACAAGATTTAGCAAAGCGACATTAATTTCACAAGATTCCGCATTAGTAGCGGGAGCAATCGGAGTAGTAATAAAATAATCGTTGTTGGTGTTGGAAAGGTCACACAATTTGGTATTCTCTTGAGCCATCGTGACAAAGCAAGCAATCCAACACACGACCACACAAAAAGCAAGCGAAAAAGATGAACGAAAGAGGGGCGAAGAAAAGGCAAATCTTTTCGAAAATAGTTTTAGAAGTGGGAGAGAGGAAAACGAGAGGCAAATGGCGAATAATGTAATGCAAGAGATGAGAGTTTATGTTGGGTACTTGGTATGGCTTGACTTGGCGTAGATCTCCCCGGCAATGGCGCCAGAAATTCTTTCTGCTACCTCTTGAGCTTGTGTTGGTTTTTTCCTTGAAGAGGAAAGGGTGATGCAGCAAAGTAGAGCAAGTATTTCCCTCAGTTTTAGAACCAAGGTATCAATCCAGTAGGAGACAACGCACAAGTCACTGAATACCTGCACAAACAATCAAACAAACTTGCACCCAACGCGATAAAGGGGTTGTCAATCCCTTCACGGTTACTTGTAAAAGAGAGATCTGATAGAGATAGATAAACGATAAAGTAAATATTTTTGGTATTTTTGGTTTACAGATCGGAAAGTAAAAGATTGCAAAATAGTAGATCGAAAACTTATATGTTGGAAAAGTGACTCAGGGGCCATATGTTTCACTAGTGGCTTCGCTCAAGATAGCAAATAATACGGTGGGTGAACAAATTACTGTCGAGCAATTGATAGAAGAGCACATAATTATGACGATATCTAAGGCAAAAATCATGAATATAGGCATTACGTCCGTGTCAAGTAGACCGAATCCTTCCTACATCTACTACTATTACTCCACACATCGACCGACTCCTGCCTGCATCTAGAGTATTCACTTCATGAAGAACAGAGTAATGCATTAAGTAAGATGACATGATGTAGAGGAATAAACTCTAGCAATATGATGTAAACCCCATCTTTTTATCCTCGATGGCAACAATACAATACGTGCCTTGGTGCCCCTACTGTCACTGGGAAAGGACACCGCAAGATTGAACCCAAAGTTAAGCACTTCTCCCATTGCAAGAAAAACCAATCTAGTAGGCCAAACTAAACCGATAATTCGAAGAGACTTGCAAAGATATCAAATCATGCATATAAGAATTCAGAGAAGATTCAAATAATATTCATAGATAATCTGATCATAAATCAACAATTCATCAGAACTCGGCAAACACATCGCAAAAGAATATTACATCGAATAGATCTCCAAGAACATCGAGGAGAACATGGTATTGAGAATAAAAGAGAGAGAAGAAGCCATCTAGCTACTAGCTATGGACCCGTAGGTCTATGGTAAACTCCTCACGCTTCATCGGAAGGGCAATGATGTTGATGTAGAAGCCCTCCATGATCGAATCCCCTCCGGCAGGATGCCAGAAAAGGCCCCAAGATGGGATCTTATGGGTATAGAAGGTTGTGGTGGTGGAGAAGTGTTTTCGTGGCCCCCCTAATGGTTTCGGGGTATAAGAATATATATAGGCGAAAGAATTAGGTCATGAGACCCACGAGGGGCCCATAAGGCAGGGGGTGCGCCGTACACCCTGAGCGCACCCTCCATCCTTGTGGCTGCGTCGTGGCTCCTCCGACTTCATCTCCAAGTCTCCTGCTTTTCTTCTGGTCCAAGAAAGATCATCACGAAAGTTTTATTCCGTTTGGACTCCGTTTGGTATTCCTTTTCTGCGAAACTCAAAACAAGCAAAAAACAGAAACTGGCACTCGGCTCTAGGTTAATAGGTTAGTCCCAAAAATAATATAAAATAGCATATTAATGCATATAAAACATCCAAAACAGATAATATAATAGCATGGAACAATAAAGAATTATAGATACGTTGGAGACGTATCACTTGCGGCAGCTGGAATTGATTTACGTCGACTCCCCTAGGGTTTATGGAATATTGGGGTATTTATAGAGCAAAGAGGCAGTGTGGGAGGCCACCGAGGTGGGCACAACCCACCTATGCATGCCGCCCCCCCTAGGCGCGCCCTGGTGGGTTGTGCTCCCCTCGGAGCACCCCTCTGGTACTTCTTTGGCCCAACAGGTGTCTTCTGGTCCAGAAAAAATCCACAAAAAGTTTCGCTGCGTTTGGACTCCATTTGGTATTGATTTCCTGCGATGTAAAAAGCAAGCAGAAAACAACAACTGGCACTTGACACTATGTCAATAGGTTAGTACCAAAAAAATGATATAAAATGCTTATAAAATGATTGTAAAACATCCAAGAATGATAATATTGTTGGGAAACATAGCATGCAATTTGAAAAAATTTCCTACGCTCACGCAAGATCTATCTAGGAGATGCATAGCAACGAGAGGGGGAGAGTGTGTCCACGTACCATCGTAGACCGAAAGCGAAAGCGTTACTTAACGCGGTTGATGTAGTCGGACGTCTTCTTGATTCAACCGATCAAGTACCAAACGTATGGCACCTCTGAGTTCTGCACACATTCAACGCGATGACGTCCCTCGAGCTCTTGATCCAGCAGAGGGTCGAGGGAGTAGATGAGTTCCGTTAGCACGACAGCGTGGTGACAGTGATGGTGATGTGATCCGTGCAGGGCTTCGCCTAAGCACTACGACAATATGACCGGAGGAGTAAATGGTGGAGGGGGGCACCGCACACGGCTAATACAATTGATGTTTTGCCTAGAGGTGCCCCCACTCCCGTATATAAAGGAGGAGAGGGGAGGAGGAAGGCCATATGGAGCGCGCCATGGGGGGGGGGAGTCCTACTAGGACTCCCAGTCCTAGTCGGACCCCCCTTCCTTTCTGGAGGGGAAAAAGGGGGAAGGGAGAGAGAGAGGGAGAAGGAAAGGGGGCCACGCCCCCTCCCCTAGTCCAATTCGGACTCCCCATGGGGGGGCACCTCTTGTGGCCTGCCTCCTCCTCTCCCCTATGGCCCATGAGGCCCATTACTTTCCCCGGGGGGTTTCGGTAACCCCTCGATACTCCAATAAATTCCCTAACACTCCGGAACCATTCCAGTGTCTGAATATAACCTTCCAATATATCAATCTTTACCTCTCGATCATTTTGAGACTCCTTGTCATGTCCGTGATCTCATCCGAGACCCCAAACAACCTTCGGTCACCAAAACACATAACTCATATAATACATATCGTCATCGAACATTAAGCGTGCGGACCCTACGGGTTCGAGAACTATGTAGACATGACCAAGACACCTCCCTGGTCAATAACCAATAGTGGAACCTAGATGCTCATATTGGTACCCACATATTCTACGAAGATCTTTATTGGTCGAACCGCAATGTCAACATACATTATTCCCTTTGTCATCGGTATGTTACTTGCCCGAGATTCAATCGTGGTATCTTCATACCTATTTCAATCTCGTTACTGGCAAGTCTCTTTACTCGTTCCATAGTGCATCATCCCGCAACTAACTCATTAGTCACATTGCTTGCAAGCTTCATATGATGTGCATTACGGAGAGGGCCTAGAGATACCTCTCCATACCCAGAGTGACAAATCCTAGTCTCGATCTATGCCAACCCAACAAACACATTCGGAGATACCTGTAGAGCATCTTTACAATCACCCAGTTATGTTGTGACATTTTATAGCACACAAGGCATTCCTTCGGTGTCTGGGAGTTGCATAATCTCATAGTCGGAGGAATATGTATTTGACATGAAGAAAGCAGTAGCAATAAAACTGAACGATCATTATGCTAAGCTAAAGGATGGGTCTTGTCCATCACATCATTCCACTAATGATGTGATCCCGTTCATCAAATGACAACTCATGTCCATGGCTAGGAAACTTAACCATCTTTGATTAACGAGCCAGTAGTAGAGGCATACTAGGGACATAGTGTTTTGTCTATGTATTCACACATGTATCAAGTTTTCGGTTAATACAATCCTAGCATAAATAATAAAAATTTATCATGAATTAAGGAAATATAAAATAATAACTTTATAATTGCCTCTAGGGCATATTTCCTCCAGTCTCCCACTTGCACTAGAGTCAATAATCTAGATTACATTGTAATGAATCTAACACCCATGGAGTCTTGGTGCTGATCATGTTTTGCTTGTGGAAGAGGCTTAGTCAATGGGTCTGCCACATTCAGATCCGTATTTATTTTGCAAATCTCTATGTCTCCCTCCTTGACTTGATCGCGGATGTAGTTGAAGCGTCTTTTGATGTGTTTGGTATTCTTGTGAAATCTGGATTCCTTCGCTAAGGCAATAGCTCCAGTATTGTCACAGAAGATTTTCATTGGACCCGATGCACTAGGTATTACACCTAGATCGGATATGAACTCCTTTATCTAGACTCCTTCATTTTCTACTTCCGAAGCAGCTATGTACTCCGCTTCACACGTAGATCCCGCCACGACGCTCTGCTTGGAACTGCACCAACTGACAACTCCACCATTCAATAAAAATACGTATCCGGTTTGTGACTTAGAGTCATTTGTATCAGTGTCAAAGCTAGCGTCGACGTAACCACTTATGACAAGCTCCTTGTCACCTCCATAAACGAGAAACATATCCCTATCCTTTTCAGGTACTTTAGGATGTTCTTGACCCACTACAAAAATACACTTCCGTGATGATATGTGTTTGTCACAGTAGGTCACGTTTTCTGTCATGCATGTACATCCATGACAATTTTATGATAGAATCAAGATAGTCATACCTATGTTGTCATAGACGTGTTCAATGACATTACCAAAATTATCATCACGGAAGTGTCCACTTCCATGACGATAAATCACGCGTCACAAAAGTGCTTTCGTCAAGGGTGACTGACACGTGGCATCCACCGTAACAAAACACCATTAAGCTATCGGGTCCGATTTTGGATCCGATAACCCGTTAATAGCCCAGACCAATGGGGATTTTCCACGTGCAAAATCATCATTGGCTGGAGGAAACACGTGTCAGCTCCGCGTTGGCACAGATGTCACTCATCCAATGGCCGAGATGCGCCTATGATATGTTGACACGTGGACCGGCCCAAAAGTGGCCCATAAAGTTTAAATGGGCTGGCCCAACTAAAGGCCCACAAGATTTTGTGGACCATAATGGGCTGGCCGAGCTAAAGGCCCACGAGATTTTGCGGGCCATAATGGGCCAGCCCAGCTAAAGGCCCACAAGATTTTGCGGGCCATAATGGGCCGGCCAAGCTAAAGGCCCACGATATTTTGTGGACCATAATGGACCGACCCAGCTAAAGGCCCACATGATTTTGCGGACCATAATGGGCCGGCCCAGCTAAAGGCCCACGAGATTTTGCCGACCATAATGGGCCGGCCTAGCTGAAGGCCCACAAGATTTTGAGGACACTAGGGGCCGGCCCATTAACAGGCTACCATGTTTTGGGCCAAATGCCGGCCCATATTTGATCTGGTCCATTAACAGCCTACCACGTTTCGGGCCTAATAAAGGCCCATATGAGATCTGGCCCGTTAAAATCCTACGACGTTCTGGGCCAAATTACGGCCCAGATCAAGTCCGGCCCTTTAAGAGGCTTTGGGCTAAATTATGGCCCATATCAGATTCGACCCGTTAACTGGACGCTAAGCTTTTCGGCCCACTTGCTAAAGGCCCATTTAGAAATTCGGCCCGATATTAGTTTCGGCCTGTTAAAGGCCTGTTTAATATTTCGGCCCTATATTTATTTCGGCTTGTTAAAAGCCCGTCATATAGTTGGGCCTAACTACGGCCCGGTTTGCATCCGGCCTACTCACAACCGATAATATGATTGGGCCAAACAAGGACCGAGACAATTTTGGCCTGTTAAAAGCCCATGATGTGATTGGCACAATCATGGGCTGGGGTCTATTTCGGCCTACTGCCGACCCGTGAGCTGTTTGACACGTTTCAGGCCCAACCTACTTTTCAGCCTCCTAAAAAGCCATTGAGTTTTCTTGCGAAAATAGGGTCGGCGGTTTACTCGGCCTATTAAAGGCCCGAATCTACTAGCGGGACAGTTTACATTTAGGTTTGTTAATAGACCAAGATGACGGGGCCCATGATGCAGATCATACATAGTGATTTGCATGACGACCCGATTATGTACCGTAATTTTACGGTTTGGCCGGTTTACTGCGAAGACATGATATATATACAGTAAAATAACTGCAACATCATGAATAAGAAAAAACCTAGACTTTACAATAAAGAAATTATGTCATGTTACATCCACTTGGCATCAAAGTTCGCCACTATGATAATAAAGCACAAGCAGACAACAGATTACATACACTGGGCATGAAAGATCACCACTAGTGCAAATAAAGACGCCGAAAAAATAATACAAAACCAACAGCACTTCAATAGAGGTCAAGAAAGGTTAGCCCTGCTTGGGAGCTGCAGCACAAGCAGCTGAGCAAGCTGATGAGACTGCGCTTGTTTGACACTTACATCCTCCTCACACTGAAAAATAAACAAGCAGACAAATGACATGTTTTGCACATATAAGTATCAGTGCTGACAATTCATCACATTTCTTACTGACGAATAAAGTGACACAGTTTAAAATAGCATTAACACAATATGGTATTGTTCAGGTAAAGATATGGCAGGAAATAACATTGTGAAGGAGTTGGCAGCTTCACGACACCACTGGATTACAGACCAAGAACTAATAAGTATCAATGGTTAGTGTGCTGCCAATTTATCCCATTTCAGATTGGCAAATAAAGAGACGGTTTAAATAATAATAGAATGATATGACATTGTTCATAGTTAAGACATTGCAGAATATGACATTCTTCTATAGTGGGTAGGTTCACCACACCACTGGATTACGGATGAAGAATAGAAGCATAAATGCAGTGCAAAAGAAGATCACTTGCTCTGTATAGTTTAATTTACATGGTATGAAGAAGGAACTTGGTTGTACAACTAAAAACTTAAATTGAGAAGGACAAACTTTTTTTATGAAATACATAATAAACTTTAAACATGCAATTTGATGCAAACACCAAAAATAAACAGTTGTTGCAGTCATTGTCGGTGTCAAAACCGGTGGATCTCGGTTAGGGGGTCCTAAACTGTGCGTCTAAGGCTAATGGTAATAGGAGGCTGGGGACACGATGTTTACCCAGGTTTAGGCCCTCTTGATGGAGGTAACACCCTACTTCCTGCTTGATTGATCTTGATGATATGAGTATTACAAGAGTTGATCTACCACGAGATCGTAGAGGCTAAACCCTAGAAGCTAGCCTATGATTCTGATTGTTGTTGTCCTACGGACTAAACCCTCCGGTTTATATAGACACTGGAAGGGGCTAGGGTTACATGGAGTCGGTTACAGAGAAGGAGATCTAACATCCGAATCGCCAAGCTTGCCTTCCATGCAAAGGAGAGCCCCATCCGGACACGGGGCGAAGTCTTCAATCTTGTATCTTCATAGTCCAACAGTCCGGCCAAAGTATATAGTCCGGCTGTCCGGATACCCCCTATTCCAGGACTCACTCAGTAGCCCCCGAACCAGGCTTCAATGACGATGAGTCTGGCGCGCAGATTGTCTTCGGCATTGCAAGGCGGGTTCTTCTCCAAATCTAGAGTACCCGTCGTAGCGAACAGTGTCCGGCTTCCCATTAATGTTGCACTCCTCGGCTTCTGTGCTTCAATAATGGCTATCTCCATGTGTCGAGTGAATACGAGGAGCCGGGGCATTTTTACATTTGCCACCCTGACCCTGTAAGCGAACCGTCTATTTGAAGAGATGGGGATCCTCAGATCCAAATCTCACCTTCTTCCCCCAAGCAAGCATTCAACAGACCACATCCGGAAGAACCATTCCATCATGGCTGGCCTCCGCTGCTCCTCTTCTCGCTCCCTTAGCTCTAAGCCAGGTGATTACTGAGGGAGTCCCGGATAAGGGGGTGTCCGGATAGCCGGACTACCATCATCGTCCGAACTATCATCGGCCGGACTATCATCATCATCGACCGGACTCCAAGACTATGAAGATACAAGATTGAAGACTTCGTCCCGTGTCCGGATGGGACTTTCCTTGGCATGGAAGGCAAGCTTGGCGATACGGATATGTAGATCTCCTACTATTGTAACCGACTCTATGTAACCCTGGCCTCTCCGGTGTCTATATAAACCGGATGGCTCTAGTCTGTAGGACACAACAACAACCATTACAATCATACCATAGGCTAGCTTCTAGGGTTTAGCCTCCTTGATCTCGTGGTAGATCCACTCTTGTAAACATCCACAATATCAATATCAATCAAGCAGGACGTAGGGTTTTACCTCCATCAAGAGGGCCCGAACCTGGGTAAAACATCGTGTCCCTTGTCTCCTGTTACCATCCGCCTAGACGCACAGTTCAGGACCCCCTACCCGAGATCCGCCGGTTTTGACACCGACATTGGTGCTTTCATTGAGAGTTCCTCTGTGTCGTCACCGATAGGCTTGATGGCCTCTTCAATCAACAACGATGCAGTCCTGGGTGAGACTTTTCTCCCCGGACAGATCTTCGTATTCGGCGGCTTCGCACTGCGGGCCAACTCACTTGGCCATCTGGAGCAGATCGAAAGCTACGCCCCTGGCCGTCAGGTCAGGTTTGGAAGCCTAAACTTCACGGCCGATATCTGTGGGGACTTGATCTTCGATGGATCTGAGCCACAGCCGAGCGTGCCGCGCTGTCATGATGGGCACGACCTAACTCTGCCGCCGGACAGCACCTTGGAGGCCGCACACGAATCCGCTCCGACCCATAGTCCGGAGCCGATCGCTCAGATCGAGGACGGATGGCTGGACACCGCCTCGGGAGCTGCAACTTCTACGGCGATGGAGCCGAACACTTACCTTGTCCCGCATAAAGCTCATGACTCCGAGGTGCCGGACTCTCTGCCGGACTTCGAACCTCCTGCGCCCCAGCCAGTGGAATCCGACTGGGCGCCGATCATGGAATTCACTGCTGCGGACATCTTTCAGCACTCACCCTTTGGCGATATCTTAAATTCGCTGAGGCATCTCTCGCTATCCGGAGAGCCCTCGCTGAACTACGGCCAGGATGGTTGGGACGCGGACGACGAAGAAATTCAGAGCCCACCCACCACCCACTTCGTAGCCACCGTCGACGATCTAACCGACGTACTCGACTACGACTCCGAAGACATCGACGGTATGGACGACGATGCCGGAGACTATCAAGAACCAGTGCCTACAGGACACTGGAAGACCACCTCGTCATACGACATATATATGGTGGACACCCCAAAAGATGGGGACGGCGAAGAAGCAACGGAGGCCGATTCCTTAAAGAAACAGCCCAAGCATCGACATCAGCGGCGCCGCTCTAAATCCCGCCACAGCAAGAATAGAGATTCCGGCATAGGAGATAATAACGCCCCAGAAAGTGCCGAAGAAAACCCCCTCTAGCACGATCCAGCGCAGGAGGAGGCAGAAGCAAGCTCTCACGAGAGGGCGGCAGACGAAGAGGTCAAGGATGATAATTACTTACCTCCCTCCGGAGACGAGGCAAGCCTCGACGACGACGAATTCGTCGTGCCTGAGGATCCCGTCGAACAAGAGCGTTTCACACGCAGGCTAATGGCCACGGCAAACAGCCTAAAGAAAAAGCAGCAACAGCTTCAAGCTGATCAAGACCTACTGGCCGACAGATGGACCGAGGTCCTCGCGGCCGAAGAGTATGAACTCGAATGCCCCTCCAAAAGTTACCCAAAACGCAAGTTGCTCCCCCGACTAGAGGAGGAAGCGTACAAACCTGCATCACCAGCGCACAATATGGTAGACCGACCACCTCATGGCCGCGACAGAGAGGCGTGCAAGCCCTCCACCAAAACCGTACCCCGGCACCGCTCAAAAAGCATGAAGCCACGGGGGAACGCGCCGGACTTGCGGGATAGATTGGAGGACAAGGCAAGACAATCCAGATCTATCTATGGATCACGTCGGCGCCTCAAGACCCACGATGAATACCGTCGCGCCGGATACAACTACTCCGGCCAGGACGAACACAGCAGACAACGCTCTCTCGAGCTACGTCGTGATATTGCTCAATACAGAGGCGCCGCGCACCCACTATGCTTCACTGACGAAGTAATGGATCATCAAATCCCTGAAGGGTTTAAAGCCGTTAATATCGAATCCTATGATGGTACAACAGACCCCGCGGTTTGGATCGAGGATTATCTCCTCCATATACATATGGCCCGCGGCGACGATCTTCACGCCATCAAATATCTCCCGCTCAAGCTTAAAGGACACGCTCGGCATTGGCTTAACAGCCTGCCCGCAGAGTCAATTGGATGCTGGGAAGACCTGGAAGCCGCATTCCTCGACAACTTCCAGGGCACGTATGTGCGACCACCGGACGCAGATGACCTAAGCCACATAATCCAGCAGCTAGACGAATCGGCCAGGCAATTCTGGACACGATTCTTAACAAAGAAAAATCAAATCGTCGACTGTCCGGATGCAGAGGCCCTCGCTGCCTTCAAACATAACATCCGCGACGAGTGGCTGGCCCGGCACCTAGGATAGGAAAAGCCGAAATCCATGGCAGCCCTCACATCACTCATGAGCCGCTTCTGTGCGGGAGAGGACAACTGGCTAGCTCGCAGCAACAACCTCAACAAAAACGTTGGCAGTCCGGATACCAAGGACCACAATGGCAGGTCGCGTCGAAACAAAAACAAACGCCGCATTAACGGCGACAGCAATGAGGATACGGCAGTCAACACCGGATTCCGAGGCTCCAAGCCCGGTCAACGGAAGAAGCCATTCAAAAGAACCACTCCGGGCCCGTCCAATTTGGACCAAATACTCGACCGCTCCTGTCAAATACATGGAACCCCCGAAAAGCCAGCTAACCACACCAACAGAGATTGTTCGGTATTCAAGCAGGCAGGCAAATTAATCGCCGAAAACAATGACAAGGGGCTACACAGCGATGACGAGGAAGAGACCTGGCCGCCGAACAACAGAGGACAAAAGGGATCCCCCCCTCAAGTTCGGACGGTAAACATGATATACGCAACGCATATACCCAAGAGGGAGCGGAAGCGTGCACTAAGGGACGTATACGCGATGGAGCCAGTCGCCCCAAAATTCAACCCATGGTCCTCTTGCCCGATCACTTTCGATCGAAGAGACCATCCGACCAGTATCCGCCGTGGCGGATTCGCCGCATTGGTTTTAGACCCAATCGTCGATGAATTTCACCTCACGAGAGTCCTGATGGACGGCGGCAGTAGCCTGAACCCGCTTTATCAGGATACAGTGCGAAAGATGGGCATAGACCCTTCAAGGATTAAACCTACAAAGACAACCTTCAAAGGCGCCATACCAGGTGTCGAGGCCAGTTGTACAGGCTCAGTTACACTGGAAGTGGTCTTTGGATCCCCGGATAATTTCCGAAGCGAGGAGTTAATCTTCGACATAGTCCCATTCCGCAGTGGCTATCACGCTCTGCTCGGACGAACCGCGTTCGCAAAATTCAACGCGGTGCCGCATTATGCATACCTTAAGCTCAAGATGCCAAGCCCTCGTGGAGTCATCACGGTCAATGGAAACACGGAACGCTCCCTCCGAACGGAGGAACATACAGCGGCTCTCGCGGCAGAAGTACAGAGCAGCCTTTTAAGACAATTTTCGAGTCCGGCCGTTAAACGACCGGACACGGCCAAACGCGCCCGGAGCAACATCAACCAAGACCACCTGGCACGTTCCGAGCACGTGTAGCAATGCGGCCTCAACCCCAGCCCTCGCACAATTGTAAGACGAACTCTCCGCGTACATAATTACGCCCTGGAGATACCATGGGCATAGGGGGAGAGGCACAACCACAACAGACCCAGAGTGCGGTTCGACCACACCAGGGGCTCCCAAGTGTGTCGCTCTTTTTATCTTTTATTTCTCTCTTTTTTATACAGAACTCTGTCCGGCGGCGAACCTGCCGAATCTCATGATGCAACAGCCAGGGAGGGACAAAGGCTGCGACAAACACTCAGGTGGTCTCCATTACGAGCATTAAATTTGTTAAATACACCATTCCGCGGCCTACCCCTGGAGGGAGACGCCTTTAATTCGTCCAATCCCTTGCTTTCCGCACTATTTGTATCATTCCGCACTCATAGCAAATCTTCTCGAATAAAATGCAGCACTTTTTGCCCATAATTGCATTACCTTATATATATATATATATATGTTCATTTACGACATGTTGCATCCGTACAGTTTGGTACGGCCAAATACACCAGGGGCTTATGTTCCCCGCATTATGGTGTGATAAAGTCCGCACACTTTCACAAGTGCGGCACCCCGAACTTATAGCATTATATGAATCGGCTCCGAATCATGTCTTGGGTCAATAGTTGGGTTTGCCCGGCTCCCATGTTAGGCACCTTACGTTCCGTTCTATCGGCTAAGGTAGCACTGGGAGAACCGCTGCGATTGCGCCCCGGTTGAGCCGGGTTAACGCCTCAGTGGAGAAAGCTAAAACTGACCGTCATGATAAGGCGAGAGACTGGTCGCTGTTCGAGAGGTCTTTTCGGGTCCTTAAAGACCTACGCCGCTTCGAGCGAAGTACCGGATAATGTCCGACGAAGGCGTGGATAGCGCCCCGAATTCGGTCTTCCGAATACTAGGGGCTTCGCCGAAATTTAAAATTATAGAATTCTATGGCTACGTGAGAGTGTTCAAGCACTATAAGTCCGGTTGCCTTGTTCGTTGTGTTGAGCGCCTCCCTAGATGGACCCAAAAATGGGAACAAGAGTGCTCAAGTTTATCCCGAACACCACAGCACTCGTGGCATGGGGGCTGAAGCCGACGACTTGCCATCTCTTAGATTTAATAAACGGCCCCACAAAAGGTAATATTTTAAATTAACAAGCGTTGCTTAGCGCATATGAACAAAGTTTTCAGCGCACAGGATAACACATTGCGATTTTACTCAATAATTACATCCCTGGGGCACTCATCCGCAATCTTGCGGGCACCCTTCAGGACAGTCTTATAGTACATCTCGGGCGTACGATATTCCTTGCCCGCTGGTGGCGCGTCAGTGATTAGCTTCTCCGCATCCAGCTTGCCCCAATGCACCTTTGCGCGGGCAAGGGCCCGACGAGCACCTTCAATACAGGCGGAGCGCTTGATAACCTCCACCCAGGGGCACGCATCCACCAACCGTCGCACGAGGCCGAAGTAGCTCCCAGGCATGGCCTCTCCAGGCCACAGCCGGACTATGAGGCCCTTCATGGCCTACTCGGCCACCTTGTGGAGCTCGACCAGCTGCTTCAGCTGGTCGCTAGGGGGCACCGGATGGCCGGCCTCAGCATACTGAGACCAGAAGACCTTCTCCGTTGAGCTCCCCTCCTCAGCTCGGTAGAATGCGGCGGCATCAGACACGCTGCGAGGCAGATCTGCAAACGCCCCTGGAGAGCTTCGAATTCGGGTACGTAACACGTAATTTACATTCACATGCTTGCTTTGCATGAAAAATGCCTTACCCGCCGCTATCTTCCTCACCAACTCATTCTCCTGAAGGGACTTATGGGCATCGGCCTTGGCAGTTTTGGCACTTTCGAGAGCCGAGGCAAGCTTGGACTCTCGAGTCTTTGAGTCACGCTCCAAAATCTCATGCTTTTCCATGAGAGCCTGGAGCTCTTGCCGAAGCACCGCCACCCGCGCCTCCTGCTTTTATCGCTCTGCCCGTTCCACGGCCGCATTGCGTTCGGCCGCGGACACGGCCTCCTTCAGGGTCGCCACCTCGTTCGTGGCCCCTGCAGTACCCATGTTATCCTTGTTATTTTTTTGTTGCAACCTAAATCCTTTTCTGTAAGGTACAAGTTCAAAGAGGTGTTACTCACCTTCTTTGTCCCGGAGCTGCTTCTTGGCGCGGCCGAGCTCTTGCTCGGACCGCTCGAGCTCCTGCTTCAAAGCACCGACCTCCGCAGTCAGTGCGGCAGAGGTCAGCAGCGCAGCCTGCAACCCATATTGACATAATGTTTTAGCAACCCTGCGTATATCTTCTTTTTTTCAGATCCTCAGTCCGGCTTCTCTTTCCGAACACCGAACCGAGCATCAGGGGCTACTGTCTATGCGGTATTACATTGCATATTTTTAACTTCTTACCTCAAAGCCTGATAGAAGGCTATTGCAGGCTTCGGTCAGCCCGCTCTTGGCAAGCTGTACCTTCTGAATCACCGCACTCATAATAGTGCGGTGTTCTTCCTCGATGGAAGCGCTCTACAGCGCCTCCAACAAATAGTCCGGCGCCTCCGGTTGGACGGAAGCTGCCGGCGTCACGGTCTTGCCCTTCGTGCGAAGGGGCCGCCGGCCGGACTCCGGAACCACTGCGGGTTCTGATGTGGAGTCCGGCGCAAAGTCCGGGAGGCCGCCTTGTGGCGCCTCCGGAGCCTCCCCCTGATGGGTCCCTTCTTGGGATCCCACCTCGGTGTCCTCGGTGTCGCGAGGGGTGGAGGCGGTCGGGATGGAGTCTACATCCGACGGAGCCAACGACCCGCTCGATGAAGCGGGGAGATCATCATTGGCCGGACTACAGGCAGCATGCGGCATCAGAATGACACTATGTGACGCAGAAAAAGAAATTATAAATCATTCAGGAATCCGGATACTTACAATCTCGCCGGAGGCCTGGCCCTTGAAGGCCATTCTTCCTCGCCAACGTTGATGTTGGCAGAGCTGTCCGGGGGAATAGTCCTTCCTCTCTTGGACCCTTTGGCCTCCCCTGTTGGGGAAGCCTTCCTCTTCCTCTCTCCCTCCTCTGGGAGAGAGTCCTCTTTCTCCTCCTCGTTTTCGGGGGAGGAGTCCGCCCCGGAGTCATCGGACACCTGAAAACGGGAACTCTTTCGAGCACCCGTGGCCTCCTTCTTGGCCTTCTTCTCCGGCACCACGTGCGGTGCCGGAACCAGCAGCCTCGCTAGATGGGCGTCTACTGGGGTTTCTGGCATAGGAGCCGGGCAGACAATCTGCTCCGCCTTCCTCATCCAGTCTTGTCAAAGGAAAAGGGGAAATTAAAACCCGCATAGAGTCAAACTATGAAAAGCAAGTGTCCCGTAAAGGGGTAGAATCACTTACCTCGTCGGCTTGATGCTGCGAGTGAAATCCGCGATCTTCAGTCGCGGATGCGGGGGCTTCGGCGCCCTTAAACAGCACCCTCCAGGCGCCTTCGTACGTCGTGTCGAAGAGCCCGCTCAGCGCCTGGTGCTGTTCCGGATTGAACTCCCACAGATTGAATGCCCGCTCCTGGCATGGGAGAATCCGGCGGACGAGCATGACTTGGACCACGTTAACCAGCCTGAGCTTCTTCACCAGCTTCTGGATACAGGCTTGGAGTCCCGTCAGCTCCTCCGAACTACCCCACAGCAAGCCCTTCTCTTTCCAGGAGGTGAGCTGCGTGGGGATACCAGATCTGAACTCGGGGGCTGCCGCCCACGTAGGGTCACGCGGCTCGGTGATATAGAACCCCCCCGATTGCCACCCCTTGACGGATTCCACGAAGGCCCCTTCGAACCAAAGGACGTTGGGCATCTTGCCCAACATGGCGCCTCCACACTCCGCTTGAGTGCCCTTCACTACCTTCGGCTTGACATTGAAGGTCTTGAGCCACAAGCCGAAGTGGGACTGGATGCAGAGGAAGGCCTCGCACACGACGATAAACGCCGAGATGTTGAGGATGAAGTTCGGTGCCAGATCATGGAAATCCAGGCTGTAGTAGAACATGAGCCCCCGGACAAAGGGGTGAAGTGGAAAGCCCAGTCCGCGGAGGAAGTGGGGAAGAAAAACGACCCTCTCATGGGGCCTGGGGGTGGGGATGAGCTGTCCCTCGTCGGGCAGCCGGTGCGCAATGTCGCCGGACAGATAGCCGGCGTTGCGCAGTCTTTTGATGTGCTCCTCCGTAATGGAGGAGGTCATCCACTTGCCTCCCGCTCCAGACATGACTGGGGAAGGTTGAGACGAGATATGCGGGCTTGGGCGCTGGAGCTCGAGTGCGCGGAGATGGATAAGCAAAGGAGAAAGAAGGCGTAGGTGAAAAGGTGAATCCTTATCCCTTATATGGGCGGGCGAAGTCTACGCGTCCCCCACCGGCCTGGTAAAACTCGCTTATCCCCCAAGCGTCACCATCAATGGCGCGGTTGGGTTACCCACGTCCGTATTGATGAGAATCCCGGATTAAGGGGGAATATGATCTCTGCTTCGACAAGACGTGCCAAGGAAACCGCTTCGCTAAATGCGCTAAGGTGGTAGAGTAAAAAGCGATTCAAGTAATGGCTTGGTAGTGGCGTGACGTCATGCCGCAAAAAACGTCAGCAGATTGAACTTGTGTATATATTATTCTCTCTATGGTGGAATGTGGAATTTATTTTGCAGAGCCGGACACTATCCTGGTGTTCACAATCTTCTATCATTCGGAGGAGGAACCCGCCTTGCAATGCCAAGCAATATATGTGCCGGACTTATCGTCATTTAAGCCTAGTTTAGGGGCTACTGAGGGAGTCCCGGATTAGGGTGTGTCCGGATAGCCGGACTACCATCATCGGCCGAACTATCATCGGCCGGACTATCATCATCATCGACCGGACTCCAAGACTATGAAGATACAAGATTGAAGACTTCGTCCCGTGTCCGGATGGGACTTTCCTTGGCGTGGAAGGCAAGCTTGGCGATACGGATATGTAGATCTCCTACTATTGTAACCGACTCTATGTAACCCTGGCCCTCTCCGGTGTCTATATAAACCGGATGGCTCTAGTCTGTAGAACACAACAACAACCATTACAATCATACCATAGGCTAGCTTCTAGGGTTTAGCCTCCTTGATCTCGTGGTGGATCTGCTCTTGTAAACATCCACAATATCAATATCAATCAAGCAGGACGTAGGGTTTTACCTCCATCAAGAGGGTCCGAACCTGGGTAAAACATCGTGTCCCTTGTCTCTTGTTACCATCCGCCTAGACGCACAGTTCGGGACCCCCTACCCGAGATCCGCCGGTTTTGACACCGACAATTGGGAAAAGTGTTCTGTCCCCCACAGCCGTTTAGTAGAGTTGCAGACCCAAGGGTTTCTTCCACCTGCATACATGGTCCCCGTCCGAGCCGGACTAGCCACCTATAATGGCAGGGAGCAAGCGGAGAGCTTTCCTAACCCATCTCAGGGGGAGCGGGTATGCCTTGTCCCATATTTGCTGAGAGGACTCGGGTTCCCAATCCACCCATTCCTCCGAGGGCTCCTGGAGTTCTACGGCCTCTAGCTGCATAACTTCACCCCCGCCTCCGTACTGCACATCGCAGGTTACGTTTCCCTCTGTGAGCTATTTCTGGGCTGCGAGGCTCATTTCGAGTTATGGAAGAGGCTATTTTGCCTCGTCCCTCGTAATCAGGAGGGATATACATATCAAGTGGGAGGAGCCGAAATATGGCGCATCGCCCAGTCCGGATACTTATCCGGCACTCCAAAGAAGGCATCCAAAGACTGGCCTTTGGAGTGGTTTTATGTAGACGACGTTCCCCTTCCAGACCCAATCCGGACGGGCCTTCCTGAGTTCACTAACGCTCCGCTGAAGAAACGCCAAAGCTGGCGCCCTTGGAGCCCCCAGGAGGAAGATGACAGAGAAGTCCACTTCCTGATGGGCAGGATAAAAACACTGGCCCAATCAGGACTGACAAAAATCGAAGTTATGTCAATATGCATAATGCGGGGGGTGTAGCCACTTCAATATCGGGGGAAGCCCATGTGGCACTTCAACAGGGAAGACGATGCCACCCGCTGTGGTCGCAAAGGTCCAGACTCCGTCACCGCTCTGGCGAGAATATTGTCTGATTTATATAAAGGAGAAGAAGAGGAGTTCCTCCGCATTAAGCCGCGGGATGGATTTTCCATGTACAACCCCCCAAGCTGGGTAAGCCGTTACCCTTTACTCAACTCTATCCATTCTTGCATTCTTTGTCACGATCATTTACCTTGCTATTTCAAAGTAGGAACTGAGGAAGGTTGTGAAAGAGTTCAACAGCCCATCTCTGCAGCCAGAGGATCCTGGCCGAGCTCTCAACCCCGGACTTGAAGAAGATCCGGATATATCTGTGGAGCTTGTCGATGGGACATTTTATCAGGCAAGCTGTGACGACACCTTGGTGGCCATCATCGTCGATTATCCCGGACTGCTCCCTGTATCACATGTAAGCAAAGCTGAAGTCCTAACCTCCGAAAAGGATTCCTTCTTTATACCATACCTTATGCATATATATCGTACTTTTATAGAGATGACCACCGGGACGCGGCGCCGAGCCCCTGGGGGCTCATCAGCAAAGGGCATCCAGGCCAGGCAGGCTTAAGAGGAAGACGGTTAGGATTGAAACACTATTGCAGAGGTATAATTTAAAACCTTCTCTGTGATTATCATCTTTGTAATGTAACAGTGTCCATCATGTCCTGGCAGAAAGAGTAGTCGCCGGACTATATCCGAAGACCCTGCCGGCCATGCCTCCACCGGCCGGATTCTAGAACCGGCCTCACGAGTGGAGGCTAATGTGGGGATAACGCTGAACTGTCCTCTGACAGAGGATGCGAATAGGCTCTCCGCCACAAATTCCGAAGTAGAGAGCACCATGAATCACCGGCGCCGACGGGCCATACTCCGCGATGGTATTTTTTCTGAAGAGGCGTTCAATGCCTTCAATTCAGGAGACGCATACATCCGAGCTGCTCAAGATGGACTCGCCCGAGCGACGGACCAGTATGCAAAGGATATATGGGTAAGAAAATTTGATAAGCATGTATATCAGTAGGCCCTGAGACTTGAAACAGTTGGAACAACTGATTTAAGGATCATTGTATGCATAGGTTCTTGTAGAGAATAATACCCATTTATCTCAAGAGCTAGAGCAATGCAAGACCCAGCTGAGGGCTGCATTTGCCAAACTAGAGGAATCCCAGAAGGCCTCATCTCGTAACACTTGTCTCAATAGAGAAATTGTAAGGACATATACCAGTTAGTATTCGGCATGCTTTATAAGTCTAACAGAAGATTCTGCAGACAATCCCGGAGAGAATCCGGAGATTGTAAAAGATAGTGAGCCACATGTCCGAAGACAACTAAAGGCTGGCGAGCGTGTGCTTATGCAGGTTAGGTAGGAGAAAAACAATCTCCAAGATGCCAATATCTGGCTGAGCGTCAAATTAGCAGATGTTTGAGCTCAGCTTGCGGACTCCGTGAAGGAGAACAGGAGGATGCGACGTGACATTTATGGTAAGTGCTTAAACGAACTGCAGTACAGTTCGGCGAGGAAGCATATTAACAGAGGTATGTCTCTAGGTATGCTGACGGGCCATCCTGAAGAGGAGATTCCCGGATCTGCAAGCGATTTGCTACAAGATCTCTCACAACTGCCCGAGCGAGCTCGACAGGTGATGCAGGGTATTGCCCAGGCCTTGTGGCCATCCGCTTCCCTGCCAGGAGGCATGGGGGAGCTTGTGGATATGCTCAAAGGAGCACGGCGATGCTTCCGGTTATGGAAGGTATCAGCCTGCTAACAAGGTGCAAGGGAAGCCTGGGCCATGGTGAAGACGCGATACGCCAAGGCTGACCCAAACCATATGGCCGAAGTCGGACCGGTGGGCCAGATGGGAAAGTGATTCCCGTAAGTCTGGTGTATGACCAAGTAGCATTAGCTGCAAAGTATGCCCAACAGGATTGTAGGCTAGACAGCCTGTTGGATGGTATAGAAGAAGAATTTAGCCAGTCCAAGTGACTATGTACTTCAATGGACGTATGTAGTCCCTAGCCGGATTGTAAATCATTTGTCATGGCGGACCTTTTCGCTTCAGCCTCCGGACCCGACAGTCCGAAGTGTATCTACCCACTCAGTTATGTAAAACCGGGGTACGTGTGGAAACCAGGCGTAGGGGTCATAAGTGCTTGAACAGACAAGTACCCAACTAGTTATGTTATATTACATGGATAGTAAGAAACATCTTCCAGAGAGAATAGTTCCGTTAGGGGTTCCTTTCCCTGGGTACGCATGCATCGATGTGCATGTCCGAACTGCAAACAGAGACGCATGATACAAAACATCTGGGGATTTATGTTGTAATAAACAAAAAAATCTTTTGTTCACCGACCGAATATTCCCTTAAGAATGCTAGCTTTCGGCTTCACCCAGTCTGAGGTACACATCCATCTTAATCGGCAGTAACAATCACAGAGGTGCTCCCCTTATGCCCTTGCCGAATTAACAGGAACGTACGGCATAAACACAAGAGCCAGGCAACCCAGCATGGCCAAAACTTAAGTCATATCAATGCATATAGTGGTGAAGAAAAGGCACATATGGAAAGGTGACGCATATGTGGTGGGCATGAAGCCATGAAAATAATTATATTAAGCTTCCGTATAGGAAGCCCCCAGATATATTGAGCACGCATAGTGCGGCCGGAGCGATCGAAGCATCCGTAAAGCATTTAAGGCTTTGTGTGTAAAAAGAAAAGAGGAAGAGAAAGAAAGAAGGAGGACATAATTGAAAATGTGGAGGTAAGGAGACGAACACTGAGTTCGGCACTAGGGGTAGAATCTTCGGAGTCTGGCTGCGTTCCATGAGTTCGGCTCGAGTCTGTTATCTGATGCGTTTCGCAGACGGTATGCTCCTCCGGCGAGAACTTTATCAATGATGAAGGGACCCTCCCACTTGGGCTTGAGCTTGTCCTTCCTCTTCTCCGGTAGGCGTAGAACGAGTTCGCCAAGGTTATAAGTTTTGGCCCGCACTTCTCTGCTTTGATACCTTCGAGCCTGCTGCTGATAGAATGCGGAACGGGCTTTTGCGACGTCACGCTCCTCCTCTAGTGCATCTAAGTTGTCCTGCCAATCTAGCTCGACTTCTTTCTCTTCATACATGCACACGCGAGGTGAGTCATGAATTATATCGCAGGGTAGTACTGTGAAAGCACAAGTGCTCCCTGGGTGGTTTTGGTAATTAATGTCAACATATCTCTCGTTGGACTAACACTTTTACCTAGTATGTTTCACACAAGTTCAACAATGGAGTGGCATGAACAAAAGGATGTGGAACTCCTTCAAGATGCTAAGGACAAAGGATTGGCTCAAGATTCAAGCTCAAGACTCTACATCTTTCCATTTTAGTGATCCAAGATCATATTGAGTCTATAGGAAAAGCCAATACTATCAATAGGGGATGAGGTGTTGCTTAATGGCTTGCTTGCTCAAAGTGCTTAGTGATATGCTCCAAAGCCCTAAACTACTTCCTCACATCCACATATGACCTAAACCTAAAGTCAAACTCGGCCCCACCGATTCTTTCTATCCGGCGCCACCGAGTTCAGATGTCATAGCCACTGCCACAAACCCTAGGCAAATCGGTCTCACCGATAGGGATCTCGGTCTCACCGAGATGGGATTGTAATCTCTCTGTGTATGTCCATCGCCAAAACCGGTCTCACCGACTTTGAGCAATCGGTACTACCGAGATTACAATGCAAACTCTCTGGTTAACTTATTACCAAAATCGGTCCTACCGAGTCTGTGTAATCAGTCCTACCGAGTTTGCCTGACCAACTCTCTAGTTAGTTTATTACCAAAATCGGTCTCACCGAGTTTGTGTAACGGTCTCACCGACATTACGTTATGCCCTAACCCTAACCATATCGGTCCTACCGAGTTGCATGTCGGTCCCACCGAAAATCCTAATGGTCACTAGGTTTACTAAATCGGTCTGACCGAGATTGTTGATTCGGTCCCACCGAGATTGGTAAATTGTGTGTAACGGTTAGATTTTGTGTGGAGGCTATATATCCCCTCCACCTCCTCTACATTCGTGGAGAGAGCCATCAGAACAAATCTACACTTCCAACTTACCATTTCTGAGAGAGAACCACCTACTCATGTGTTGAGGCCAACATATTCCATTCCTACCATATGAATCTTGATCTCTAGCCTTCCCCAAGTTGCTTTCCACTCAAATCTTCTTTCCACCAAATCCAAATCCTGTGAGAGAGAGTTGAGTGTTGGGGAGACTATCATTTGAAGCACAAGAGGAAGGAGTTCATCATCAACACACCATTTGTTACTTCTTGGAGAGTGGTGTCTCCTAGATTGGCTAGGTGTCACTTGGGAGCCTCCGACAAGATTGCGGAGTTGAACCAAGGAGTTTGTAAGGGCAAGGAGATCACCTACTTCATGAATATCTACTGCTAGTGAGGCAAGTCCTTCGTGGGCGACGACCATGGTGGGATAGACAAGGTTGCTTCTTCGTGGACCCTTCTTGGGTGGAGCCCTCCGTGGACTCGCGCAACCGTTACCCTTCGTGGGTTGAAGTCTCCATCAACGTGGATATACGATAGCACCACCTATCGGAACCATGGCTCAAAAATCACCGTGTCTCCAAATTGCGTTTGAAATCTCCAAACCCTTCCCTTTACATTCTTGCAAGTTGCATGCTTTACTTTCCGCTGATCATATACTCTTTGCATGCTTGCTTGAATTGTGTGAAGATTGCTTGACTTGTGCTAAGATAGCTAAAATCTACCAAAGACTAAAATTGGGAAAAGGATAAGTTTTTAATTGGTCAAGTATTCTAATCACCCCCTTCTAGACATACTTCTTAGATCCTACAAGTGGTGTCAGAGCTTGGTCTCCATTGCTTTGGTTTAATCACCATTGGAGGAAGATGGATGAGTCTACTTTGGGGAGTCTTAGACATAGAGTTCCTATACTTGATGGAGAGTATTTTCATGAGTGAAAAAATGAGATGCTTGTAATTTTCAATCA
Organism: Triticum dicoccoides; assembly: GCF_002162155.2. NCBI lineage: Eukaryota > Viridiplantae > Streptophyta > Magnoliopsida > Poales > Poaceae > Triticum > Triticum dicoccoides. The sequence continues at coordinate 596,941,230 of NC_041381.1, forward strand.
ATATCATTTGAACAAGTACATTGCTAGTCCTTGTGCACCTCATGTTGATCCTATGCATCCTCCCCTTGATGAGTCGATTGACATGATTAGGAATGTTAGAACTGTTAATCTTATCACTAGAGGCTTGCCTAGAAACTTGATTGGAAAACTGCCTACTCTTGAGTGTGCCTACACTATATGGAAATTTCTTGAGGAACGATTTCCTAATTATTCTTTGAAAATTCTGGATGAAATTCTTCATTAGTCTATTGCCTTGAGTAAGATGAATTCCAATGATCCTATGTTTGGTACTTGTCTATTTGAACTTACAAATCTTATGCGTGCCAAAGGAAATGTTGGAATTATTAGCGATATTATTTCTGAAGCTACTAGACTTCATAAAGGAGATCATTGTCAAACTCATACTAATGAATCACCATCACTAGGAATTGATCCACCACATGACGATGTTGAACATGGATATTATTATGAGGATGATGATGATGACTTTGATCTTGATGATGCAATGAGACACTTTGGTCTTATGGCAAATCTTCGGGGATATATGGCAGGAGGAAAGGAATGGGTTCTTGACAGTGGATGTACCAATCACATGACCGGAGATAAAGACATGTTTCGTGAGCTTGCTGAAAACGATGGTCCTCGAAAGTATGTCACCTTCAGTGACAACTCAAAGGGTAAGGTGGTTGGCCTCGGTAAGGTGGCCATCTCACATGACAGCTCCATTCAGAATGTTATGCTCGTTGAATCTCTTGGCTACAACTTACTTTCAGTGTCTAGACTTGCTGATTTCGGTTTCAATGTCCTATTTACTGAAGTAGATGGCCAAGTGTTTCGTAGAGACAATCATAAAATGGTCTTTACCGGTATACGTAGAGGTGATCTTTACATAGTTGATTTCACTAAAAAGGCTCAACCTGGAACTTGCTTCATTGCTAAATCCTCTAAAGGTTGGTTATGGCATAGACGATTAAGTCATGTTGGCATGCGAAATCTTGACAAGCTCATTAAAGGGAATCATATCCTTGGTGTTAACGATGTCATATTTGATAAGGATAGACTTTGCAGCGCTTGTCAAGCAGGTAAACATGTTGGAGGAAGGCATCCCGTGAAGAACATCATGACCACAAGGAGGCCACTTGAGCTACTTCACATGGATCTCTTTGGTCCCAACGCTTATAAAAGTCTCGGTGGAAATTCTTTTGGTCTAGTTATAGTTGATGATTTTTCAAAATTTACGTGGGTGTTCTTTCTCGATGACAAATCGCAGGTCCAAAAGATCTTCAAAAACTTTGCCAGGAAGGCTCAAAATCAGTTTGAAGTGAAGATCAAGAAGGGTCGCAGCGACAATGGAACGGAGTTCAAGAACACAAATGTGGACACCTTTCTTGATGAAGAAGGGATTTCACATGAGTTCTCGGCTACGTACACACCTTAACAAAATGGAGATGTTGAGAGTTAGAACCGGACGCTCATCGAAATGGCAAGAACGATGCTTGATGAGTACAAGACGCCGAAGCACTTTTGGGCAGAAGCGGTTGAGACAGCTTGTCATGCAACAAATCACTTGTATATTCAGAAGCTACTAGGCAAGACGGCATACGAGCTCCTCACCGGTAACAAACCCCAAGTTGGATACTTTCGAGTATTCGGCTCAAAGTGCTACATTCTTGATAAGCATCGTCGTTCTAAATTTTCTCCTAAGTCTCATGAAGGTTTCCTACTTGGTTATGGCTCAAACTCTCACACTTACCGTGTCTACAACAATTTCACCTGAAAGGTTGAAGAAACAGTAGATGTGAAGTTTGATGAATCTAACGGCTTGCAAGTAGAGCAATTGCCAATTGATGTAGGAAACAAAGACCCCTCAGAAGCAATCCAAGACTTGTCTATTGGCAAGATTCGTCCAACGGAGGTGAAGGAGAGTACCTCATCCGTCCAAGTGGAAGCTTCTACCTCACGACAAGGTGAACCAAGAGTTGATACGGAAGCATCCACAAGTGGGACACACCAAGATGAAGAACAAGGTAGTACATCAAGAATGTCAACAACCTCCTTCTCCACCACGACAAGAGAACGACAACGCCAATAATGAAGAAGGCTAAGAAGAAGAACAAGATGAAGAAGATGTTCAACCAAGACCCAAGAAAAAGCTCTCACGAGTTCGAGCAAGGATTGCTAAAGACCATCTCGTCGAGCAAATCTACAATGATATCCAAACCGGGAGAATCACTCGCTCTAAAACTAGTTTAGCTAACTTTTGTGAACACTATTCATTCATATCTAGCATTGAACCTATGAAGGTTGAAGAAGCATTGGGAGATCCGGATTGGATAAATGCTATGCATGAAGAGCTACACAATTTTGAGAGAAATCAAGTTTGGACATTGGTTGAGAAGCCCGATGACAACCACAACATCATTGGTACCAAATGGGTGTTTCGCAACAAGCAAGATGAAGATGGACAAGTAGTTCACAACAAAGCACGTCTCGTCACCCAAGGTTACACACAAGTCGAAGGTATGGACTATGGTGAGACTTATGCCCCCGTTGCTAGGCTTGAGTCCATTCACATCTTACTTGCCTATGCTAATCACCATGATATCACCTTATACCAAATGGACATTAAAAGTGCTTTTCTAAATGGTGAATAGAGGAGGAAGTTTATGTTAAACAACCTCCCGACTTTATTAATCCTAAGAAACCCAATCATGTCTATAGACTTCGCAAAGCTCTTTATGGTCTTCAACAATCTCCTAGAGCATGGTATAAATGCTTAACCAAGTTCCTTATTGAAAAAGGATTTGAAATTGGGAAAATTGATTCTACACTTTTTACTAAAAGGGTTAATGGAGAATTATTTGTATGCCAAATTTATGTTGATGAATCTATAACATATGCAACAAGTGTACCTTTGCCTGAAGAAGCATTTTCGGCCTTCTTGCCATGCTCTGCAAGCCACTTGCTACAGTTCCTCTTCAAGTGACCAGTTTCCTTGCAATGATAGCAAATGGTCTTTGAGTCTAGTCCAGACTTCGGCGCAACGGCGAAGGTTACCGTCTCCGTGACCTTTGCCTTAGCCTTTTTCTTGGACCAACTCTTCTTGAACTTAGTCGATTTCTGCACCATCAACACTTGATGTGTGCCTTTCTTAATATCCTGCTCTGCCACTTTAAGCATCCCATGCAATTCAGTGAGCTTCTTATCCATGCCATGCATATGATAGTTCGAGATGAACGTCCCATAGCTAGGCGGAAGAGAACCCAGAACTGCATCTGTAGCAAGCTCATCCAAGAGCGGGAAGCCCAACCGATCCAAAGCTTGCACATATCCGATCATCTTGAATACATGTGGGCTCAGTGGATCACCTTCCTTCAGCTTGCAATCCATCAAGGATTGCCATACGTTGAACCTTTCGGTCCTATCCTGTGTCTGAAACATGCTCTTGAGACTCTCGATCATATCGTAAGCCTCAACATTTTCGAAATGTTGTTGCAAATCGGGCTCCATACAAGCCAGCATCAGACAACTGATCTCCGTTGATTCATCAACAAGTTTCTGGTAGGCATTCTTAGTTGTGGCATTAGCATTATCGGCAGGTTCCACTGGAAGTGGATCCTCTAGAACATGTTCCTTTTTATCGTGCTTGAGAACAATTCTCAGATTTCTATACCAGGTGGTAAAGTTTGTTCCATTCAGTTTATCCTTTTCCATAATTGATTTCAATGCAAAGTTGGGTTGAGCAGGTGGTGCCATTGATCTACAACAGAAAATATGCAATCACTAAGCAATGTGTTTATGTAGAGTAATTTTAGCCTAAACAGAAATACTCCCACTGAAGTCAGCATCCCTCCACAGACTCACGGTGATTCAGGATCCAACTAGCGCATGCGACTAGTGAGCTTTAGCATCACTGCTAGCCAACATACCTATCCGGTAAGAACTCCTTGCTAATCGCATCTCTATATGACTCCTGTTGGTCGGGAAGGTATCTTATACCCCAACTTCCAACCTTCTTTGCCACAAGGCCCAAAACCATTTTGATAGCCTTGTCAAGTTAACCTGATGCAGTGCATGTCCGTGTCCGACACGAACCCTTCAGTTCAAGGACACCTAGCGGCACCCCAATTTTATGAGCCCACTACTAGACGTACTTGACTTGCGAAGGTGAAACATTGGGAATAGCAATTTACTTGGTATTCATGAGGGATCTTTCTACCATTCTAACATGCATAGAAACATAGAAGCATAACAATCACAAATAAACACATATTGTGAAACAGTATGGCTCCTTCCTGGATGTTCTTCAAGGTCGGCTCTGACTCCGATGACCATCTAGGAACTCCATCTTGTTTGTCACGCCGGGACGGCAAGCCACCAACCTGATCTCTATTATTCAACTACTACAACTAGTAATGAATTTTACATAGAGCCACAAGTCGACACGCAGGTCGTTATACATTATAATGATAGCACTTCGGCTCCTGCTGGCTGACAAACATGACACGCAGGCCATGTATACATTACACACATGCAACACATATACATGAGCCATACTATTCACATCAAACCTGCAAAAAAGAGTTACTCGCATTCTACCGGTTTGAGTGATCGGTACGAAATACAAGGCGCTACGCACACGGTGGTCCCGCCGAATTTTCTGATCTGTCCGATCTCATCGATCATCGCGAGTCCAATTCAGATTTACGTTTCACTGTTAACCTCGATGGCGGATACCGACCAGTAGGGGTAGGTTGTGTCACGACCTCATCGACTCCGATCATCAGAAAACATAGCCACATCAATGCCCATGTGCAATTGATCTCATCAACCGTGCACATAGCCGATCTTATCAATGACAACAGATCTCATCTGCCGCCTCGACATATCTAATATGCATAAGATATTAATCCAAATCCTATAGCAGAGGCTCTGATACCACTATTGGAATCAATGATAGGGTGAATCGACTGCAAATTAAAAAAATTCCTACGCGCAGAACAACCAGGAACATGCTACGGGGATGGACCACAGATCGTTACCACTAGACGCGCAGTGTCGTGCAGCGGAAGTAGAGTTGAGGCAGCGCGTTCCCGTAGTCGCCACGTGTTCCCGGAGTCGTCTCCTCCTTGCCGGTCTCCCACGTAGCCGATCGGATCCCACGAACAGGTTCTCCGGAGTGGCGCAAGTGCACTGCCTCTAACGGTATCCGCGCGTGCAGGAGGAATCTTGTGCGCTGGACTGCTAGGTCCGATCACACAACCGGTGGCGAGTGGAGGTGGCTATTCGCAACACATGCAAATCCTAGTGATAGCGCCGAGCGATCAACTGTATGAGTGTGCCGCACCTCCACTTTATATAGGCGTCCGTCGCGGGCTCAATACTTGGGCCTCGCACGGACCCTAAAGCCCACAAGTCTACTCAGCCACAATCCGAATACATCTCGGATCACATCCGACCAGTGTCCTCGGATCCGACCTTGTAGGTTCCTTCCATTAAGCGCGCAGCCCCTTAGGTTCAAGTTGGCTTGGTCGCAGTTAGGATCACCTCCGAACTGCATGGTTGGTAGCGACCTCTAGCAAGGCATGTCGAACACCAAGCAGACTATAAAGCTAGTTAGGCGAACCTGTACAACATGCCACACTTATGTTCCCTTTGCCACACGATATATGTTGTCGGGCTCAAGGCGAGATTGTCATCCTTGTGCTAGCCCGACCACTTTCTCGTTCCAGTGATGCCGACCACTATTCGGATTATCTCATAATCCTTGTCGCATGGCCATGCTTATCCTGGTCGGATCACACAAGGGACCCAGAGTATATCTCTCCTGATTAGAGGGGCAAATCCCATCTTGCTCGACCATGTCTCGCAGCATGGGTCTGGACAAGCATGAAACCTACCCTTTGTAACTACCCAGTTACGGAGTACCGTTTGGTTGGCCCAAAGCAGGTCTGTCACCATCCCGAGTACATGCGCCAGCTCCGGTCTTAGGATATAGAACGTATGTTGTACTAGAGACTCACAGATGACATATCGCTGTGTCTCATAGTTGGGTTTGTCCGACTTGGACCTTATCTCGACTTGGATCCGACTATGTCGAATCTGACCAGACCTTTCCAAGTCCATATTATCCGGTTAGGATCCAATGCTCCATGGCTAGTGAGACCAAGCCGTCGACCATGTCAAATGCTAGTCTAGTTGGTTGCGCATCCACACAGCCCTTTCGACTAGGGACCTTTTAGGACAGTCATCATACAATGCATAGTCCCACAAACAAGTCACGTACTTGCTAATACACATCATTGATAATGTCCAAGGACTATATTTATTCATAAACACATAGGAAATATCATCATACATGATTGCCTCTAGGGCATATCTCCAACAATTACATCGATGCGCCGGCATGGCGTGCGAACAGACAGAAGCTATACCGTCAGGCCTACGATATGGGTCTAGTAGACATGACATCTAGTGGGTCCCGCATAGTACTCGAGAACTCTTTGGGGGCTTGCAGCCGTTTATCCATCGGGCAAGCCAACAACCCCACGCCGTTCGCACACCCTACTCGTCCCCTTCTTCTACTAGTACAGTACCTTACAACAGATCGCTCCTAGTCGTCCCGTCCTTTCACATTACACCAGTTCAACTTCTCCTTACCCTCCTCCAAAATCCATGGCCTCCCAAATCTCCATGGTCGCCGCTGAGTACTAGGTTAGAGCAATCACTGGCGATGAGTTCATTGTCATCTACAGATGTGGATCCGCAATGGTGAAAGCATGCCTTGCTTGCTTCCTACGCATGTTCAATAGTTCAAAGGATGAGTGGGTCGCTGGGCTAGATGTTGAGTACACCACAGTCCTGGAAAGAGAGAAGATTCTAAAGGAGGCAGAGAAGAAGAAGCCCGCTGTGATCTAGGTTTGCGTACATAACGTGTGCTTGGTCTACCACATATGCCATGCCGACGTTGAGTGCCAAGATTTTAAGAACTTCCTCAAGGACTAAAGAGTGAAATTCGTTACTATAGACTTCATGAATGACAACGATGCCCTGGGTCGGATAGGCCTCATTGTAGGCTAGCCCTTCGATCTCCAGAAGGCAAGCCTGGTGTCCTCCTCTCAGCATTCAATCCTGACCCTGGCAGCAACCATGATTGATCCTTCGTACACTAAACTGAAGAAACCTCACCACGAGTTTCATCATGCATGGGAGTCGAAGACATTAGATGAAGATCACATCTTGTATGCAGCAATGGATGCCTACCTTTGTTTAAATATCTACAAGGGTTGGATGAAGAAGCAGAGCCCAGTGTCCGATTCAAGCAAAGAAGCGTCGGCGAAGAGGAATAGGAAGTGGGATGAGGACGAAGTTGAGGACATGGACTCAGACTCCGAGTAAGGTGGCAGTGCCATCGCTCATGCTGGTTCTACTGCAGTGTCAAACAGACAAGTTGCTTAGTTTATTTTCAGGGGTGTGTTGTGTTGAGCCCCCAACAGAACTATGTTTATGTTCGTTATTTGAACTCCATGTTCTTTCTTGTTATTTGAACTCTTTAGTACGTACAGTAGTACTAGTACTATGTCTTACTACTATTCTTCTTGCAGTTGGTACTACTACTCGTATCTTCATGTTCCTACTGTACTTAATACGTTCGTACTAGTAGTATAATTTGGGTCAGTCGATTTGTGAAAGAAGTTCGACGAAGCGAAGGAAGAAGATGGCAGAGAAGCTACCCCAATATCTATATTAGGGTGGCAGGGTGCCCATGATCTATCTTATGAGTGTTGGGTGTGGAATGCAGTTCACCGAAAAAAATGGATCATGCCCGGGGTTAAACGGATGGCGGGGGTGGGTGGAGCATGGCGGTGGCAGGCGGTTCAGGGGAGGGTGGGGCGGAGGCGGCAGGCAGTTAGGCTTGTGGCGGGCTGAGAAGATGAACCGTGCATCAATTTAGGAAGTTGAAGAAGCCCTTCTAGCCATCCATGTTGCATCCAACGGCTCACAAGAGTCGACTGACCTAAATTGCTCCTTTAGATTGCAGGATCCATGTGGCATCAAGGTCTCGAAGTTAGATTTCGGCGCGACAGCCACCATTCGCGCCTCCTTCGCGTGGGCGGAGACGACAATGACACGCTAGTTCCTCCTCGTTGCCGTGCTGGAGCACGCGCTCGTCCTCCTCTTCATACGCTGTGTGCATAGACGCGGTTCCACCAGCTGCTCGCGTGCTTGGCAGTGTGGGGTATCGCGAGGAGGGACTGCAGACGACATGAGCGGGCGAGCCTTCAGCTTCATGGCACAGGGATGGCGGCGACACGACGGTGATGGGCGGGAAATTGTTGGCCCGAGAAGGCGGGAGCCGGCATGCGCAATGGCGGCGGTGGCATATTGATGAGTGCGCATATGGGAGCTTAGTTTAGTTTTATGTAGGGTTGGTCAAACTTAAAAGAAAACCCTACTAGTACACGTAAACATTAGACTGAAGCAGCGCTTATATTAGTTACCACAGCCACGATACAGAATCATGTGCAAGCGCATGAACCACGGCCGCGCGGTCGATCGAACGGTGCGTCACTGTGTTGCGCACGAAGGACATCCACCGAACCTTTTTGTGTGTGTGAAAACAATCCCCGAATATTACTCAACTTTTTTTCCTGGAAAAGTTCTTGACGCTACAATATTTCCATATATTTGAATTTAGCTCCTGTTCGTGTTTATTTGGATTTGGACATTTTAAGTGCGCTCTAGTTTTTTTAATACTGATTTTGTGTGTGTGACTGAGAGAGAACGTGTGTATGTGTCCATATGTGTGTTGTGAGGGAAGGGCAATGTGAAGACGGTGTGCGTGTGATAGAGACATAGAGAGGTGTGAATGTGCAAATGATCATGCATGAGTGAGACATAGACAGATGCTGATACGTTGTGTATACATGAGAGAACGGTCTTCTATTTTACTTGTGTGTGTGTCTGAGAGAGAGAGAGAGGAGCATCTGTAACACAACAACCATCTCTCTCGATTCGTTCATCCCTCGCACGATCGCATGTAACACATGCATCAACGCACACATTTTGATACCCTCACCCGCCCCCTGCCCACCTCAAGGACCGCACATCGCTCTCTATCTCGCACGCACAATCTCTTCGTGAAAACCCTGTTTAGCATGTAGCTTTCCGTCACATACACACACATTTCTCTCCGTAGGTTTGTTTTCTCTCAATATCTGACACACACACACACTGCACACACACACCCCCTCCCCCGAGCACACAATTCATCCCCATCCAAGGTTATATGGCGACCACTCTCGCTTGTGCTTCTCTGCACCCTAGCATGCACAACACCTCAATCTTCAAAGAGGGCATCAAGGAGATTGAAAATGGCGACCACACTGCGCTAGAGAATGCAGGGCCATTTGGAAGCAGGATGATGTGACGATGGTTGACTGACTCCTCCCCCCACCCTCTCTCTCCTGCACAAAATTACCAATCCCTATCTCCCCTGCACAAAATTATCAATCCCTCAACCCACGAGATCCTTCCCCTCTCATCCATGTTTTCCATCTCTCTCATCAAACTTGTTGCCTCTTCTCCTTCCATGTGTACATAATCCGGATGCACACGCATCTCACGTATATTACATGTCTCCATCTTTCTCACAGACCTAACTTCTTCCTCTCTCTTTCTCTCTCTATCTCTCTCTCTCTCTTGTTAGGTTTGTCTCCTACTCTCTCATCCTCATACATACAATATCGCCCTATCTGCTCCATCTTCGCAAGCTCTCTCTACGCGTTTCATTCACACATCGGGATGTGTTCAAAATGTTGCTTTTATAATGGATGATGTAGAGTTATGGTTGGTTTTGTTGCATCTTACAAAGTAATAACTCTGAAATGCATTTAGATTCTCATTTGACCGGGATTATGTGAGTTTGAGCATATTGTGAAGTACTATAGACCTCGTATACATCTTGGAATTCAACAATGATTGTAACTATTGAATTGTATACATCATTACATTCGAAGTTAGTAGCCTAATATATTTATTTCACAATTACAACAAATAATTAATTCACTACAAAATAAGAAAACAAATGTGTACTCCCTCTGGTTTTATTTAAGTCCGCGTATTAGCATTGGTCAAAGTCAAGTTTCGTAAACTCTCAGAAAGTTTATAATAAAAAATATTAACATATACAATAATAAATAAATACCATTAGATTCATTATTGAATGTACTTTTGCATCATACATATTTGTTATGGTAAATGTTTATATTTTTCTATAAACTTGGTCAAACTTTAGGAAGTTTGACTTCGGTCAAACCTAATATGCAGAGTTAAAAAAAATGGAGGGATTACTAGTAGTTACTAGTACCACTCGCTAGTTGCTTAGCTGAATCACCAAGCACGCCACACGGGGAGTCCAGTGTCACAAAATTTTGAGGTCGGCGGGAAAATCTCCCGCGACCCTGATTCGAGCAGTGGGAAGTTACCATCATAGCCTTCGGAACAGGCCTACGGATGACGCTTGGTAGGGGGCTGTTTTCGTAACTTCAGGTTCACCCTACCCAGCCAACCCCACCCCGGCACCCAGAGTAGTACACCTGAATACTCCCCACTTTCTATCCCCACCGCAAAATAGACTTCTCCACGGCACCGCGGCCTTTGTGCTCCTCCCCTTCTAGATCGGCGCACTCGGCCACCATAGTGCATCTACCTCATCGACGACCTCGTACGCCACACTGGATCTGGTCCACCATCGTCATCGTACACGAAGCCTCTTCCCCGGCACCGTCTTCCACGGTCTCGGATCTGCTTCTCGGAAGCCGACGCCAAGCACAGAAGCACCACCGTCATGGACAATGAACTGACTCCCGTTGCCGACCATGATGCACAGATGCCGTTGCGACCATCGTTCTCCTCCTCGATTGGTAATGTGTGTATTGAATCACTTACCAGTACATGTGCAGTTCCAATTTTGTTCATACCTACCCTTCAAATTTTCTGGTTGCTATTGTTCCCGTAAAAGTAATTGGTTATAGCCTCCATTGTCCAACAGAATATCAGCTTGTAATTGTGTGTCGCTCATGTATCGCGCTGTGCTTGGGTAGGTTCTTCATCTACAACCAGTAGTGTGGCAAATGATGGAAAGTTTTTTAGAACTAGCCAAATGCCCATGCGTTGCATGCATCAAGATGCATTTGTATGAGTAGTTTATCTTGTGGGAGAAAAGGATGAACAAGGGAAGGCCTTATTTGCAAATCTGGAGAGGGGTGTGGGTATCTTTCTGCAAAATTGCCATAGATTCCTTCCTATCCGTCGAATATAAATTGGACGTCCTATATTGCAGGATGGCAGGCACACCATCCTCACCAAAGAAACAAATAGAGAGTACAGAAGTAGAGATAAATATCAAATATAAAATAAATATAATAGTAGAGAAGAGAGTAG
>NC_041381.1:596952931-596954750 GCF_002162155.2 Triticum dicoccoides
CGCTCTCTCCCTGCTCTGTGCCTCGCCACCGCTCTCTCCCCACTCGTTCTCGCCTCGCCGCCGCCGCGCCACCATGGCGCCGTGTCGCCGGGAAACTTGGGGATACCGCGGCATCCGCACGCGCCCCTCCAGTGGCTTCTCCGCCAAGATCTGGTTCCGCGGGATGCGCCTCGGCCTTGGCAATTTTGACACCTCCAACCAGGCTGCCCGCGTGTACGACGCGGCGGCGTGGAGCCTCCGGTGGCCTCATAGAACATTGAACTTCCCCAACATGCCGACGCAGGAGCTGTTGGAAATATGTCCTAGACGCAATAATAAAATGGTTATTATTGTATTTCCTTGTTCATGATAATTGTCCATTGTTCATGCTATAATTGTATTAACTGGAAACCGTAATACATGTGTGAATACATAGACCACAACATGTCCCTAGTGAGCCTCTAGTTGACTAGCTCGTTGATCAATAGATGGTTATGGTTTCCTGACCATGGACATTAGATGTCATTGATAACGGGATCACATCATTAGGAGAATGATGTGATGGACAAGACCCAATCCTAAGCATAGCACAAGATTGTGTAGTTCGTTTGCTAAGAGCTTTTCTAATGTCAAGTATCATTTCCTTAGACCATGAGATTGTGCAGCTCCCGGATACCGTAGGAATGCTTTGGGTGTACCAAACGTCACAACGTAACTGGGTGGTTATAAAGGTGCACTACATGTATCTCCGAAAGTGTCTATTGGGTTGGCACGAATCGAGACTGGGATTTTTCACTCCGTATGATGGGGAGGTATCTCTGGGCCCACTTGGTGATGCATCATCATAATGAGCTCAATGTGACTAAGTAGTTAGTCACGGGATCATGCATTACGGAACGAGTAAAGTGACTTGCCGGTAACGAGATTGAACGAGGTATTGGGATACCGACGATCGAATCTCAGGCAAGTAACATATCGATTGACAAAGGGAATTGTATACGGGATTTATTGAATCCCCGACATTGTGGTTCATCCGATGATTTCATCGTGGAACATGTTGGAGCCAAGATGGGTATATAGATCCCACTGTTGGTTATTGACCGGAGAACATCTCGGTCATGTCTGCATGATTCCCGAACCCGTAGGGTCTACACACTTAAGGTTCGGTGACGCTAGAGTTGTTATGGGAAATAGTATGTGGTTACCGAAGGTTGTTCGGAGCCCCGGATGAGATCCCGGACGTGACGAGGAACTCCGGATTGGTCCGAAGGTGAAGATCGGTATATTGGATGAAGGGTATTGGAGTCTGGAATTGTTCCGGGGGTACAGGGTGACACTACAAAAAAAGACACATCCGTGACATTTTGGGCCGAACGAAATTTTTTTCTGTCATACATATGACACTTCTATGACGATAATTGTGACAAAACCCGGTATCATCATAGATGTGGTGGGCTCCTACTTCTATGACAAAAAATCATGACAGAAAATGGGCTTTTCGTCCTGGGCGGGCCGGAGACGCAGCTGCATGACATTCTTTGGGCCGTCCATGACGAAAAAAACCATGGTAGAAGCGAGGGGGAGGAAAATTTCGGGGAGTTGCCGGTTAGGGTGGGAGGTCGGGGGCGGAGCGATGAGCGTTTCTCTCGTACGTACATACGTATGTGCGAGGCGTTGGCTCTAACTGAACCTGAGCGAGGCGTTGGGCTCTAACTGAACCCGAGCGATTGCACTGTAGGCTACGCGTTACTGAACTCGAGCGATCGATCGATGGTTGTTAACTGAACCCGATGGAGCGATTCTTTCGCTACTGCTGCTAACTGAAGTCGATCGATTGGAT
>NC_041381.1:596954990-596960072 GCF_002162155.2 Triticum dicoccoides
ACCCGTGGTGTGGAGGGCTAGATGAATAGTAGACGGTGGAGGGGTGGCCGTGGAGGGGTGGTTGAACAGGACCCCGTGGTATGGAGGGCTGGATGAACAGTAGACGGTGGAGGTGTGCCCGTGGAGGGTGGTTGAACAGTAGCCGGTGGAGTAGCGCGCGGTGGAGTTTGGATGAACAGGAGCCCGTGGAGGCTGGAGGAGGTCGACGGTAGCCCGTGGAGGCTGGAGGAGGTCGACGATGGAGATGAACAGTATCCCGTGGAGTCCCATTTTGCGGTACGCCACCCCCCGTTCCGACCATAGTGCTCCAACACAAGTCTGTTTCGTCCGTTTTGCGGTACGCCACACCCCTCCTGATGAACAGGACCCCCGTTTCGACCGTAGCGCTCCAACACAAGTCCGTTTCGTCTGTTTTGCGGTACGCCACACCCCTCCCGATCAACAGGACCCCCGTTTCGACCGTAGGAGGTCCGTTTCCTCCGTTTTGCGGTACGCCACACCCCTCCCGATCAACAGGACCCCCGTTTCGATCGTAGGAGGTCGGATTCCTCCGTTTTGCGATACGCCAGGCCTCGTTTCCATCGCCTATTCCATCCAAGCCGGTTGGCTCCCACGCTTTCCGTTGCCACCCAATGAACACGACGCATTCCGTTGCCTCCCCATGACCACGACGCATTCCATTGCCTCCCCATGAACACGAAGCATTCCGTTTCTTCCCCATGAACATGACGCATTCCGTTGCCTCCCCATGAACAAGAGCCCTCGCCGTACGTATGCGCGACTAGGCGTTCGAGACCCCGCCCGTATGTACACATATGTGGCCGTATTTTCTCTCTTGCACCCTGGCCGCTGTACGTACATGTACATGCTACGTGCGCGCCTCTACTACGACACGTGCGCGCCTCTAATACGACACGTGCGCGCCTCTACATCGACCAGTATATATGTACGTACAAGTTCGCGACCAGAATGACAATGCTACATACGCTTCGACCAGGTGGGTCCCGACTGTCAGGCAGTTCCTTGCGTGCAAAAATGTAGCTGGTGGGTCCCAGCAGTCAGAGGGGCGAATCGTTTTTTTAATGGACGTACTTCCTTTGCGTGCGAAGATGTAACTACTGGGTCCCAGCAGTCAGGGGGGCGAATCATTTTTTTTCCGGACGCACTTCCTTGCGTGCAAAGATGTAGCTGGCGGGTCCCAGCAGTCAGGGGGACGAATCTTTTTTTGCCTGGACGCACTTCCTTGCGTGCGAATATGTAGCTGGTGGGTCCCAGCAGTCAGGGGGGAACTTTTTTTTGCAAAATACGGTGGCCCGTCCGGTGGGTCCCCGCTGTCAGGTGGAGGAATCATTATTTTCCATGTAATAAGGAGGCACTTCCTTGCTGCGGCCGTGGACCCAGCTGTCAGCCTCTCCACGTACAGTCCACGTCGGATGGAAGTCGTTCCTTGACCACGTTGACCATGCCGCGCCGAGAGCACCACAACGGTGGATGACAGCGAGGCCTAGGAAGGGGACGACTCGGAGCTGGGGAAGACGCAATAGTGGATGCCCACGTGAAGAGGAGGACGAGGGTTCACTGGTTGGGCTGCGGTGTGAGGCTGCTGTCGCCGTAGATTAACAGGGGGTGTGGGTGATTAGAGGGATGGCCTGACCAGTGGTGGGAGTAATAGAGGGCGGTGAGGCCTCCGCGGCATCACAGCCGGCCACGGGAGGCAGGAGCATGTGGCACGACCGGCGCTGGTTTGGGCGGCTGGAGCAAGAAGACCAAAGGTTGAAGAAGCACTACAACCGTTGGATGAACATCGTACGGTAACAGGAGCTAGAATCGTTCATATTAACTAAGTTGACAAAGCCCTCCATCCCCGTCAACTTGGTAGGCCCATAGGTCAGCCTCCCAGTATGCTGGGTTCCAGCTGGCAGGGGGAGTATTCATTTTTTTTGTGCGTAATAAGGAGGCACTTCCTTGTGTGCGAAGATAGCTGGTGGGTCTGACAAGTCAGCAGGGGGCATGCTTTTTTTCACGAAATACAGAAGCCCTTCCGGTGGGTTCCAGATGTCAGGCGGAGGAATCATTATTTTGCGTGTAATAAGGAGGCATTTACTTGTGTGCGGCCGTGGACCCAGCTGTCAGCCTCTCCACGCACAACCTACTTCCGATGGTGTCGTTCGTTGACCACGTTGACCACGCCGTGCCGAGCGCATCCAAGGTGGTGGACGACGGCGAGGCCCCGGACAGCAACGAGCCGGAGATGGGAAGACGCGGGAGTAGAGTCGCAGACGGAGAGGTGTACGAGGGTTAATTGGTTCTAGTGCGGTGTGGTTCGGCAGTCGGTGGAGAAGAACAGGTGGTGTGGAGGGTTGGAGGGATGGCCTGGCTAACGGTGGAGTAGCGCTTCTTAGCGAAACGTGCTAAGCAGAGCTGCTAGCAGCAGGAGGCGGGAGGTGGTCCCGGCGGCGCTGGAGGAAGAAAACGAGAGATTGAAGATGGATGCTGACCGTTGGATGTAAATCCAACGGCTAACATGTCAGAATCATTTGTTGACTAAATTTACAACGACTTGCGTTGGCTTCAACCTATTGGCCCACATTTCAGCCTCCAAAAATGTGGCACGTATTCAACCCATTTTTTCAGAATTTACAGTTTTTTTTGCGCGGTAGAATTTACAGTCAATTTGATCTTTTTTTGAATTACAGCCATTAGCTGGGCTGGGTGAACAATTAATGTAGCTTTCATGCGGCCCATTTATTTTATTTCCTAAAAAATTACAGGCCATTTGCACTTTCTCTAGATACACGATTTTGCTGGGCTTATTCTAATTATAATGTTGAGTTGGGCCAACAATGTTATCAAAAAATAAAAAAGGGCTGAGCATTTTGTTATAAATATATTTAATTAATAAGTGATATTATTACATTCGTCCTTAAATCTTACCAAGCTTTTGTACACAATCACTAGGATTTTCGTGCCAAAACAATCCAGGATTTTATTTGTTAAGAAATTATTTTTATAAGTTAATATGATGTGGGATATTGTTTTCTTACATATGTAAGTATCTGTTAAATATATGATGACAATAAATATAATATATAATAACATATAAAATAATTTAAATATATATAATATAGTTAAAAGGGAAACATAAGTTGTACCTGGCGTTCCTATTCTTATATAGAAAAATAGAACAGACCGCTGCGTTTTCTTCAAAAAAATACATAAATTGGGCTGCCAAAAATTAAACCTCGGATGGGAGGTCCATAGGCCGGTCGATACATGATGGACCTAAGAAAATACAAACAGGCTCTCCCATCCGAGGTCGTGGGCTGCACATGTTAAAAATGAAAGCCTAGACGGGGCAGCCCAAAACCACGTCCAACACTTGCCAAAACTTCGTCCCTCGTTTTCTCTGTGTTTCACACACTCAACATTGTGTGGGCATTTTGACTGTGCATCATATGAAGATGTGCTATGCATGAATGTTGATCAGCATGATGTTAACTGGCTGGTAGTTCCATTTTCGACCATGAATAAAACTTCCAACATGATGTTAACCCTGTTTGAAAAGGCCGTGTTAATATAAATGCTCTGCCTCTGAAAGTTGCAGTTTCTTATCTGAAACTGAACTTGCAGTTTCTTATCTAAAACTGAAACTTGCAGTTTCTTCTCGTCTGCACTTTTATACTCCTATGAAACTACATTTTTTAAGTGCTAAAAACAGATCTCTAGAATTCATAAAATTCTTCATATGCTCAATACTGCAAATCTGAAATTCAAAAGACATTCATATCTGAAAGTACTCTCAAAATACACAACACAAAACAAAATTCACAACCTGAAAATACTGACAACCCTAAGCTCCTCTTGGCAATTCACAACCTGCTCGACTATTGGGCTGGGGGGCAGTCCCCTCCTATTCCTCGGTGGCAGACAACCGCCCCGTGAAACGATGTGAACGGCGAGGGAGACGATGGCGGGGAAGCGTCGTCAGCCCAACTGCTTTTCTCCTCTTGCAGTTGGGTTCGGTCGACGAAGACTCCACCGGCTCGCTCTGGCAGGACACCCTCACAAACGGCACCCTGTAGATGCTCGATCCTTCAATCTCTGGTGGATGCTCCATCTGGGATCGATACTCCCACCACCGCTCCCTCACGATCGGTTTCGGTGACGTGGCCCACAGGAGCAGCTCTATGTACTACGGCGCGACTCCCTCCGGGAGTATCGCCGCTTTTTCGCTCTGTTGCAGATATTTGGCCATGGATGTCGCCGTCGCTGCTAGTTGGTCCTTGTTGTCAAACCAAGACTGTATCTCCAACATCCTAGCTAGCTTCACAGGGTCGCCATCTGCGATCCTCACGTATAGGTTGTACTCCTCCATCGATCTACTTCTCCACAATACCTTCACTCGCCGGTGGCGGTTTTTGAATGGAAGAGGAGAGGAGCGGCGCTGTTTTTGGATTAGAACGGGAGAGGAGCGATGCTGGTTTTGGACTGGAATAGGAGAGGAGGGGCGGTGGTTTTGAAATGGAAGAGGAGAGGAGCGGCGCTGTATTTAGATTGGAACAGGGGAGGAGCGGCGGTGGATTTAGATTGGAACAGGAGAAGAGCGGAAGAGCGGCGCTGGTCTTGGAAGTATTTTTTTGTTGTTTTGCGTATTTTGGGTCAAAGTTTGACCACGTACTGTATGTGACAAGCAAAATGTGAATGCATGTCACTAAAAATTGAATCGTTTGGTTCGTATCTGAATGTACTTTCAAATTATATTATTTTTGCAACGTATAACATATATTTTATGTGCGAAAATCACGGTCAATTATGACCCAGAATAAAAGGGAGACTAGTTAATGTGGGGTAGCTTCTTAATTGAAGGGTAAATTGATTTTGATTTTGATCCAGTCACAGCGCGCCGGCCCTCTCGCCCAATCCTAAATCGCTGCCGCACGCTCCTCTCTCTCTTCTCCATTGCAAAACCACCTCCTCTCCTCTCCATCATCTCCATTCCAAAACCACCGTCTCGCCTCTCCCTCTTCTGATCTTCTCCATTGCAAAACCACCTCCTCTCCTATCCATCATCTCCATTCCAAA
>NC_041381.1:596960456-596974341 GCF_002162155.2 Triticum dicoccoides
TCTCCTCTCCATCATCTCCATTCCAAAACCACCTCCTCTCCTCTCCATCATCTCCATTCCAAAACCACCCCCTCTCCTCTCCATCATCTCCATTCCAAAACCATCGTCTCGCCTCTCCCTCTTCTGATCTTCTCTCCATTGCAAAACCACCTCCTCTCCTCTCCATCATCTCCATTCCAAAACCACCTCCTCTCCTCTCCCTCTTCTCTATTGCAAGACCATTGTCTCTCCTCCCATCTTCCAAAGCTAGCACCGGACCACTCAGAACAACATCTATGGAGAGGATGCAGCAGCGAATCAGGCAGATTGCCGGCGGTGACCAGGCAAAGTTAGCCAGGTTGAAGGAGATCCTTAGTTGGTTTGACAATGAGTGGGAGATTTCGAGGATGGTGTGGGCCATGTGGAAATGTATGTGAAAGAGCAAGACGGTGGCGATGAGGGCGGCGATGTACATGTACTCCTCGGCGGCAGTCACGCCATAGTCCTCTGAGTTCATCGAGTATCTCCTATGGGCGATGGAGCAGACAGATTTGCCGAGGCGACCGTCTGGCGGAGGTGGTGGGCGTACAGGTCGAAGGTTGAGCACCCAGAGGATAACGAATCGATCGAGTATGGTGTGCCGTTCGTGAGGGTGTAGAGCCAGCCGGAGCCACAGGAGTATTCGTTCTCCCACCGCAAGAGGAGGCCGGATGGTGCGACATTGCTTCCCCGACGTTCTCCACGGTTCCCTCGACGCTCGCCTCATTTCAACGGCGGCGGTAGGGTTTAAGGTAAGCTTCGCACTAACCTAATCTTCCACCTGCTCATGCTTACAATCAGTGTGACAGCTAATGAAAATCATGCTTACAATCAGTCTCCGAGTACTATGCCAATCACCCTAAAATAGCTCTGGACCTTTGGGTCAAAGTTGTGACACAGTGTACAAATAAAGAAAAATAGGTTGGTGCTTCTTTCAGAAAAGAGTACTCCCTAGAAAACTGCCAATATAAGCTACTAGTATTTGGTTAGAGGATTTGTTGTCGAGAAAGATCCGTCCACATAGAGCGCCACACATCCCACTGGTTATGGTGGATGCCAATGCGTGCATGCAGCATGGTTGGTGTCGGTAATTTTTACTTTGCACACCTCGCACTCTGCATATATGCCGGTTCCATATGTACATTTGTGCAGTTGCACCAAAATGCAGCTGAATAACCTTGTTTGCACAGATAATGAAAAAGCGTGATTACATTATAGTGGCACTAGTTGATGAAACACACAAAATAAATAGAAGAAAATATTGTGATAGTATCATAGTATGCCATGCTGCGAGGGCGAGATGGGCCCTGCGACGCCTCATACGGTACGCCTCATACTAGACATCGTCCCAAGTCTCCAAGATACACCTTCTGCCAGTGATGAACATCAGTGTACAACAGTAGTACAAGGAGGCGCCTTGAGACATTCAAATCTCTATTTTTGTACATATCAACTAAAATTAAGCACCCTAGTTTGCAGAAACGCTTAAACATTAACAATGGGACTAGTTGATGAAACATACTTTAACAAAGAGAAGCACTTTCTTTATCTACATTGGAAATGAAATGATAGAGCTGACACTCGCTCTATTTTAACTGTATTATTACTTCATTTTATCAGTGACACTAGGGTCGAGCAGGTAGCAAACGAGGTGTATCGTGCGTCGCAAGGATGGAGGCCGGGGGTGCTTAGACTGGGATGCTGAAGCTGGCTCTTTCAGTCACCAACTTGGATGATTTAATTCATGGGACCTTTTGGTGCAGTTCACCTAAAATGAAGCAATGTCCCGTGAGCTAGCAGCTTCTTCTTCAAAAAAAAAAATTAAGAAAAGGGCTCCAACCTCGGTTCCATTTCCATCAGAAAACGAAACCCACAGAGCTTCTTCTTCATTAGTTGCAATAAAATTGAGCAATATCAAGGTTGGTTGTGAAGCTCCTGGAATGCTCAACTATAATTTGGATATCATTTGTGCAGTTCAACTAAGATCGAGCGTGAAATGTATATCTTTGTTTGCATAAAAAGGTGGAAAGGAGGGTGACTAACAAGTAACAAGCGATGAAACATGCATCAAATGAAAAGAAGCATGTTCCTTATCTGAATGGAAATCCTGCAAGGACAGTAGCAATTTCTAAAGCAGTGGCATTGCTAGATATTAGTGTGGGCATCAGGATTAACTATGACAACCGTTAAATACGACATTACTTTGGGCACGGGAGAGTAGGCGGACCAGGACAGTTGCATTTCTAACGAAAAGAACCAACTTATCTTAATGGGAAATTTTAGCAGGACATGTAAAGAAGTGCCATTGATTCATATTACTGGAGGCATTACATTGAAAACAGCATTGGTTTAATGTGTCCTTACTTTCAACAGTGCGACTGCTACATTTTACTAGTGGCATTACAAAAGAGTGGCTCGGGGCAACAAACATCAGAACATGATATCTCGGTCAGTCCCATTTTTGTTCGGTATAGCCACCTTATACTGTGTGAGGCTAGCAAATCTAGTGCTGGACTTACTCTGTTGGCTTGTCCCCCATTCCCCACTTTCTTTCCTTTTTCAACCAATAGGTCGGGTTTATATTGAGTTTGTACTGTGTTTCCCTTTATTTCCCTATTAGACCTAGAGACTAGTTGGATAGCCAGTCTCTACTACTTTTCGCCCCCATTATTTCCTCTTTCGACCAAGTCCTAGATTCAGGTAACAAATCCTCCCCCACCCACCCCCTTTCTTCCTTGTTTGAACCAAGTAGTACTAGATTTGAGTGCATGAACTAGTTTTACCTCTTAAACGTAAAAAAAATAGGTGGTTTTCGAACAGCCGATCGATCCTATCTACGAGGGGGCCTGAGAAATAGTAAAAGTTACAAATGCAGCGACGTCAGGAGCTCGGGAAGTAGAGCAAGGACGGTTTCGAAGGAAGTTATACCTGATGGTCGCCGGGATGATGCTAGGTGGGCGGCGGGATGCCGGATCTGCCCACACTATGGCAGCGAGGAAGAAGAGGTCGGAGGCCCTCCCTCGCCATTGGTGGTTGGGAGAGAATGGCAAGGCAGGCTGATCGGGACGCGCCCAGCATTGGGTAAGAGCCGTCGCCGAGGACGACCGCGTGAACGTTGCACCTTCTCAGCTTCCCCGGCAGAGAGGATCCGACTAGATTTGTGACCAGCGGTGAGCAGAGAGAGAGAGAGAGACTGTGTGTCCACCGCTGTCGTGTTTAGATCCGGAGAGGCCGAGACGGTGTGAAGGGAGCAACACTAGCAAGCGAGCGCGGAGGCTCGTGCCTATATAGTGGAGTAGTACTTAGTTTTCTTTTGTCTACCGGAGCCGGCTTGACCTCATCAATGACTGTCGAGAAGTCTTCATGCACGTGGCCCGGAGGCGCAGTTGTCGTCATTTTGATCTGAAGCGCCGGATTGTAACATATAACACGAAAAAATACCACATGACAAGAAATCATAACCTCACTGCCCAAAGGAGACAACATGAATCCCGACGGACAAACTAGACGAGGAACAAAGCTCAAATTAAAGATAAACTCGTAGAAAAGGGGTCCGTCGATAGATGTCTAATTAACATAGCCGGCTTGACCTAGATGGCAGCCGAGTAGTCACTGTTCGTGCATGTGCCCCCAATGACTAGCCCAACTCAGTTGTCGCTGTTTAACCCTCGCAGTGATCCGAAGCACATGACACATAATTTTGCGAGATGACAAGAAACCTTTTTTTAGATTTCTCACCACAACTACAGCCATGTACAACACAGCCTGCACGATATGTAGATGATAGGCAATCCAGCCGTGTCTGCTGGAGTCTGGTCACATGCATGGACGAACTGATCTTCCGTGTCTTGCAAGGATCGTCCAGGCACCAACGTAGTACAACACTTCTCTAGTACTATCGCTCATCTCCCTCTTCTATTAAGTCACCCGACTTGCGGGGCCAGGGAGTGTGCCTATGGTCGGTTCTCAATTGCCATCCCACATGTGTGTACGAACGCAATATGACGCGTGTTCCATTCGGAGAGCAGCGTGCCAGACCGACCGACCGTTTGGGGTGCGACGCGAACGCGACGTGCGTGCTGTATACTCCGTACATGTGTACCGCCGTTTTCTAGACGCTTTGCTTCATGGCGCGGGCGCAATCCATGGATACAAAATTAATATATTGTATACTATTTAAAAGTCGAGGGCGGGGCTTTTCCTGCCCGGTAGGCGGCGGGACAGCTCCGCCTAGTCGGTTCGACAGAGACGCGAGAAGACGAGGGAGTAGGCTACTACAAACGTAGGGCCGTGTGATTTGACAGCGAGTTACTGCTGGACAGGTGGGGCCCCGTGATTTGACCTGCCATTATCATTTAATTGCGGCGCTATGACCGGCGTGAGTCTCCTGATTCCTGACCACCTCCATACAGGTGCCTCTCCCAAAATGCTCCACCATGTAGTAGTAGAGGCTGGTTCTTGCATGAGAGCCCACGTCTCCACTTTTTCCTTGCCTCTCTTTCCTCCACATGTGCAAAAATGCCATGTAAAGCGCACTATTGTACTTACTTGCTCCTACAGGTGCTTAAGCTTGCCACATAGGCATAAAGTCTGATGTGGCAAGTTAATCAAGAAGAGAGAGACTAGTTTGGTGACCCAAGGAAGAAACGGTGCTAAGCGCGTGTACCTAGGTGAAAAGACAATTTTGAGTCTATAGCTAATAAAATGAAGCAAACTTAGCAACACCATTTCATTGGAAGAGGTAACTCCTTGGCAAATGCAATAAATACTAGTACTCCCTGTGTCCCATTATATAAGAACGTTTTTGACACTACACTAGCTAGTGTCAAAAACGTTCTTATATTATGGGACGGAGGGAGTACGAGGAAAGAGATAGAGAGGAGTAAAAAAATACACTTATAGCCAACCTTGTTGTAGTATGAGTGACTAAGTGATGACTATGTATGACATGCCAACATCAGATAGCCTAATGCACCGTGTTAAATCTCCAAGGGCGCGACCACGCGAGCGACGCGACGGTCGTGGTAGGCGCGACCATGATACGCGCTGCTGGCAGCCCTTGGATCTGAGATCAAATGGTTGCATGCTAAGTTGCTGAAAATTTTAAGAATAACCCTCCAGGATAGGATATTCACCCATAGGTCTAGAATCACGCCATGCAACCGTTCGATCTCAGATCCAAGGGCTCTCGGAAGCCCGTATCATGGGAGAATGGAAAGCCACTCCCCTGCCGTTCGCACGCTGGCAGTTCGCTCCTACTCTTTCCCTCACGTCCTTTAATACTACGGCGGTTCGCTCCTAGTCGTCCCGTCCATTCACATTACGGCAGTTCCACTAATCCTAACCCTCCTCCCAAATCCATGGCGTCCCAAATCTCCCCGATCGAGGTGAGTACAAGGTTAGAACCATCACCAGCGATGAGTTCGACATCATCTACACCCGTACTTCCACGACGGTGAAAGGATGCCTTTCTCACTTCACACGCATGTTCGAAAACTCACATGATGAGTGGGTCGCTGGGCTAGATGTTGAGTACACCACAGTCGTGGGACGAGAGAAGGATCTAAAGGACGAAGAGAGGAAGAAGCCCGCCGTGATCCAGGTTTGCGTACATAACGTTTGCTTGGTCTACCACGTATGCCATGCCGACGTTGAGTGCCAGGATTTTAAGAACTTCCTCGAGGACAAAACAGTCAAATTCGTTACTGTAGACTTTAAGAACGACAAAGAAGTCCTGCGTTGGATAGGCCTCGTTGTAGGCAACCCCTTCGACCTCCAGAAGAATCGGCTGGTGCCCTCTCGTCAGCCCTCAATGCTGACCCTGGCAGGAGCCATGGTTCATCCTTCGTACCGCAAACTGGAGAAACCTCATTACACGTTTCATCGTCATGCATGGCAGCGGAATGTACTAGATATAGACCACATCCACTACGCTGCAATGGATGGCTACCTTTGTTTCAATATCTACAAGGGTTGGATGAAGAGCAACAACCAAGTTGGCGGTTCAAGCAAAGAAGTATCGGACAAGAGGAAGAGGGACAAGGACGAAGTCGAGGACGTGGACAAGGACTCCGAGTAAGGTGGCAGTGTCGTTGCTCATGGCGGTTCTAAACTTCTAATGCAGTGTCTACCGGATTAGTTGCATAGTTTAATTTCAGGTGTGCTTAGTTTAATTTGAGGGGTGTGTTGTGCTGAGCCCCCAGCAGAACTATGTTATGTTTCTTCTTGTTACTTTAACTCTTCAGTATGAACATACTAGTACTAGTATTTCTTTAACAGAATTTAGCACCCCAGTTAAGCACGTACTAGCTTTTTTAATAGTACCATATGCATAATTTGGCGATGAGCGCTCTCTATATGTACCACCTTTTTTAAAAAATTCAATTTTTGCTCCATGGCGCAATCCATCGATAGTGGAGTACTACTGTACAAAAGTATACATTTTTTAAAAGTCTAGCGTACTGTTCATCACATATATATATATAGCCAGTTAAATTCTCATTCTAGAATGATGTGCATGCCATGTAGTAAACCGATCTGGAGGAAGTATAGTAAAAATGAGGTGATTTTACCCAGCGATCAGCGGGGGAGCATGCCCTGTCATGCGGTCCCACGTGTCATGATGTACCAAGGTGATGCGCGTGTCCCTCTTCAGGAAGAAGCAATACTAGTACGTGGTTTGAGATGATGTCGAACCGAAGTGTGAAATCATGGTTGTTTCGTCCGTCTGGGAAGGTGCGGCATTGTGATTTGACGTCTCATTGATCATTACTAACACTAGGCCGGTACGAGTGGGGTGCGTCCCCCCTGCTGTTCTGCACTGTTATTTGGTGCTTGACACATCGACCCGGTTGCACATGAGATGACCCCCACATCCTTTTTCAAAATAAACAACACCCCGATCAATGCATTTCACTCTTCCGTGCAACGGACGGGCACCTTACTTGCTCCTACAGGTGCTTAAGCTTGCCACATAGGCATAAAGTCTGATGTGGCAAGTTAATCAAGAAGAGAGAGACTAGTTTGGTGACCCAAGGAAGAAACGGTGCTAAGCACGTGTACCTAGGTGAAAAGACAATTTTGAGTCTGTAGCTAATTAAATGAAGCAAACTTAGCAACACCATTTCATTGGAAGAGGTCACTCCTTGGCAAATGCAATAAATACTAGTACTCCCTGTGTCCCATAATATAAGAACATTTTTGGCACTATACTAGTGTCAAAAACGTTCTTATATTATGGGACGGAGGGAGTACGAAGAAAGAGAGAGAGAGGAGTAAAAAAATACACTTATAGCCAACCTTATAGCCAACCTTGTTGTAGTATGAGTGACTAAGTGATGACTATGTATGACATGCCAACATCAGATAGCCTAACGCACCATGTTAAATCTCCAAGGGCGCGACCGCGCGAGTGACGCGATGGTCGTGTTAGGCGCGGCCATGATACGGGCTGCTGGCAGCCCTTGGATCTGAGATCAAATGGTCGCATGCTAAGTTGCTGAAAATTTGCAGAATAACCCTCCAGTATAGGATATTCGCCCATTGGTCTAGAATCACGCCATGCAACCGTTCGATCTCCGATCCAAGGGCTCTCGGAAGCCCGTATCGTGGGAGAATGGAAAGCCACTACCCTGCCGTTCGCACACTGGCAATTCGCTCCTACTCGTCCCCGCGCGTCCTTTAATACTACGGCGGTTCGCTCCTAGTCGTCCCGTCCATTCACATTATGGCAGTTCGGTAAACTGGAGAAACCTCCATACACGCTTCATCGTCATGCATGGCAGCAGAATGTACTAGATATAGACCACATCCAGTACGCTGTAATGGATGGCTACCTTTGTTTCAATATCTACAAGGGTTGGATGAATAGCAACAGCCAAGTTGGCGGTTCAAGCAAAGAAGTATCGGCCAAGAGGAAGAGGGACAAGGACGAAGTCGAGGGCGTGGACGAGGACTCTGAGTAAGGTGGCAGTGTCGTTGCTCATGGTGGTTCTAATGCAGTGTCTACTAGAATAGTTGCAAAGTTTAATTTCAGGTGTGCTTAATTTAATTTGAGGGGTGTGTTGTGCTGAGCCCCCAGCAGAACTATGTTATGTTTCTTCTTGTTACTTTGACTCTTTAGTAAGTACATACTAGTATTTCTTACATTTCATCTTTTAGTTGGTATAGTACTACCACTCATTTATTCACATTATATACATACAGTATATATAGCCAACATCATATAGCCAGCAGTTTAGTTGTCAAAGAATTTCAGGGTGCTTAGTTTTGTCAAAGAATTCCAGGGTGCTTAGTTTTATTTGAGGGGTGGGTTGTGCTTGACACCATTATTGTGACTAACCTTTTTAATAGTGCTATATGCATAATTTGGCGACGAGCGCTCTCTATATGTACCACCTTTTTTTTAATTTCAAGTTTTGCTCCATGGCGCAATCCATCGATACTACTGATGTACAAAAGTATACATTTTTAAAAGGCTAGAGGGCGGGGCAGTCTAGCTTGGTCGGTTTCACGAGAGGCGAGGGCCTTTGTGATTTGACGGCTCATTACTGCTGGAAGGCGGGGCCTTGTGATTTGACTGCTCGTATAAATGCGCCGACGACTTGATCGAGGAGGAGCACAGAACCGTGCCGTATACTCAAGTTTTCCACTGGAGTAGTACTGCGACGGAGGAGCACGAAACACGGCAGCCTAGTGCCATATGGCGATAAAAAATGATCTAATTTGGTAGTCATCTCATTGTTAGCATTGTTCTATTCATTCCCTCAAAAAACAAAAAACATTGTTCTATTCATGCCTCGCAGAGAATGTGACACGTGCGTCGAAACACCCGAAGCAAAAGATGAAACACAACAGCAAAAGAAGAAGGAAGATTATCACCCCAAATGATCTAATTCGCCGCAGATTCGTAACTGCTTCTTCATCGCCTCCACGACCTCCATCTCCTTGCGCGTCTCCTCCGCCATCTTCTTCATTCTGTCCATGACGCCGGATTTCTCGACGCGAGCCTTCATCATCTGTTCCACGGCCGCATTACGTACCTTGATAGCAGCCGGGTGCTCGATGCGGAGCTTCGCCAACTCCTCCTTCTGTTCCATGACAAGGGCCTGCAACATCTTCATCGAGGAAGTACTATTCTCATGTAGCTTCTTGCAGCCGGCGTTCTTCTCCTTTAACAGGTCTATCTCGTGGCAGAGCTTCGCCTTGTCCTCCTGAAGTCGCAGGATTTCATCGGTCGCCCTCTTCTCCGAGGCAATGCTCTTCTTTAGCAGCATCACCAAGCCGACAGTCAACTCCCCCTGCTGACTGAGCTCAGCGGGCATGTCGTCGAGGCTCTCCGTTAGCAACTCCATCAAGCCTTGGATGCACTCATTCTGCTTATTGAGGTGCTTCTTGAGCTAATCAGGCATGCCGTCGCGGGATAACGACTCCAGCTCCGCCGGCTCGACATGTTCGCTTCCACGGCTAGGGCGCTCCTGGGAGCCATCGCCTGCCCATGAGAGATCTTTCAAGGTCTCTGCGTGGCGGCGAGCCCTCTCTTTTTTTCCGCAGCCTTGGTTGCCGCTCCCTTGTTACGAGTAGTTCTCGACCTAGAGCTCTGCTCACCGGCCATGGCAAAGACGGACGAAGAAGAAGCACTTATGAGGAGGAAAGGTATAGTAATTTTCGGTTAGGTAGTTCCCCTTTTTATAACCTAAGTACTAGCACTAGTAGTACTAATACCTGCATAGTGGGAACACGTTCAAGTTTGGTACGTACTAGTAGGTGTGAGCAGGCTTTCGAATGTGATGGGAACAAGGTAAAGATTAATTGATGGTTTTGGTTTCGAGGCCCGAAACGGCTCCCGATGAGTTTAGCGGAACATAAATTTCAAGTACTACACTGCTCAAATGCGTAAATATTATGTTACTGTCAAAAATTGGCACAAAATATGAAGGAGACCAATGGAAGTACTACTAGCAACCCCCGATTTAACTACTCACATGCGCCCAGTGGAGTAATAATGTCTTTCTTCCGCTCTCACGTCCACTCAATTTGCATCGGCCGTATTAATTGACCATCAATGAAGTGAACGACTTTACACGTGTCAAATTATCACATGGGGTGGATATTGGTACAAAATTGTGTCCGCCCGTGTACCCGCGTGTGCGTGCGAGGGAATGAGTGCGTGCGTGGTGTGCGTGCATATCTTTGCTTCGTGCATGTACCGCCAGTATGGCTCAGGGAGGACGAGTACATTCTTCTGGAACCAGCAGCATGTCACTGTGAGCAATCCACGCAAGTAGGTCCCAACAATGCCTCCACATGTGCCACGTGGCTTCATGAACTGCAAGAGAGACACTGTGTAGCATGCCATTAGTATTCTAATTTACGTGTTTTGCACATACTCGAAGTACTAGTAATTTACATGTGCATTGCACACATCAGATTTTGCAATCAAATTATGAATCAATACCACACTATAGCATGTAAGCTCTTAGTCATATATGCGTGATGTAGCCCTTCGTTTAATTCTTATAGTTCATCTCATTGAAAATCAAATTAGTTTTTATAAAAAAGCTAAGAACGCATGAATCGGAAAAACATGGGATTATAGTGGAATGTCATATTGAATCCTACAGGATTGTACGAGTGTTTGATTGTGCATAGAAAAAACGCATAATTCTTTCAAAGAGGTTTGAGTGCATGGGATGTTTCCGATGAAATGTAGTGCAAATGAATCATATGGAAAAATTCCTATGGTTTACAATCCTACGAATCAAACAACCAAGATAGGAAAAATTCCTAATGATTAGAATCCTCCAAAATTCCTTTGAGAATCCTTTGAATCAAAGAAGCCCTTAATCTATTTTATGATTCATGGAATTTTGCGTTGTAAAGCATAAAGTAAAAACAAATAATGGCAATTCAACTAGAAAAAACGTTTGGGCAGTTATGATATGGAAGATTCTAGAACAAAAGAGAACCACTATTTTATGAACCATTATGCTTAAGTTCAACCATGGAGTCTGCTAGATTGTACATGTGGCAAAATCCGATGGGGGGCTAGAAGATGGTGCGAGGGGCCGAGTGGAGGGAGACTATGAAGGAATGCACAAGTGCGAGATCGATATTTAGAGAGAGGGGGGCGAACACGTGCACTGTTGCACGAAGTGGCGGAGCCATGAAAAATAAATGAGCTAGGGGGCCAAGCATTGCTAATCCTTTACGAGGAGGGTCAATTCATGAAATTAAACCTTTTTTAGCAGCAATTGTCTAATGATCACATTCATATTAGCCTCGATATATAGTGATGTTAGGGGGGGGGGCAGGGCCCTTACTGCCCCCTGTCTTCGCCATTGTGCACGCATCTGAGAGATGAAGCGGAAGGCATGGATGATGAGAGGGGGACATTGGATATATAATTAATGTGTGTGTATTAGCTATTTATGTTAATCCTATATAGAGAGGTATATATTGATCAATGTGGACGTGGGAGAGGTATAGATTGATCGATGTGGACGTGGGAAAGAGGGTGAGACCTCATTGGATATATCGATTGATCGGTTTGTGTGGAAAACTATGAAAGACCTAGCTATATACACACATACATAGAGGAACATCGATCGTTGCGCATGCACGCGTGAGAGATAAAGAATGCACAGTATGAGGGAGAGGGGGATGTGTGTGGGTGTGTGCCTTCATGGGAGACCGACCTGAAGAAAAAGATTGCATGCATGCGATAGATAATGCCGACTGGTAGTGTGTGTGCATGCATGCACGAGAGAAAGTTAGTGGTACAATTATAAAGAGAAGACTACTGTGTGGGTGTAAAAGAATAGGTGAGGTCATAATCAATGTAAAGTTGAATTCAAATATTTGAATAAGAGATCCTGATGTTTGAAACCCATGCGTGCATGAATATAACGGACATCTGCGCGGTGTGCTTTGGAAATGAGCATGTTGTAATGTATACACATTGAACAAGGTCAGACTGATTTGAATTTGAGATACCGATGGCAGACATCATTTGCCCATGTCGCATCCGTGCATGTAATTGGAGGTGATGGGCGGCTTTCGCATCACATATCTATATCTATACCCCTATATATATTATATTATATATTTTTTATATTGTGAGTGGGTAACTTTAACTTTGAAAGATGGTCGTTGGATGAGGCGGATCCAAAGGTCCAAAGATGGCAAATTTGAGCAATATTGGCCGTGGGATATCATCTAGATTCCACCAGATTTCGCCACATGTATAATCTAGAAGACTCCACGGTTGAACTTAAGCATAATGCACAAACATCAAAACACAAGCACTTCTTATTTGTTCTAGAATCTTCCGTATCATAATTGCCAAAATGTTTTTCTACATGATTTGCCATTATTTGTTTTTACTTTATGTCTTACAACGCACAATTCCATGAATCTTAAAATAGATTAGCTTTCTTATAAAAACTAGATGATTTTGAGTGAAATGAACTATAAGAATTAAACGAACATCTACATCATGCATATATGACTCAAAGCTTGCATGCTATAATGTGGTATTTATTCATAATTTGGTTGCCAAATCTCATGCGTGCAATGCGCGTGCACCTTACTCTAGTCTAAATGGTGTTTGTGTGTGTGGTGTGCGTGTTGAGGTGCAAATTGTCTTTTTTTGGTACACGTTAAGCTTGTTCTTCCGAAATTTTAAGCCGCGCCTTGTTATGCTGAAAATTGAAGCTAGC
Organism: Triticum dicoccoides; assembly: GCF_002162155.2. Taxonomy (NCBI): domain Eukaryota; kingdom Viridiplantae; phylum Streptophyta; class Magnoliopsida; order Poales; family Poaceae; genus Triticum; species Triticum dicoccoides. Next base: position 596,973,194 of record NC_041381.1, read on the forward strand.
GTCTCTGTCTATCGTGCTGTGAAACTCCCGCCTCTTCAACCCGCGCCTTGTTAGCCCGAAATATTTAAGATATATCTTTGTCTCGTTGTGCTCCGACAACTCCCTCCATCTCAACCCGCGCCTTGCTATTCCGAAATTACAACGCGCGCAAAAACTCCCACCTCCTGTGATATCCCGACACACGAAATGCCCGTGGTACCCCTGAACCGAAAGAACCGCCTCAAATCGGTGGGGGGTACTTTCGTAACTTACCCCACATTTCGGACAAGCGCATCTCTAAGCCATGGTTCCCCACTGCCATCCCATCCGCCCACCCATTCATACACCGACGCCGTGAAAACCCGCGACGAAACCCCACACCCTGCTCCGTTCGCCACCCAGCCGGATCTTCTTCCCCGACGACGTCGTCCACAGCAACACCTCGACGTCCCTCATCCACCGTACCGGATGAGGATCATTCGTTAATCTCATCGTCCCGCCGGTTTAGCCACCCCATCCTCAACCTCTAAGGAGCTGCCCCGACGTTCCCCTCGTCTTTCATGCCACCTCCATTCCCACACCGCCGTCTTCACCTGCACCACCGGAAGAGCATCATCATCACCGTTTCCTCGGATGAAGCTGCGGCCTAATCGGCGCCACCAAAGAGGTTGTACACTAATCGCCGCATTTTCTTCTTGATTCGATCTCACGATGCTGTCGGTGCTCGGTCCCGAGCCGACACGGCGCGGCTCCATCCACGGCGGCGTCGCCGGCCACTTCCTCCACAGCATCGCTCCCTCGATGGTGACGTCCACATCAGTAGGAGCTGCTTCTGCTTTAGCTCTCGCTCGCGCTGCTGCTCTGCTCTTGCTCTCGGTCCCCTACCTGGTCTGCTCTTGTTATTGCTCTTGCTCGCGCTGCTGCTCTCGCTCTTGCTCTTGCTTGCGATGCTGCTCCGGTTTGTCTACACTTCAGTCGACTGAATTGACTTTTGGGTCAGTCGATTTCCAAGGGGTGGGCTCGCCTAGGTGAAGGAAGAACCAGCCATAGCGGGGAGGGGGGCTCGCCGGAGAGGTACCCCACTATCTATCTTAGGGTTCAGGATGGGTGCGGTGGTCGCCGGCGGTGGCGGGGAGTTGGCGGGGCGGTGGCGTGGGGATCGCCGGAGA
>NC_041381.1:596974591-597075062 GCF_002162155.2 Triticum dicoccoides
CGGGGTGGCGCACCGCCGGCCGCAGGCGGCGGGGGGCTGCTGTTTGGCCGGTGGTGGCTGGCGGCTCAGGGGGGGGGGGTGGAGGTTGAAGATGAATCGCAGGCCCTTGATTTCGTATCCAACGGCTGCAAAATCGACTGACCAGAGATGAAAAAATCAGTCGACCTACGTGTAGCCTCACCTTGCTAGTGCGTTCAGTTTCGATAGCAAAATTCAATTTCGACAGCGAAATTCAGTTTCGACAGTTAGGTTCAGTTTCGACAGTTAAGTTCAGTTTCGATAGTTAAGTTTAGAGATGAGCGGCTGGTGTATTTTACATCTAGCACTTTTTGGTTATGTATTTTACATCATGTATTAGAGATGCTATTAGAATTCCACTCAGGTTAACGTTGTTCATTGTCTCTCTTGTCCTGCTTCAGCCTCGGCGTCGTACAACTCACCGGAGCTGCGCCAACAACGAAACCGTCCATCACAGTGGAGCAGTACCTCAGGATCCATGTCCAGACACCTAAGATCTTCTTCCCCTCTTCCGACAGCAAAGTCAACCGGAGCATCCTCACCGGCCAACCCAATCACGCTGAGATCGACATGGCTTCGCCAAAGAGGTTGTACACTTGTTGCATCTCTTTTTTACTCTACATGTTATATATATTGTCCACTAAGCACTCGTAGTAACGGGAAATACGATTATTTTATCCTACTATATGACAAGCAGTGAGGTACCAGGCAACTTAGCTATCCGTGATTGACTCTCTTGAACGCCATCATTATTTATCTCTGCGCGTTTGAGCTGTGCATTTGTCGATGGGCCTAGGAGTTGAGCTAGTATGGCAGTGGCCTGGGTCCAAAGTAATAGAAGTAGCACAAAAACATTTTTTAGTGTAGGATTTTCCTTGCTCAAGCCTGCCTACCAGAATCGCCAGTGCTTGAAAGGAAAAGTGAATGAAAAACATAGGGATTGGAAAGTTTCCTATGGTACTACTTTTCATGAATTTGGTGCAAAGGAATGGAGCAAAGGAAAACTGTAGGATTTGTTCCTTTAGTGTCTCCTTGAAAGAAAAACCGTAGGAATTCTAATTTCCACTTCTCCTCCTTTTCATATTCCTATTCATGAAGCACAAGACTAAGAGATAGTAGCATAATAGCATTATAACCATACATTTTCTTGTGGTTTGACTTAATCTCACCATGCTTTTTTGCATACTGTGATCTTCTAATTGTTGTGAATCAAACACCCAGATTGGCAGAAATCCTGTGTTTTTAAATTCTCTGTTTTGCACGTGCATTCCTATCCTATTCCTGTCTATTTCCTATCCCTGCATTGTTAGAATCCTCAAATTCAAACAAGCCCTTACTCAATTACTTCTGTTACAGATATGTGTCAAAGAAAACCTTGTGTGGTTTGTCCTGCTCCTGCGGTGTTGTGTTCCACCCCAGCTCAGCTGCTCCAACGATGGAAGGGTTCACCACAGCAGGGATCCGCTCTTCAGACTGTCTTTTGCCGCCTCAGATCTTCTTCCCCGCCACTGGCAGCCATGACAACTGCATTACCATCATCAACTGAGCAGATGACCTTGAGGACTACACGGGTCCGCAAGAGAGGTCGCACTCTTCCGTGTCTGCTTACGTTATGTGTCGCTTAATATGATGACATGCTACATTATCGTCGTGTTCACCTATTAGACTCTGAGTCAGGTCCAAACTAATGCTGAAACTTAAGTTTTTAAATGGTTGTGGGGTACATATTGGGGCAGCAATCAGTACTATCTGTCTACTATCTGGTTAATCTCCGGTGTATACTATGAGTTTCATGTTGGGTGCAAACAAACATTAAAGGAGCCATTATCTGTATTTTTAACTAAAGCTATTATCTGCCTGCTATCATTGGTTTTGGGTCTATCCACAGTTTGCTACCATCACTCTGGATTTGTGCATGCACTCCTTACATAATCTCATTATGTTTTATTCCTATGCATGCCAGTTATTGTACACAATGGAACTGATCATGTAGAGCAAAAGAGACGAGCCTTGCGTGGCAATAAAATTTCATGCAGACGATGTTCCATGGTGGGCGCAAAGGCAGCCCCCCCTCCACCCATTTCGGATCGTAATCAAGAGGAAGATAACTGTTCTGAGGGGGATTCAGAAGGAGAAGACCACTCCTATTTACCCCATGAGGTCTTCGCTCTAACTTGGCATGCTAATGTTGGTAATATCATGCATATGGTGCCTTGCATTGCTTACTGTATATATTAAAGATGTCATCTGCTTAGTTTAGACATGCTTTGTGTCAATGCCATCTGTTTTGTTTCTTTATCGTATATGTGAATCATGCAATGCCATCTTGTCTAGCCAGGCATCATATATGTGAATTTTGCAATGCCACCCTGGTTAGCCAGTCATCTTATATGTGAATTATATCATGCCATCATTTTTTTATTATGTGTTAACTTTGTCAGCAATTTTAGTACATTCAATTACTCTTCCTGTGCATCAGCCATCCGGCACGGTCATGGAGAAATCTGGAGTGGAAACAAGGTCTTCAGAGCAGACAATGCTATCTAACGAAGCGCATGTCTTGCTGGTTACCGATAGCTCCTTAGAGGAGGATTCAGAGACAGATGACCAGTCATATTTCCCCCCTGAGGTGCATGCCCTAACTTGGCAGGGTTATGTTACTCATATCATGCGTATGGTATCTTGCATTGCTATGTCATTTGCTTAGTTTAGACATGCTTTGTGTGAATGCCACCTATTTAGTGTCTAATTACCATGTATGTGAATTATGCAATGCCATCTTGTTGCAAGACATTATATATGTGAACTATGCAATGTTATCTTGTTGCAAGGCATTATGTATGTGAATTATGCAATGCCATGCTGTTTAGGCAAGCGTCATATATGTGAATTATATCATGCCGTCCTTTTTTTGTATTTCTCATTGCTTTTGTTGACAATGTTTGTATATTCAACTGCTCTTCCTATGCATCAGCCATTTGAATTGGTGATGGAGAAATCTGGAGTGCAAACAAGGTCTTCAGAGTAGACAATGCTACCTGCTGAAGCAGATATCTTGCTGGTTACAGATAGCTCTTCAGAGGAGGATTCAGAGGCAGATGACTAGTCCTATTACCCCCTGAGGTGTATGCTCAAACTTGGCAGGGTTATATTACTCATATAATGCATATGTTGTATTGCAATGCTTATTGTTTACATCATATACACAATATTGAATGCCATCTCCTTAGTTGACACATCATATATGCAATTGCCCTCTACTCACTTCCTTAGTATATAAATCATATATTTGAATTATGTCATGCCATGATGTTTACATAGACAGCATGTATCTGAATGATGGCATGCCAACCCATTTTCTAAAGACATAATACAGTTATATCATCTCATCCTGTTTACATAGTCATGATATTTTAAATTATGGCATTCTATCCGTGAATTATATCATGCCATCATGTTTCCATCGACGGCATGTTTGTGATTTATGGCATGCCAACCACTTTAATAGACACATCGTATAGTTATATCATGTCATCATGTTTACATAGTCATCATATTTTGAAGTATGTCATCCTATCCTGTTTAGTTAGCCATCATACATGTGAAATTGTGTCATGCTATCCTGTTTAATTAGCCATCATATATGTGAAATTATGTCCTGCTATTCTGTTTGCTTAGACAACATAAATGTGAATTATTTCATGCCCTGTTTTCTTCCCTACTATCCATTGCACCTGTCTATCTTACAATGTCTGTACATTCAATTACTTTTCTTGTTTATCAGCCATTTCAATTGGAGGGAGTGATGGCAGTATCTGTGGGAGTAAAAACATGGTCTTCAGAAAAGATCGTGCTACCTGTCGATGCAGATAGAACCACGGTTGTACTTGCCCAAGAATCAGCCCCACCACACATAACCCACAGTCATGCAGATTGTACCCCTACCCAGTTGGACAGAGAACCAGCTACACCCCTTCTAACCACAACCCCAGCAGATAGACACCCAGTTCCCGTTGACACAACACCGTCTCCACCACAGAGCACCCAAACATGAGCAGTTAGTAAGGCAACTGCAGTGCCCAAATCACGAGGACCACCACTCCGAACCCGAAGTCAATGCTTAAAGCAGAAGAAGAATTGTTCTCAGGTCAGGTTCCGTAGCTATGGTTCATACTACTTTGCTCTTGCGTCACTGTATTTACTGATACCTACCAATTTCAAATTTGAAGGATGCAATTGAAACTCCAATGGCGCAATAGGTATGTTTTAAACTTGTTTCTTCAACGTGTTTGGCTGTTTGCTGTTGTAAGTTGCTCTATGTTGATTTCAGTTTCAATTGAATAAACAGTTATGTTCTCATGCCATGCACATTACAAGTGTTGTTATTGCTGTGTATTTTCCCACACTTATATTCTGTCTATGCTGCTTTGTCTTAAATAGATATGATTCGAACTGTATCTATCTTGATTTGGCAAGATAAAATAGAATGATATAAACCATACAGTGACCATACTACATAGATATATGTTTGTTTCATGTTGTTATACTGTCCACCTTACTACTGAACTGGTTTACCAAAATGAGTTTCATATACTACACTGTAAACCTGAGATGTGTTTGTTTGTTTCCCTTTTAGAACGCGGATAAAATATTGGAGAAGAGTACCCTGTTATGCAATGGTAAAGGAAGTAATGCAGATAAGGTTCAAGATAGTGAGACATCCATGTTGGTCTCCAAGAAAGCTGATAAAAACTATATTGAGGACACTGAGACAACCCCAAAGTCCTGTCTTGATGTAGTGTTCGAGTTACTGGCTACCACTGCTGGCACCAGCTCTTCGAACTCGTTGCCTGAATCACTTCGGCTTCTTGAGTCTCAACTTCAAGTTGAAAGACATCGATCAGATGTTATGCGACAAGAAGCCAAAGGACTGAGGAAGTCCCTGCAAAATTCAGATGCATACTTTCTGGTGCAACAGCAGACGCTGGAGGACTTAAGCACCAAACAAGAGAAAGTTAATAAGCTTGCTAAGCATCTTGTCAGCATTATGGGTGCCCAGGATATTGTTTCTTGAGCTCTTGTGAAGTGGTTTCAGTTCTGGACTTGTTTTGCGGCGGCATTTATATGCTGCTGTGTTCCCTATATTTACACTGGTGGCGAACTTTGATGCCCACTGGATGTAATATGTGTAATAGCCGTGATAGCCTAGTGTAAGTTGCTTGCTTATTTATTTCCTTGTTGTCTTGTTTATTTGTTTGCTTGTAGTCAGTGCAGTTCTTTTTCTGCGGTTTGCTTGTGGCTGCAACAACCTATTTTTTAAAACTAGGCCACAATAACCATGGGTTAATATTTACTGTAGTGACACTGCACCTACGGGCCGTAGAAACAGTGGGCCTTCTACGGGCCATATAAACAGTGGGCCTTCCACGGTCCGTAGAAACAATGGGTCTTCTATGGAACGCAGAAACAATGGGCCTTCTACAGGCTGTATCATCAATGGGCCTATGATCGATTGGCCAAACATGGGCCAATAACAGGCCGCATTATGGCCGTAAACGGGCTAGAGTTGGAATCGTCCATTCGTGGGCCTACCATAACGGGCCATCGTTAATAGGCCGTATTTCCTGACGCTATGAAAACGGCCCAACGTGTTAATGGACCACAAACGGGCTGACTGTAACCACGGGCTAAATTTGGCCCATAAGCAGAAAATGACAGTAACGGGCCGTAAGTAAACGAATGCTGGAAATGAGCCCAAGAATAAATGGGCTCTGAGAAGGCCGAAAGATAACATGGGCTGGAAATGGCCCAACGGAATAACGGGCCCTTAATGGGTATAAAGTGATACACTGTTCATTACGGGCCAGTTTCACCACGGGCCGTTAATGGGTGTAAAGTAATACATTGTTCATTATGGGCCAGTTTCACCACGGGCCGTTAATAGACCAAGAGTTACATAGGGCCTCATATGGGCCAAAAGACGTCATGGGCCATACATGGGCCAGAAGTGAAAACGGGCTGGAATCATATTGGGTGGCCCAGATGATGCTACTGGGCCTAATTCGGATAGGGCGTAACGGGCCTTGGGTTAGCGGGCTGTAAATGGGCTATATGCGAACAGGCTGTTAACAGGCTTTACATGGGCCGGCCCGCCACCTTTTGACCAAGTCAAATGGGTCGGCCTTTTCACAGGAATGGGCCTCTGTTGGGTTGTGCCACGTGTCGATGTATCATAGGCGCCTTCTGTCCAATGAGTGGATGACATCTGTCCCAACGGTGAGCCGACACGTGTTTCCTCCAGCCAATGATGATTTTACACGTGGAAAATTCCCATTGGTCGGGGCTGTTAACGGGTTATCGGATCCAAAACCCACCCGATAGCTTAACGGCGTTCCGTTACGGTGGATGCCATGTGTCGGTCACCCTTGACGAAAGCACTTCTGTGACGCGCGATTTATCATCACGGAAGTGGACACTTCCGTGATGATAATTTTGGTAATGTCATGGAACACTTCTACGACAGCACAAGTATGACTATCTTGATTCTGTCATAAATTTGTCATGGATGTACATGCATGACAAAAAACGCGACCTACTGTGACAAACACGTATCATCACGGAAGTGTATTTTTTGTAGTGTGACGACCACCGTGTCCGGAAAGGGTTTCGGAGGCCCCGGCAAGCGTTGCGGGCCTTATGGGCCAAGGGGAGGGGGCACATCAGCCCACTAAGGGGCTGAGCGCCCCTCCCACCCAATCTCACGTAACCTGGAGAGGTTGGGGCGCCTCCCCTAGGGCAGCCACCCCTCTCGGCTTGGGGGGGGGGAGTTTCCTATGGGGTGGGGGCGCCCAAACCCATCTAGGGTTTCCCCTGACCGCCGCCCCCTCCTCTAGATGGGATCTAGAGGGGCCGGCCCCCTCTCCCCTTGCTCCTATATATAGTGAGGGGGTGGGAGGGCAGCTGCACCCTTCCCCTTGCGCAGCCCCTCCCTCCTCGTACATCTCATCCTCCTCTGTAGTGCTTGGCGAAGCCCTGCTGGAGAATCACGAACTCCACCAACACCACGCCGTCGTGCTGTCGGAGTTCTCACTCAACTTCTCCTCTCCCCTTGCTGGATCAAGAAGGAGGAGATGTCCCCGGGTTGTACGTGTGTTAAACGCGGAGGTGCCGTCCGTTCGGTGCTAGATCCGATCTTCCGCGATTTGAATCGCCGCGAGTACGACTACATCAACCGTGTTCTTGCAACGCTTCCGCTTAGCAATCTTCAAAGGTATGAAGATGCTCATACTCTCCCTCTCTTGTTGCTAGAATCTCCATAGATTGATCTTGGTGTTGTGTAGAAAATTTTGAATTTGTGCTACGTTCCCCGACAGTGGCATCATGAGCTAGGTCTATTGCGTAGATTCTATGCACGAGTAGAACACAAGTTGTTGTGGGCGTCGATTTTGTCAATTTACTTGCCGTTACTAGTCTTATCTTGATTCGGCGGCATCGTGGGATGAAGCAGCCCGGACCGACCTTACACGTACGCTTACGTGAGACAGGTTCCACTGACTGACATGCACTAGTTGCATAAGGTGGCTAGCGGGTGTCTATGTCTCCCACTTTAGTCGGATCGGATTCGATGAAAAGGGTCCTTATGAAGGGTAAATAGAAATTGGCATATCACATTGTTGTTTTGGCGTAGGTAATAAACATTCTTGCTAGAAACCTATAGCAGCCACGTAAAAACTTGCAACAACAATTAGAGGACGTCTAACTTGTTCTTGCAGCATATGTCGTGTGATGTGATATGGCCAAAAGGATGTGATGAATGATATATATGTGATGTATGAGATTGATCATGTTCTTGTAATAGGAATCACGACTTGCATGTCGATGAGTATGACAACCGGCAGGAGCCATAGGAGTTGTCATAATTTATTGTATGACCTGCGTGTCATTGAATAACACCATGTAATTACTTTACTTTCTTGCTAAACCGTTAGCCATAGTAGTAGAAGTAATAGTTGGCGAGACAACTTCATGAAGACACGATGATGGAGATCACGATGATGGAGATCATGGTGTCATGCCGGTGACGATGATGATCATGGTGCCCCGAAGATGGAGATCAAAAAGAGCAAAATGATATTGGCCATATCATGTCACTATTTGATTGCATGTGATGTTTATCATGTTTTACATCTTATTTGCCTAGAACGACGGTAGCATAAGTAAGATAATCCCTCGCTAAAATTTCAAGAAAGTGTTCCCCCTAATTGTGCACCATTGCGAAGGTTCATTGTTTCGAAGCACCACGTGATGATTGGGTAACGGGTGTAAGCCAGATTTACACAAGAAAAACACTTAGGTTGACTTGATGAGCCTAGCATGTACAGACATGGCCTCAGAACACAAGAGACCGAAAGGGCGAACATGAGTCGTATAGCAGATACGATCAACATGAAGATGTTCACCGATGATGACTAGTCTGTCTCACGTGATGATCGGACACGGCCTAATTGACTCGGATCATGTATCACTTAGATGACTAGAGGGATGTCCATCTGAGTGGGAGTTCATTAAATTAGATGAACTTAATTATCATGAACATAGTCAAAAGGTCTTTGCAAATTATGTCGTAACTTGCGCTTTAGTTCTACTGTTTAAGATATGTTCCTAGAGAAAATTTTAGTTGAAAGTTGATAGTAGCAATTATGCGGACTCGGTCCATAAACTGAGGATTATCCTCATTGCTGCGTAGAAGGCTTATGTCCTTAATGCACTGCTCGGTGTGCTGAACCTCGAGCGTCGTCTGTGGATGTTGCGAACATCTGACATACACGTTTTGATGACTACGTGGTAGTTCAGTGCGTAATGTTAAATGGTTTAGAATTGAGACACCGAAGATATTTTGAAACGTCGCGCAACATATGAGATAATCCAAGAGCTGAAATTGGGATTTCAGGTTCGTGCCCATGTCAAGAGGTATGAGACCTCTGACAAGTTTCTTAGCCTACAAACTAAAGGAGAAAAGCTCAATCGTTGAGCATGTGCTCAGATTGTCTGAGTACTACAATCACTTGAATCGAGTGGGAGTTATTCTTCCAGATGAGATAGTGATGTTTCTCCAAATTCACTGCCACCAAGCTACTAGAGCCTCGTGATGAACTATAACATATCAGGGATAGACATGATGATCCTTGAGAAATTCGCGATGTTTGACACCACGAAAGTAGAAATCAAGTAGGAGCATCAATTGTTGATGGTTAGTAAAACCACTAGTTTCAAGAAGGGCAAGGGAAAGAAGGGATACTTCAGGAAACGGCAAATCAGTTGCTTCTCTAGTGAAGAAACCCAAGGTTGAACCCAAACCTGAGACTAAGTGCTTCTGTAATGAGGGGAACGGTCACTAAAGCAGAACTACCCTAGATACTTGGTAGATGAGAAGGCTGGCAAGGTCGATAGAAGTATATTGGATATACATTATATTAATGTGTACTTTACTAGTACTCCTAGTAGCACTAGGGTAATAGATACCGGTTCAGTTGCTAAGTGTTAGTAACTCGAAATAAAAGGCTACGGATAAACGGAGACTAGCTAAAGGCGAGATGACGATATGTGTTCGAAGTGTTTCCAAGGTTGATGCGATCAAGCATCGCATGCTCCCTCAACCATCGAGATTGGTGTTAAACCTAAATAATTGTTATTTGGTGTTTGCATTGAGCATAGACATGATTGGATTATGTTTATCGCAATATGTTTATTCATTTAAGGAGAATAATGGTTACTCCATTTATTTGAATAATACCTTCAATGGTCTTGCACCTAAAATGGGTTTATTGAATCTCGATCGTGGTGATACACATGTTCGTGCCAAAAGATATAAGATAGTAATGATAGTACCACCTACTTTTGGCACTGCCATTTGAGTCATATTGGTATAAAACGAATGAAGAAGCTCCATGTTGATGGATCTTTGGACTCACTCATTTTTGAAAAGTTTGAGACATGTGAACCGTGTCTATTGGTATGCACGCATGAAGAAACTCCATGCAGATGGATCATTGGACTCACTTGATTTTGAATCACTTGAGACATGCAAATCATACCACATGGGCAAGATGAGTGAAAAGCCTCGTTTTTAGTAAGATGGAACAAGAAAGCAACTTGTTGGAAGTAATACATTTTGATGTGTCCAGTCCAATGAGTGCTAAGGCCCGCGGTGGATATCGTTATGTTCTTACTTCATAGATGATTTGAGTAGATGCTAAGTATATTTACTTGATGAAACACAAGTCTGAATTATTGAAAGGATCAAGTAATTTCAGAGTGAAGTTGAAGATCGTCGTGACAAGGGGATAAAATGTCTATGATATGATCATAGAGATGAATATCTGAGTTACAAGTTTGGTACAGAATTAAGACATTGTGGAAATTGTTTCACAACTAATACCGCCTGGAATACCATAGTGTGATGGTGTGTCCGAACATCATAGTTGCACCCTATTGGATATGGTGCATACCATGATGTCTCTTATCAAATTACCACTATCGTTTATGGGTTAGGCGTTAGAGACAACCACATTCACTTCAAATAGGGCACCACGTATTTCCGTTGAGATGACAGCGTATGAACTATGGTTTAGAGAAACCGTTTCTTAAAAGTTTGGGGCAGCGACGCTTATGTGAAAAGTTTTAGCCAGATAAGCTCAAACCCAAAGTGGATAAATGCATCTTCATAGGACACCCAAAACAGTTGGGTATACCTCCTATTTAAGATCCAGAGCAAAAGTGATTGTTTCTAAAATGGTTCCTTTCTCGAGGAAAAGTTTCTCTTGAAATAATTAAGTGGGAGGATGGTGGAGACTTGATGAGGTTATTGAACCATCACTTCAACCAGTGTGTAGCAGGGCACAGGAAGTTGTTCATGTGGTGCCACACCAGTTGAAGTGGAAGCTGATGATAGTGATCATGAAACTTCGGATCAAGTCACTACCAAACCTCGTAGGTCGACAAGGATACGTACTACTTCAGAGTGGTATGTAATCCTGTCTTGGAGGTCATGTTGCTAGACAACAATGAACCTACGAGCTATGGAGAAGCGATGGTGGGCCCGGATTCTGACAAATGGCTTGAGGCCATAAAATCCGAGAGAGGATCCATGTATGAAAACAAAGTGTAGTCTTTGGAAGAACTACTTAATGGTTGTAAGGCTGTTGGGTACAGATGGATTTTAAAAGCAAGACGGACAATGATGGTAAGTGTCACCATTAAGAAAGCTCAACTTGTCGCTAAGATGTTTTTTGACAAGTTCAAGGAGCTGACTATGATGAGACTTTCTCACTCGTAGCAATGCTAAGAGTCTGTTGGAATTATATTAGCAATTACTATATGATTTATGAAATCTTGCTGATAGGATGTCAAAACATTGTTTCCTCGATGATATTCTTGAGGAAAGGTTGTATGTGATACAACCAGAAGGTTTTGTCAATCCTGAAAGATGCTAACAAGTATGCAAAGCTCTAGCAATCCTTCTAAGGACTGGAGTAAGGATCTCGGAGTTGGAATATACGCTTTGATGATATGATCAAAGATTTTGGGTTTATACAAAGTTTATGAGAAACTTGTATTTCCGAAGAAGTGAGTGGGAGCACTATATTATTTCTGATGAGTATATGTTGTTGACATATTGTTGATCAGAAATGATTTAGAATTTCTGGAAGGCATATAGGGTTATTTGAAAAGTGTTTTTCAATGAAAAACCTGGATTAAGCTATTTGAACATTGAGCATCAAGATCTATAAGGATAGATCAAAACGCTTAATAGTAATTTCAAATGAACACATACCGTGACAAGATTTTGAAGGAGTTCAAAATAGATCGGCAAAGAAGGAGTTCTTGGCTGTGTCATAAGGTGTGAGTATTGAGTAAGACTCAAAACCCGACCACAGCAGAAGAGAGAGAAAGGATGAAGGTCGTCCCCTATGCTTTATACGTAGGCTCTACAGTATGATATGCTGTGTACCGCACCTGAAAAGTGCCTTGCCATGAGTCAGTCAAGGGGTACAAGAGTGATCCAGGAATGGATCACAGGACAGTGGTCAAAATTATCCTAAGTAACTAGTGGACTAAGGAATTTTCTTGATTATGGAGGTGGTAAAAGAGTTCGTCGTAAAGGGTTATGTCAATGCAAACTTTGACACTAATCCGGATTATTCTGAGTAGTAAACTGGATCCGTATAGTAGAACAGTTATTTGGAATAGCTCCAAATAGAGCGTGGTAGCTGCATCTAGGAGATGACATAGAGATTTATCTGAAAGATTCAGACCCGTTGACTAATAACCTCTCCCACAAGCGAGATATGATCAAACCCAATGGGTGTTGGACTCGTTACAATCACATAGTGATGTGAACTAGATTATTAACTCTAGTGCAAGTGGGAGACTATTGGAAATATGCCCTAGAGGCAATAATAAAATAGTTATTATTGTATTTCCTTGTTCATGATAATTGTCTATTGTTCATGCTATAATTGTATTAACTGGAAACCGTAATACATGTGTGAATACATAGACCACAACATGTCCCTAGTGAGCCTCTAGTTGACTAGCTCGTTGATCAATAGATGGTTATGGTTTCCTGACCATGGACATTAGATGTCATTGATAACAGGATCACATCATTAGGAGAATGATGTGATGGACAAGACCCAATCCTAAGTATAGCACAAGATCGTGTAGTTCGTTTGCTAAGAGCTTTTCTAATGTCAAGTATCATTTCCTTAGACCATGAGATTGTGCAACTCCCGGATACCGTAGGAATGCTTTGGGTGTACCAAAAGTCACAACGTAACTGGGTGGTTATAAAGGTGCACTACACGTATCTTCGTAAGTGTCTGTTGGGTTGGCATGAATAGAGACTGGGATTTGTCACTCCGTATGACGGAGAGGTATCTCTGGGCCCACTCGGTGATGCATCATCATAATGAGCTCAATGTGACTAAGTAGTTAGTCACGGGATCATGCATTATGGAACGAGTAAAGTGACTTGCCGGTAATGAGATTGAACGAGGTATTGGGATACCGACGATCGAATCTCACGCAAGTAACATACCGATTGACAAAGGGAATTGTATACGGGATTGATTGAATCCCCGACATCGTGGTTCATCCGATGAGTTCATCGTGGAACATGTGGGAGCCAACATGGGTATCCAGATCCTGCTGTTGGTTATTGGCCGGAGAACATCTCGGTCTTGTCTGCATGATTCCCGAACCCGTAGGGTCTACACACTTAAGGTTCGGTGACGCTAGAGTTGTTATGGGAAATAGTATGTGGTTACCGAAGGTTGTTTGGAGTCCCGGATGAGATCCCGAACGTGACAAGGAACTCCGGAATGGTCCGAAGGTGAAGGGTATATTGGATGAAGGGTATTGGAGTCGGAAATTGTTCCCGGGGTACCGGGTGACAACCACCGTGTCCACAAAGGGTTTCGGAGGCCTCGGCAAGCGTTGGGGGGCCTTATGGGCCAAGGGGAGGGGCCCATCCGCCCACTAAGGGGCTGAGCGCCCCTCCCACCCCATCTCACGTAACTTGGAGAGGTTGGGGCGCCTCCCCTAGGGCAGCCACCCCTCCCGGCTTGGGGGGGTGGGGGAGTTTCCTATGGGGTGGGGGCGCCCAAACCCATCTAGGGTTTCCCCTGGCCGCCGCCCCCTCCTCTAGATGGGATCTAGAGGGGCCGGCCCCCTCTCCCCTTCCTCCTATATATAGTGAGGGGGTGGGAGGGCAGCCGCACCCTTCCCCTGGCGCAGCCCCTCCCTCCTCATACATCTCCTCCTCCTCCGTAGTGCTTGGCGAAGCCCTGCTGGAGAACCACGAGCTCCACCAACACCACGCCGTTGTGCTGTTGGAGTTCTCCCTCAACTTCTCCTCTCCCCTTGCTGGATCAAGAAGGAGGAGACGTCCCCGGGCTGTACGTGTGTTGAACACGGAGGCGCCGTCCGTTCGGTGCTAGATCGGATCTTCCGCGATTTGAATCGCCGCGAGTACGACTCCATCAACCGCGTTCTTGTAACGCTTCCGCTTAGCGATCTTCAAAGGTATGAAGATAATCATCCTCTCCCTCTGTTGTTGCTAAAATCTCCATAGATTGATCTTGGTGTTGCGTTGAAAATTTAGAATTTGTGCTACGTTCCCCAACAGGAGCGGGCGCAGGAGCTTGCGCCTCTGCCACGGCTTATCACCAACGAGGATCATCGCAACAACCGGAGGTGGGAGCATCGTCTCGGCATTGCCGAGATGGACGAGGAAGCCATGGCACTATGGCACCAACGCTTCCCACAGGACATCATCAACGAGCGCGAGTTCTACGCGCAAAGGAGGACGGAGAGGGAGAAGAGGAGGGCGGAGCGAGCCGCCTATCGCGAGGACAAGCGTAGGCGAAAAGTGGACGCTCAATTCAATATGAGGCTAGGAGCAGCGTCACCCTGGGAATCCAACGATGATTGGTATCTTCATGCCTACATTCATACGTCAGAGGAGGACATCACCGAGGAGGAGTCGGACAACGAGGAGTAGTTGAAATATCTATTTTTATCTATCTATGCTGAGAACTATCATCTACTCTCTAGTCTCTACTCTCTATCTCTACTTCTCGATCTCAGCACTGTAAATGCTTTTCTAAAGCGCCGCGCATTGCGCTCCTGTTGGAGATGCTCTAACATGGGAGACGAGTGCTTTAATGTTGCCCACAAGATGCGTGAGTATTACTAGTAGTATATTTTTCTTGCCATGTTGAGATTTTAAAACCACGAGTGTGAACATGTAGAGGAGCAATGAAGACCAAACACGGGATATTGGGGACATCTTCAAGGAGTGTGGCAAGTTAAGGAGGAGCTGCATCGAACCTGTAAAACGAGCTTTGCTAAGTAACACCCTTTCAATTACTTTCATTTAGCCTCGTGTTCTTCGATGTGTATATGGTGTACTTTCTGTTTTGCTTAGCCTCGTGTTCTTCGATGTGTAATAAGAAGAGTCTTAATCGTCCTAATGCTTTCATTTTTAGCTTGATGTAGCAAGTGGGTGTTTTCACCTTGTAGTCTATTTTTATATTTTATTTCCTTTTGAATTCACTTCTCCGAGTCCTGTTTATCTGGATTCTACTAAATGGATTTGGGTTGCTCTAAGTATTGATCTAAAAAAGAAGTAACTTCATGTCAGGATGCAGTTCCTGTGAGGAGGGAAGTATGGTCAACCTCGAGATCATGTTTCCAAAATGAGGCTGGATTACACACATGGTGTCAGTTCCCTAATGATGTTGGATTAGACACAAGGTGCAAATTCTCAGATGATGCTGGATTACACACAAGCCAGGTGGAGTCGTCAGCTGTTCGTGTCCCCATGGCTCAAGTAAAGGCTGAAAGAAAGCATTTAGCAGCCCTTGGTAATGTAGCTGAGTTCCTGAAGAAGCGAAAAGAGCAATCAGATGCTCTCTTCACCCAAGCCAAAGAAGAGATGGAAGAAGCCAGAAATAAGCTAGCAGAGGCATAGCAGGCTAGGCATCTCCTGCAATCTAAAATTATTGTCAATACAAAATTTCCTTCATAATAGCTAGGTTCAAATGTTTATCCAGTCAGCATGCCTGTTGTGATGTCCTGGCATCTACTGATGTGGCACAAAATAATTTTTTTTGGGTCATGTAATAACAGCAATTACTTTCCAAAGAATAACAGAGGAAGCATTGGACATGGTATAGTTCACGCGCAAGCCCGACATTCCAAGTTCAACTTCCACATCAAACTCATGTTCATAGATATTTGCACATTCATAGGTAATGTCCACAACCATGATTCACTTCAAAGCCAAAAAAATGTCAGGAGAGTTATAAATAAAGCAAAACATCTAGTTCCTGCTACCAGTGCGAGCACAACAAGTCAAGACCATGCGTAATTAATTTTATTTTGGTCATTTTTTGTGTTCTAGAATGCCGGCTGGCTCGCGGAAGGACATGTTGCCGGCACACGCGCGGATTCAATGGAGGCAGGCAGGGCAGTCTGAAGCCGGTTGCATGCGGCGATGAGGCATGTTCAGCCGGGCATGCAGCGAGTGGAGCTCTCTTGGCCGGCGCGCTGGTTCAATGCCTGCGCTATGAGAGGTCGCCCCCGTGCCAGAGCAATCACTCCCTCCAGTCCTTTTTTGGGTATAACAAAATCTCGTTTTCCATTCACATTTTACAAGTAAAATTCGTGGACAAACTTTGACCCAAAATACGATGGGGACTAGTAAACCAGAATGGAGATAGTAGTTTTTTTATCAAAGAAGGGTTTCCCCCTTCCAATTTTCATTACTAAAAACCAACATCTAAACCATAGTATTTGCCCTAGAACTACCAGGTTCAACATCTCGCAACATAAACCCATACAACCATACGTCAAGGAGGTACTACCTCCTTCCTGGTTTATTAGTCCCGTGAGATATCACAGGATGTACCATTTTTATTAGGCTGCCGCATTTAAGCATGTCACTTTATTTCCTCCATCCCAGATTCCAACACTCTCCCCATGGAAGCAAACACATGGGGCTGCTCAATTGGATATGCATGCATGCTACATGCGTGCAATAGCCATTGCATGCACAGAGGTAGTAAATAGGCCTATTTAGTAGGGGTGATTAGAGAGGTAATTTATTTCCAATTTCTCTATGTGTGCTTTCTTGGTCTTTGCATTTTGGCTCAAGGGCCCAATAAACCAGGCCGGAGGTAGTAGTAGTTATGAATTCCATTTTCGCTCCATAACAATCGTTCTAAAAACTACTTAGTATTTATAACGCGCCATTGAAAATTGGAACTCTTAACCCTGCTAAAAATGATATTTTAAATGTGGCTACTTGATATGTGGCAATTGGCGTGCACCGCCTCCAGGTCGTTCACCTGTGGTCCCGGCCATCAACTCCTATGGATCAAATTATCACGCGAGCTTACTATTCCTACAAAGGTGCGCTCCACCACGTACCCGGTACCCGTGCATGCAGCAATCGTGCACCTAGGGTTTTAGGGTTTATTTGTTAACGGTGCCTTTACGTAACTCTCATGTGTGCGAGACAGCGAGAGACCAACTGCGTGTGTGCGCCTCTTCTCTTTGTATATGTACTCCACTGTTTGTTTGGTGTCCAAAAAATTATACAGTGGTAATAACTACTAGCAATGTGCCAATGCGTTGCCACACGATCAAAGTAGATTAATACATATTCACCGATTTGATAGAAAAAAGATTCTAGTTTTGAAATACGTATATCACTAAAAATATGTTAGGTTTCACTCAAAATATATTCCTTTTGCAGTTTTGATGAGATAAGTGAGGAATTTTGTTGGTTTCAAGATTCGAGAAGTGGTGTATGTCTAATTTCTACTCTTACTAGCAAGATGCCCGTGTGTTGCACGGAACATCAAGATCTTGTGGGAGAAAAGGATGAACGAGGGAAGGCCTTATCTACAAATGTTGAGAGGAGTGTGGGTAAATTGCCATAGTTTCCTTCCTATCCGTCAGATATAAATCGGATGGCCTATATTGCAGGATGGCAGGCCCATCATGATCACCAACTCTGTATTTTATCCCTACTCTTATAAAAAGCATAGTCGGTGATGATGGTGTGCCTGCCATCCTGCAATATAGGCCGTCCATCTATATCTGACGGATAGGAAGGAAACTATGGCAATTTTGCAAAAAGATACCCACACCCCTCTCCACATTTGCAAATAAGGTCTTCCCTCGTTCATTCTTTTCTCCCACAAGATAAACTACTCATACAATTGCATCTTGATGTTTCGTGCAATGCATGGGCATCTTGCTAGTTGTTGCAAAAAGGCCATGTGCGTGAGAGAGAGGGAGAGAGGGGGGCGGAGTGCATGTGTGACAAAGACATAAAGAGTGTGTGTGCGAGAGGTATCAACTTAAAATGAGGCGATAGTGTGTGTGCATGATCGAGAGGGCGTGTCTCAAGAAGGGAAGAAAAATCTACATAGATACAAGGAGCGGGAGACAAACATGTATGCCATAGTGGAAGCACGAGTTTGCAGATGTATAAACCTATCTAGAGGCTAGTCGATAAATGTTTGTGAGAGAAATACGAGTCAGGGGTGCGAAACCGAGAGTTTTGTGTGTGTGAGAGAGAGACGGTAGTCGGGAAGGGGAGTGGAAGCAGGAGTTGTGTGTGTGTGAGAGAGAGGGGGGTTGTCTAATTGGTAAACAAATGAATAATGTCAATTTTATAACTAGGATGGAGACGGAAAGGAGACCGCAACAAATGTTGTGCAGGAGAGCGAATAATTTTAGTGGTATGCGTCATATCTAGAGACATATAGGGTGTGTGAGAGAATCCCATAGAGAGAAAGACAAAGTGAAAGACGAGTGAGATTGTGTGTGTGGCGGTGAAAAAGAAAGCTTAAGTACCTAGTGATACCAGAGAACGGTAGAGACGTGAGAGATAATGAAAACTGTGTAATGTATAATGATAGGGAGAGTGTGACACCTCTCAAGGGAGACGTCGAGAGACCATGTTTGTGAGGATAGGAGAAACATGAAGTGAGCGTGCGAGTGAGCTGGAGAAAAGAGAGTGATAGCTACATGAAGGAGCATGCATGCGAGAGAGATGGGCGTGAAAGGAGTCAACATAAAAGAGATTCAAATATTTGAATTTGAGATGATGATACATGTAATTCATACTCGAACCAAAATTGATCTATCAAACATGCATACTCATATGAATTCACGCGCATCTATGTTATTTAATATGTAGATATTACTGATCCATACATTTTAGTAGAACATAATTTGGTTTAAATTTTTTCAATTCAACCTTATGATTTTGAGATCATTGTATTTGTAAATCATATTATACATATAAAGGAGCAGAATTCTTTGTTGTGCTTTTGAAAGTATATATAAAAAATGATATATATATATATATATATGTATATATATATATAATTTTATTCCAAATGAAAATTGATCCTGCCCGAACAAAAATAGAATACAAACGGGATTTGAATTGAGTTGGCACGGTAAACATGCACTCTGCAAAATTTGAATGAAGCGGGGAAAGTCGTAGTAACCGCCTGAAATCAAAATTGATCTATCAAACATGCATACTCATATGAATTCACGCACATCTATGTTATTTAATATGTAGATATTATTGATCCATACATTTTAGTAGAACATAATTTGGTTTAAATTTTTTGAATTCAACCTTATGATTTTGAGATCATTGTATTTGTAAATCATATTATACATATAAAGGAGCAGAATTCTTTGTTGCGCTTTTGAAAGTGTATATAAAAAAATGATGTATATAGAATTTTATTCCAATCGAAAATGGATCCTGCCCGAACAAAAATAGAATACAAACGGGATTCAAATTGAGTTGGCACGGTAAACGTGCACTCTATAAAATTTGAACGAAGCGGGGAAAGTCGCAGTAACCGCCCGAAACCAAAATCTGCGAGATAGAAATTACTGCCTATCCCTGCCATGCAAAGCCTATCAGCTCGATTTCTATAGGTTTCGATAGGGGTAGGTTTGTAATTTCACTCAAATGTGACATAACCGCCTCTCACCCGGATTCATACACGGTGGGCGCCAAAACATAGTGTCTCCTCGGCAGACATCGACTCCCTCCCCAATTCATACACGGTGGGCGCCAAAAACAAACTCTCGTCAACAAATATTCGGTGTACGGGAGAT
Organism: Triticum dicoccoides; assembly: GCF_002162155.2. Lineage (NCBI taxonomy): Eukaryota > Viridiplantae > Streptophyta > Magnoliopsida > Poales > Poaceae > Triticum > Triticum dicoccoides. The sequence continues at coordinate 596,994,335 of NC_041381.1, forward strand.
TACCGTCCTATCCCCAACCGACTAATATTGCTGTGATGTAGGAAATTTGAAACAGGGGCTAAGTTTGTAATTTCCTCGCATTTGAGATAAGCGTGACCTGAATACATGGTTCCCCCCTTCCTCTCTCCCTCCATTTCCCCATTTGTACTCGTGGGCGCCAAAACACCCTCTCCACCCCAGCCTCCTCCATCCTCCACCCCATCCATCGTCGTCCTCCTCCACCATGCCGGAGCTGATACCCCGACATCGTCGTCCATTACAAGATATCGACCTCTCTCATCCACGGCTTCGGACCGGGATCCTTGCATCCCGTCCTCTCGCTTCATCCCCGCTGTCGTCCACCTTGTCGGCGTCGCTCCTACGACCGTCTCATCCACCGCGCCCCGCCGCCACTGTCTACCCTCCTAGATGTGCTTCCACGTCGCCGACAGCCATCGCTACCACATCACCATCAAATTCTCAGCAGATGCATACACGGTGCCGCACCAGAGGTGGTACTCTTTCGTATCTGCTTAACTTATTTATCACAGCAAGAAAATAGATCGCCGCTGCTTTACTCTGATTTCTTGTCCATCACTTACTTGCTAGTTGAAAGCAAACGTATGTTGCGAAGTTGCCTTTATTTGGTTTGCACCTTCAGATCTGTCATGGCACGCTCAATACTATACTTGCAATGCTTATGGTATTCCCCTTTTATATTCCACACTAGTTAAATCACAGTAGACTAAATATCAAAATTGGGTCAGTCAATTTTTCAGAGCTCGTCGGAGTTCGCCGGTGCGAAGGAAGGGGCTCGGGTGGGGATGGTGGTTGTGGGGGCGGTGGTGGGGCCTCGCCGAACAAAGAAAACTCGATGTGGGTGGGGGCAGGGGTGGGGGTGGGGGTGGCAGAGGAACACAGGCGGTGGGGGCCGGCGGCCCGTGCGGCGTTCTGTATGGGAAGAATCAGAGACGAGGAAGAAGAAGGGTTAGGAGACGTAGGATCTTCATCTAACCGCCTGAAATGGTTGACTGGCCCAAATGACAAAAGTCATGCGACTTGCATGCAGACATGCCTTTATATTTAGTACCATCATCGTACTTGCTTAGCACTGCTCCTGAATCCATCAAGCTAAACAACGTGCGACTTATAATTCCAAACTTGTTGCTCAAATACGAATCTGATATGATGCTGATATTACTAAAACAGGTAACATTTAATTGGTCAGCTAATGTTCCTACTTTACTTTCGAAAAGCACGTGCACCACATATAGAGCGACAGCAAGGAGTTTCATTTTTAATGCGCTCTGGTTCATCATGTGTGATCACTGCGCAATGAACATTCTATTATCCAAAATCTGCTTGCTCTTCTTTAGCATGTTCCTCTTCCGTTCTTCTTTAATAAGTACTCTCTCCATTCCTAAATACAAGTCTTTGTATAGATTCCACCATGGACTACATATGGAGCAAAATGAGTGAATCTACACTCTAAAATGTATCTGTATACATCTGTATGTAATCCACAGTGGAAATCTCTACAAAGAATTATATTTTGGAACAGAGGGAGTATGATAGTAGTACAGTATGTTCCTCATAGTGAAGATGAGCAGGGACATTTGCAGTGTAGAGGTCTATACGGTCGGTTGTGATGGACACTTTGAACTCTTCGGGCCTCTTTGTTTCGTAGGATTTTGTAAACATAGGAATAGGATTTGTAGTGGCATGCCCACTTGAATCCTATAAGAATAGCAAGGAAATGCGGGGAGCTGTGTTGCCTTTGAGAGTTACACTAATATTAACAGTATCGCACCTTCAGTTGAAGAAGGCTGGTATCCGAAGCCTTTCTAGCCGTACCGGCAATACTAGCACATATATTCCAGCAAGTTCCACTTTGCTGATTTTACTCTGGTTCTTACGGTGTTCCCGTTATATCTACACTATGATCCGCGTAGCTGCTTTGTGTCGCACTAGCAGCAGTCCACTCTTGAAGCTAAACACACCAATCATAAGTACAAACCTTACTTCTTAAAATACGAATTGTGATATGATACTGATATTAGTTATCAGACGCACATTTAATTGGTCAGGTAATGCTCCGACTTTATTTTCCAAATGCATGTGGCCACATATAGAGAGACATCATGGAATTGCATTTCTTTGGGCGATGTGATTCATCATCAGTGGGCAACCAACATTGTATGCAATGAAGCGGAACCTCAAGAATATGCTTCCTCTTCTGTTCTTTAACATGTTTCTCTTTTTTTATTCTGTATTTAGTACGTAGAGTATGTTCCTTGTCAAGAAGGGGAGTAGGGACATCTACAGTCAACAGCTGATAGAGCTGGCCTGTACGTGATCGATAGGCTTTCAATTACTAGCGGTAATACAACACCGTATTTTCCAGCCAGTTCCACTTTCCCAATTTATATATCATGGTTATGGTGTACCCCTTTTATGTACACTATGATCTGCCTAGTTGTTGTGTGCTCTTGTTATCATGGTTTGGCAATAAACTCTCTATACAGTATATTATGAACCTATCATCTGCCAACTATCCTTACTTCTGGAGCCTATTTTTTGTGTACTTGTGCCAGATTATATTAATGCACACACCATATTACAGCACACATGAGCTCTCTCATAAGAATCTAGCGATAGCACACAAGTGTTTACAAGGGCGCCCCTATATTAGAATATCCTCTGCATTTACAAAGATAATCTCACTACTATTTATGTTTTCATGGTTCTCAGATAGTCTACATAATTATAGTGAATATCAGAATCCGCACATCAGAAGAATATTGTGGAACACTGCAATGACTTAAAAAATTGGCACCAAGGCATTGAGTGCCATTCTGGATGCAATGAAACTCATACGCTCCCCACCTGTAGATTCTTGTTCAGAATATGATCCTAATGACTATTCTTACCTCGAGGAGTCAAAGGCAGATGGCCTGTCCTGTTCACCCATCAAGGTGCCTGTTCTAATTTGGCAAGGTTTTATTGATTGCGCGTATCTTGCATATGTTGTCTTGCATTTGTTCTACTTTGTTGCACCGCCATCTGCTTAGTTTACTCATCATATATGTCGAGATGCCATGCCCATCCATTATCAATACATATCCCATCTATCATCATACCATGTTTTTTTCACTCAAATGTTGTTCTTGTGCATCAAACATCAAAAAGGAAGAGGGTGATTGCCGAACCTGAAGGAGCACCAGCAAAGTCCTTGAAAAATGTGGTGGTGCCGGAGAAATCAGACAGCACCCCACTTATATTGGTTGTACAACTAGTGACACAAAACGTAGGACCAACTCTAGTAGACTGTACCCATACTTCACTGGCCACACCACTAGCCCCACCACACAAGACCTGCACTCCAGCAAAAGGTATGCCGATATCAGTTGCCATAGCACCATCCGTACCACAGAAAAATCCCACTCCAGCAAAAAGTACAGCAAGTCCACCGGTCGAAGACCTATCCCAACTGCAGAGACAGCCAATTCCTGAAGATTGGAACCCCATTCCAGTTATTCCCAGTTTAAAAGACAATGCTTTGAATGTTGTTAGGGACTACGTGCATATATTCCCATCATGGGAAGATTATAGTGAAGATAAATACCATTTTCACATCTTCCTGTCCCACTTACATGGACAAGGGCTTTATAGAGCCTGTCTTCACCAATAATGTAAGTTTTTCCTTCTCAAGCCTTCAAACTTTGTTGTGTATATTTGGTTATGCATGACTGAGGGAGTCTTGGAATAGGGGGTATCTGAACAGTCGGACTATATACTTTGGCCTGACTGTTGGACTATGAAGATACAAGATTGAAGACTTCGCCCCGTGTCCGGATGGGACTCTCCTTTGCGTGGAAGCCAAGCTTGGCGATTCGGATGTTAGATCTCCTTCTCTGTAACTGACTCCATGTAACCCTAGCCCCCTCCGGTGTCTATATAAGCCGGAGGGTTTAGTTCGTAGGACAACAACAATCAGAATCATAGGCTAGCTTCTAGGGTAAATCAACTCTTGTAATACTCATATCATCAAGATCAATCAAGCAGGAAGTAGGGTATTACCTCCATCGAGAGGGTCCGAACCTGGGTAAACATCGTGTCCCCAGCCCCCTGTTACCATTAGCCTTAGACGCACAGTTCGGGACCCCCTACCTGAGATCCGCCGGTTTTGACACCGACATTGGTGCTTTCATTGAGAGTTCCACTATGTCATCGCGATAAGGCCTGATGGCTCGTCTCGTTGTCAAGGACAACATCACCTCTAGGGGAGCCCTGGCTCTAGGCCAAACTCTCCGACTAGGCGGCTTCGCTATGACCGCTCGATCGGCTGTCGCACCAACAATGACTTCTCGGGTCATCAAAAACAGCCTCCATGTCGATTCGGAACTCGCCGAACAGATGGATCCAATGGAGCTCTCCTCCCTTAATGAGCTCTTGGATCGTATCGCCGCTCTGGGAGTCGCTATGGACTATGATCGGATTGGGCTTAAACCCGACCAAAGGGAGATTAACTCTCCGCCAGTCACCCATGAGATAGCGGTACTGGAAGAGCAACACATGGATTATCCCTCTATTTTGAGGACGAACTATGTCTGGATTTCCGAGCTCTCCGAGCCAGATACCCGTTCGCGGGAGGACATGACCCAAACCCCGAAATTAGAATCGGGCGGCGGGCCAGAAAAATTTGGCAACATCCCGGAGCCCGAGCTGCCAAGCCTGGAAGCTCCTCTGCCCCTGGGTCTCAGATCGGGTCAGAGTTCAGACTTAAATCCGCCCACCCACCCAAATTTAAGCAATCTTTCCCACATCATACAAGAGCCCCAAGAGACAGTACATCACTACTGGGCCAGATTCATCCTTGTGATAAACAAGGTCAAGGACTGTCGCGAGGAAGACGCAATCTCATTCTTTTGCAAAAATTTCACGGACAAGGGGATCCTCAATGCTATAAGTCGATGTGACATAGTACACTTCGCTGACTTAGCGGCCATAGTACAGAAGTACTGGGCAATGGAAAGCGCCTGGAAAACCCAAACAAACTTCTAGGATAATCCGGCCCTCACTAAACCCTTCGTACGAACTAAAAGGGTAAAATCTCGCAAGTCACCCGATTCAATTACCAAAATACCAAGGCCCACTGCAGGGCGTCAAACCGTATTGGAGGAATGGCTTAATGGGCCATGCAAAATTCACAGCACACCTGATACCATACCAACACATAGCCTTAGAGCATGTTGGATACTCTGGCATGTTGCAAAGAGCAGCGAGGATCTCCTCATCAACCATACTGCAAAACAACATCCCACTGAGAATAACAATGCGGTACTGACAGTCTTCAAGACTTTCGCCTCAAATAATAGGCGCAAGCGAGCTCTCCGTAGCCTCGCCAAAGTTTGCCATGTGGCAAAAATAAATCCGTGGAACGACACGGCTATAACTTTCAATACCAGTGACAAGCCTCAATTCTGAACAGTCCGCGCACCAGCCGCTTTGGTCCTTAGTCCAATCGTGGATGGCTTTCGGCTCACTAAAGTGCTCATGGACGGCGGAAGCGGATTAAACCTCATCTACAAGGAAACCCTCAACAAGATGAAAACTGACAAGAGCCGCATTGAGCGAAGTAGCACGACCTTCAGGGGAATCATCCCTAGTCGGGAGGCACGATGTGCGGGAAAAATCACACTGGATGTGGTATTCGGCATGCCGGAGAATTACATGTCTGAAGAAATCACATTCCAAGTGGCCCCGTTCAGCAGCGGATACCACGCCCTCTTAGGGCGGGACACATTCACGAGCTTTCAAGCTATACCCCATTACGGGTACATGAAGCTCAAAATGCCCGGTGTCGGTGTCAAAACCGGCGGATCTCGGGTAGGGGGTCCCGAACTGTGCGTCTAGGCGGATGGTAACAGGAGACAAGGGACACGATGTTTTACCCAGGTTCGGGCCCTCTTGATGGAGGTAAAACCCTCCGTCCTGCTTGATTAATATTGATGATGTGTGTTACAAGAGTAGATCTACCACGAGATCAAGGAGGCTACACCCTAGAAGCTAGCCTATGGTATGATTGTTGTTCGTCCTATGGACTAAAGCCATCCGGTTTATATAGACACCGGAGAGGGCTAGGGTTACACAAAGTCGGTTACAATGGTAGGAGATCTACATATCCGTATCGCCAAGCTTGCCTTCCACGCCAAGGAAAGTCCCACCCGGACACGGGACGAAGTCTTCAATCTTGTATCTTCATAATCTTGGAATCCGGCCAACCATAATAGTTCGGCTATCTGGACACCCCCTAGTCCGGGACTCCCTCACCCGGGCCCAATGGAATCATCTGACGTAATCGGAGGCTCTGCCACCGAAATAACACCTTAAGCCCACGACATCATGGCTGTCATTGCCCCGTGGACCGAGCCCTTCTTAGCCTACCTAAATAGGCAAGCGCTCCCTGAGGACCAAAATGAGGCACGTTGTATTGTGCAGCGTTCCAAGGCCTACAAAGTCCATGAGGGAGAGCTTTATAAGAAAAGCGCCACCGGAGTGCTCCAAAGATGCATCTCCGAAGAGGAAGGGCGGCAGCTCTTGGCTGGAATCCATGTCAGACTCGGCCGGCACCACGCCGCAGCTCGGGCACTTGTAAGTAAGGCCTTCCAGACGGGTTTTTACTGGCCGACAGCCCAGGCAGATGCACAGGACCTTGTCCAACATTGCGTCGGTTGCCAACTCTTCGCCAATCAGAGCCATATACCCCCTACCACTCTCCAAACAATCCCCATAACTTGGCCCTTCCCGGTCTGGGGGCTTGATATAGTCAGACCTCTTAAAGGGGGAAGCCATAAGAAAAAATACTTATTGGTCATGGTGGACAAGTTCACCAAATGGATCGAAGCCAAACCAGTTAAAATGGCAGAATCTGGACCAGTGATAGACTTCATATCAGGGGTTGTGCACCGTTATGGTGTCCCCCACAGCATCATCACCGACAATGGCTCAAATTTCACAGCCGATGAGGTGAAAACCTGGTGCGGCAATATGGGCATTAAGCTCGATTATGCCTCTGTCTATCACCCCCAAACAAATAGACAAGTCGAACATGCAAATGGTCTTATTATGAGCGGCATCAAACCCAGACTAGTGCAATCCTTGAAGGAATCAGACACGCACTGGGTCGAGGAGCTCGACTCCGTACTCTAGGGGCTGTGGACCACGCCAAATCGCACCACCGGATACACACCATTTTTTATGGTGTACGGCGTAGAGGCAGTATGTAGGATCTAAGAAGTATGTCTAGAAGGGGGGTGATTAGACTACTTGACCAATTAAAACTTGTCCTTTTCCCAATTTTAGTCTTTGGCAGATTTTAGCTATCTTAGCACAAGTCAAGCAATCTTCACACAATTCAAGAAAGCATGCAAAGAGTATATGAGCAACGGAAAGTAAAGCATGCAACTTGCAAGAATGTAAAGGGAACGGTTTGGATATTTCAAAACGCAATTTGGAGACACGGTGATTTTTGAGCCGTGGTTCCAATAGGTGGTGCTATCGTATATCCACGTTGAAGGAGACTTCAACCCACGAAGGGTAATGGTTGCGCGAGTCCACGGAGGCCTCCACCCAAGAAGGGTCCACAAAGAAGCAACCTTGTCTATCCCACCATGGCCGTCGCCTACGAAGGACTTGCCTCACTAGCGGTAGATCTCCATGAAGTAGGCGATCTCCTTGCCCTTACAAACTCCTTGGTTCAACTCCACAATCTTGTCGGAGGCTCCCAAGTGACACCTAGCCAATCTAGGAGACACCACTCTCCAAGAAGTAACAAATGGTGTGTTGATGATGAACTCCTTGCTCTTGTGCTTCAAATGATAGTCTCCCCGACACTCAACTCTCTCTCATAGGATTTGGATTTGGTGGAAAGAAGATTTGAGTGGAAAGCAACTTGGGTAAGGCTAGAGATCAAGATTCATATGGTAGGAATGGAATATCTTGGCCTCAACACATGAGTAGGTGGTTCTCTCTCAGAAATGGTAAGTTGGAAGTGTAGGTTTGTTCTGATGGCTCTCTCCACGAATGAAGAGGAGGTGGAGGGGTATATATAGCCTCCACACAAAATCTAACCGTTACACACAATTTACCAATCTCGGTGGGACCGAATCAACAAACTTGGTCAGACCGATTTAGTAAACCTAGTGACCGTTAGGATTTTTGGTGGGACCGACATGCAACTCGGTAGGACCGATATGGTTAGGGTTAGGGCATAATGTAATCTCGGTGAGACCGATTACACAAACTCGGTGATACCGATTTTGGTAATAAGCTAACCAGAGAGTTGGTCAGGCAAACTCGGTAGGACCGATTACACAGACTCGGTAGGACCGATTTTGGTAATAAGTTAACCAGAGAGTTTGCATTGTAATCTCGGTAGTACCAATTTCTCAAACTCGGTGAGACCAGTTTTGGCGATGGACATACACAAAGAGATTACAATCCCATCTCGGTGAGACCGAGATCCCTATCGGTGAGACCGATTTGCCTAGGTTTGTGGCAGTGGCTATGACATCTGAACTCGGTGGCACCGGATAGAAAGAATTGGTGGGGCCGAGTTTGACTTTAGGTTTAGGTCATATGTGGATGTGAGGAAGTAGTTGAGGGCTTTGGAGCATATCACTAAGCACTTTGAGCAAGCAAGCCATTAAGCAACACCTCATCCCCTCTTGATAGTATTGGCTTTTCCTATAGACTCAATATGATCTTGGATCATTAAAATGGAAAGATGTAGAGTCTTGAGCTTGAAGCTTGAGCCAATCCTTTGTTCTTAGCATCTTGAAGGAGTTCCACATCCTTTAGTCCATGCCACTCCATTGTTGAACTTGTCTGAAACATACTAGGTAAAAGTGTTAGTCCAACGAGAGATATGTTGACATTAATTACAAAACCACCCAGGGAGCACTTGTGCTTTCAATCTCCTCCTTATTGGTAATTGATGACAACATACATCAAAGCTTTACATAAAGATAAAGAGAATAGCAAGTAAAGCTTTGGAAAGACATGTAACAAGCATAGGCTCCCCCTACATGTATGCAATGATGTGAATATGGAATATAGAAGCATGTGAATGCATGAACATGACAGAGTAAGCAATGTGTTACATATATCTTGGCCATATGCATCAGAGCAAAAGATAGCAACAGATGTGTATGTGGGAAATGTACCTTCATGCTCATGTGTATGTGGGAAATGTACCTTCATGCTCATGAGTCCTTCTTGCAAACAATATGTACATCAGCAAGAATTCCTCATACACATGACTGTGATGCATATACTTACCTTGTGGTCTTGAGTTGGCTTAGGATGGAATGAACCTGCATAAACAAGGTTAGATAACACAGATACATCTACTAGCCAGAGCAAACAGAAGAAACCACAAGAATACCAAGACTGGGATGACATGTAGAGAGTGAGTAACAAGTACCACATTGGATTAGACATGTCCCCAAAGGTAAAGATATGCAGTGAATTTAAGAAATTTCTTTCCCTTAGATGTCTTGCTCCCCCTGAATCTAGCATGGGATACTGGGAGAAGATAGGGAACAGAAAAACAGAGCAAAATGCAAAAACAGAGATAATGCAAATAGGCACATATGAACATGTCTTTCCCCTCAAGAAGACATGTGGCATCTCTCCTCTTGAACACCAAGCATCTGGGATCCTTGAGGATTACTCTCTTCTTGATTATTCTCTCCCCTGGAGATCTCTCTCTCCCCCTGTGGAAGTGATACTCTCTCTCCCCCTTTGGAAGTGATAAGCTTTGATGTGATCTCTCTCTCCCCCTTTGACATCAATTTCCAAGAAGGGCATTTTGGAATTTGTCGTGAATGGGTTTGGTCCTTGAGTCACAGCACAAAGCACTGATAAAAATGTGATGCTTGTAGAGGACAAGATTCATTGAGTGGAGCTGGATCAAAAATAAATAAAGAGGAATAAGTGGCAAAATGTTTTTCCTATTGTGAAATCGGTGGCACCGAGTGGTATGCTTCGGTTGAACCGAAAGGATTCGGTTGGACCGAAAACAACAAACCGGTGAGCCCAAGTTCATCGTAGAGAAAACACTTGTCACCTCAGCTCGCTAGACTAGTAAGATCTCACAAGGATTTGCAAGCAATTAACTGAATGATTTGCAATGAATTGGATGCAGGAAATGCAGAACAGACAGAAAACAAGAAGAAGAAGAAAAAGGAATCTAGATGAAGTTTTTTTTTGAAAGGGGAAACAAATATGCATGAGAGAAATGCAAAAGCACAGAAAAGAACACGAGAGAACTTCATCTAGAATTTGTCGGAGACAAAGTCACCTATGTTAGAGTATATTGACTTAGGAGTCAGGTGAGATCACTTGATCATAGGTCATACTCATCGTTTAAGCTCAAAATGGGGTTACCATTTTTCATTTAAGCATCTTGATGTATTCGCATCTTGTCGAGTTGCTTTAACTCATGTCTTGGAGTAAAGCTTCTCTAAGATGGAAAAACATACCTTGGGTGGTGATGTTGATTGCTCATGTAGTTGAACTTGTGTGGGTTGCTCAAGGTTGATGTAGCTCATCAAGAGTTGGGAGCACCACTTGGAATTTGAGTTCATCTACCTACATGGGTTAGTTCTTTGCAAGGAAGAGCACTTGTGTATCCAAAATAGCAATCATGAATTTCAACATAGAATTTGTCAAAGGATATGTGTGTATGAATTTGTGCTTCCTTGTCTTCAACCACCATTATGTAGAGACTCTGGAGATGTTGAGATCGCTCAATATGTGAGTGTGTTGCAATCTCATAGATCTAGATTCCTCCAAATTCCTACAAATGTTAGATGACATGCAAGATGCAAATATATCCAAGATGTAAGATTTTCATCATAAGAGAAATATCAAGGATTAGTCATAGGCATATGTCTTGCATGTATCAATGGAGTTCCTACTCCAAGTTTGAAGCATCAATGATGTTCAGTTCTCCTCTCAACCTGCAAAACACTTTCTCATCAAGAGGTTTAGTGAAAATATCCGCTAATTGTTTTTCGGTGCGAACATGCTTAAGATTAATGTCCCCTTTGGCAACATGATCTCGAATGAAATGATGACGAACTTCAATATGCTTAGTTAGAGAATGTTGCATAGGATTATGAGCAATTTTGATAGCACTTTCATTGTCACAAAGTAATGGAACATGTTTCACATATATCCCATAATCTTTAAGAGTTTGGGTCATCAAAAGTAATTGAGCACAACATGAACCAGCGGCTATGTATTCCGCTTCAACGGTGGATAATGATACCGAGTTTTGTCTCTTGGAAGACCAAGACACAAGAGATCTACCAAGGAATTGACAAGTACCCGAAGTGGACTTTCTATCAACCTTGTCTCCGGCATAGTCCGAGTCGGAGTAGCCAACAAGATCGAAAGAGGCCCTCTTAGGATACCAAATGCCAAAATTTGGCGTATGAATTAAGTATCTCACTATCCTTTTCATGGCCTTAACATGACATTCTTTAGGTGCATCTTGAAATCTTGCACACATGCACACACTTAGCCTAATATCGGGACGTGAAGCACATAGGTATAACAATGAACCAATCATAGAGAGATAAACCTTTTGATCAACCGGTTCACCATCTTTGGTCAAATCAAGATGTCCACTAGTAGGCATGGGTGTAGACATACCTTTGCATTCTTGCATATTGAACTTCTTGAATAAGTCCTTAGTGTACTTCGTTTGAGAGATAAAAGTACCTTCCTTAGTTTGCTTGATTTGCAACCCAAGAAAGAATTTGAGTTCACTCATCATTGACATCTCAAACTTCTCTGACATTAGCTTTCCAAACTTCTCACTAAAATGAGGGTTAGTTGATCCAAATATAATATTTACCTTGCTGACATACCTAGTAGCTCTTGGGTATTTGACACCGGATCGGTTGTTCATATTTGCAACTCGATGTAGGGTCTGGTAAGAACTAGGCGTGTGGCACAAGGGGAGATTGACATTAGGGTCGGTAACAAAGCAATAGTTTCTGTGTTGGAGGTCAACACGATGCAGCTCTAGCTTCCTTCCAGATTTATTATGGCATCGAATAATTGTTATTACATTCTTGCACTTAGTCGGAACATTATTTCTGCCTCATGTTCGATGAGTTAAGGTTATGAATTCAATTTAAAGGACAATGGTTGTTTGATATTTTTGAATGGTATGTTCCACGGCTATGCACCCATTGTTGATGGACTATTTATTTTGAATCTAGAAACGGAACATGTCTATAATATGAATGTCAAGAGGCACAAGCCTAATGAGATAAATCCGACATACTTCTGGCATTGCCGGCTTGGGCACATTAGTCTGAAACGCATGAAGAAGCTCCATGATGATGGGCTCCTGACTTCATCCGACTTTGAGTCGTTCGAGACATGTGAATCATGCTTTCTCGGCAAGATGACTAAGTCTCCTTTCACAAAGAGTTGTGAGAGGGTGTCCGAGCTGTTGGAACTTATACATAGTGATGTGTGTGGTCCAATGAGCACAACTGCCAGAGGCGGCTATCAGTACTTCGTGACTTTTACCGATGACTTGAGTAGATATGGATATATCTATTTGATGAGGCACAAGTTGGAAACTTTTGAAAAGTTGAAAGAGTTTCAGAACGAGGTTGAGAATCAGCTCAGCAAGACTATAAAGCTTCTGCGGTCTGATCATGGAGGTGAGTACATGAGCCAGGAGTTTGATGATCATCTGAAAAGTCGAGGTATTGTACCTCAGCTCACACCTCCGAGTACGCCACAGAGAAACAACGTGTCAGAACAGAGGAATAGGACCTTGTTGGACATGGTCTGGTCTACGATGAACAAATCGGATTTACCCTTTCCATTCTTGGGATATGCTCTAGAATTGCAGCTTTCACACTTAACAAGGTACCATCAAAATTCGTAGACAAGACACCACATGAGATGTGGACCGAGAAGAGTCCCAGTTTGTCTTTTCTAAAGATTTGGGGTTGTGAAGCATTTGTAAAACGACTTATGTCAGACAAGCTTACACCCAAGTCGGATAAATGCATATTCGTGGGATATCCAAGGGGAACCTTGGGATATAGCTTCTACAATCGGGAAGAGAACAAAGTGTTTGTTGCTCGGAATGGGGTTTTCATTGAGAAAGAGTTTCTCAGTCGGGAGGCCAGTGGGAGGACGGTCTGACTCGGAGAAATTCGAGGACCACTCGGGGACGGCTCGGCTGGTGATGAGATCATACCAGAGTCAGTCAGGGAACCCGTAGTGGAAGCGGCACCGGAACCACAAAGGTAGGAAAGATTGCGCAGAGTGCGTGATGTATTGTTGCTAGAAAGCAACGAGGCGGACATGTACACGGAAGCGATGGTGAGCCTAGATTCCGAGGTATGGCTGGAGGCCATGAGATCCGATTTAAATTCCATGGATGAGAATCAAGTCTGGGACTTGGTTGATCCGCCGCCTGGCGTAACAGCCATTGGTTGCAAATGGGTCTTTAAGAAGAAAACCGATGTGGATGGAAATGTTCAAATCCACAAAGCTCGGCTTGTCGCTAAGTGTTATGGACAAGTTCAAGGAATTGACTACGACGAGACTTACTTGCCGGTAGCGATGCTGAAGTCGGTGAGGATCGTACTAGCTATAGGTGCATATTTCGATTACGAGATATCGCAGATGGATGTCAAGACGGCTTTCCTTCAGGGAAATTTAACCGAGGACGTGTATATGATACAACTCGAGGGTTTTGTCGATCTGACTAGCTCTAGTAAGGTATGCAAGCTCAAGAGATCCATTTATGGGTTCAGGCAATCATCTCGGAGCTAGAACATTCATTTTGATGAGATTGTCACTGGTCTCGGTTTCATCAAAAGTGAAGAGGACGCTTGTTTATACAAGAAGTTAAGCGGGAGCTCGATAGTGTTTTTGATCTTGTATGTGGATGACATATTATTGATCGGGAACAATGTTTCGATGTTAAACTCGGTCAAGGAATCATTGAATGGCAAGTTTTCGATGAAGGAGCTTGGTGAGGCAGTCTGTACTTTAGGCATTAAGATCTATAGAGATAGATCGAGGAGGCTGCTCAGCTTGAGCCAGAGCACGTACATAGATAAAGTGTTGAAGCGGTTCAACATGAGTGAGGCGAAGAAAGGGTTCTTGCCACTCTCACATGGTATAAGGCTAAGCGAGATTTAGAGTCCTTCGACATTTGATGAGCGAAACATGATGAGTAGGATCCGGTATGCCTTGGCAATCGGATCCATCATGTATGCCTTGATATGTACAAGGCCTGATGTTGCTTTTGCTATAAGCCTAACAAGCATATACCAGGCCAACCCAGGTGAGAGTCACTAGGCAGCGGTAAAGACTATTTTGAAGTACCTGAAAAGGACTAAAGAGATGTTCCTAGTTTATGGAGGCGAGGAAGAGCTCGTCGTAAGGGGTTATGCCGATGCTAGTTTCCAAATCGACAGAGATGATTGTCGATCATAGTCCGGATTCGTGTATGTCATGAATGGAGGAGCAGTGAGCTGGATGAGTTCCAAGCAAGATATGATGGCCGATTCTACCACAGAAGACGAATACATCGCGGCTTGTGAAGCTGCAAAGGAAGGTGTTTGGATCCGGCATTTTCTGGATGATCTTGGTATTTTCCCAGCCTCAGTAAAACTGTTGGACCTTTGTCGTGATAATTCTGGTGCCATCGCACAAGCCAAGGAGTCGAGGAATCACCACAAGGTCAGATACATAGATTAGAAATATCACCTGATACGAAAGATCGTAAAGAATGGTGATGTAGACTTATGCAAAATTCACACAGATGCAAATGTTGGAGATCCACTAACTAAGCCGCTTCCACAACCCAAGGATGAGGGGCATGTTAGAGCTATGGGCATTCGATGTCTATTTGATTGACTCTAGTGCAAGTGGGAGACTGTTGGAGATATGCCATAGAGGCAATCATGTATGATGATATTTCCTATGTGTTTATGAATAAACATAGTCCTTGGACATTATCAATGATGTGTATCAGCAATTACTGACTTGTTTGTGGGGCTATGCCTTGTATGATGACTGTCCTAAAAGGTCCCTAGTCGAAAGGGCTATGTGGACGCACAACCAATTAGACTAGCATATGACACGGTCGATGGCTTGGTCTCACTAGCCATGGAGAATTGGATGCTAACCGGATAATATGGACTTGGGAAGGTCTGGTCGAATTCGACGTAGTCGGATCTGAGCCGAGGTAAGGTCCAAGTCGGACAGACCCAACTATGAGACGCAGCGATATGTCATCTGTGAGTCTCTAGTACAACATATGTTTTATGTCCTAAGACCCGAGCTGGCGCATGTACTCGGGATGGTGACGGACCTGCTTTGGGCTGACCAAATGCTACTCCGTAACTGGGTAGTTACAAAGGTAGGTTTCAGGCTTGTCCAGGCCCATGCTGCGAGACATGGTCAAGCAAGAAGGGATTTGCCCCTCCGATCAGGAGAGATATACTCTGGGCCCCTCGTGTGATCCGACCACGATAAGCATGGCCATGCGACAAGGATTATGAGATAATCCGGATAGTTGTCGGCATCACTAGAACGAGAAAGAGGTTGGGCTAGCATAAGGATGACAATCTCGCCTTGAGCCCGACAACATATATCGTGTGGAAAAGGGAAGAGAAGTGTGGCATGTTGTACAGGTTCGCCTAACCAGCTTCATAGTCTGCTTGGTGTTCGACATGCCTTGCTAGAGGCCGCTACCAACCCTGCAGTTCAGAGGTGATCCGAACTGCGACCAAGCCAACTTGAACCTAAGGGGTCGCCCGCTTAAGGGAAGGAACCTATGAGATCGGTTTCGAGGACACTGGTCGGATGTGATCCGAGCTGTATCCGGATTGTGGCCGAGTAGAATTGTGGGCTTTAGGGTCCATGCGAGGCCCAAGTGTTGAGCCCGTGACGGATGCCTATATGAAGTGGAGGTGCTTCACACTCATGCAGTTGATTGCTTCGGCGCTGTCACTAGGGTTTGGATGTGTTGCGAATAGCCACCTCCACTCACCGCCAGTTGTGTGATCGGACCTAGCAGTCCACCGCACGACGTTCCTCCCGCACGCTCAGATACCATTAGAGGCGGTGCACTTGCGCCGCTTCGACGAACCTGTTCGCGGGATCCGATCGTCTACGTGCGAGACCGGCAAGGAGGAGACGACTCCGGGAATGCGAGGCGACTACGGGAACGCGCTGCCTCAACTCTACTTTCGCTGCACGGCACTGCGCGTCTAGTGGTAATGATATGTGATCCATTCCCATAGCATTTTCTTGGTTGTTCTGCACGTAGGAAAATTTTAATTTGAAGTCGGCGCACCCTACCGTAGAACCCAACAATAACTTCACTTAATTCCGTTAACCGTCGCGCCTCCCACGACCTTCGCCTCCCTCGTGCGGTCGCGCCCTTTGAGACTTCGACCGGCTATAAATGAGCAATTTTTTTGCCCACTCCGCATGCATGATACTCCCTCAGGTCCTTTTTACTTCCGTTAACCGTTTGCAAAGTGTTTGACAAAAAATTATACTAAAAATATCAATATCTACAATACTGATTATAATGAGTATAAGAACTACGTTTTATAATGAGATAAAATATTGATTAGACATTGTGGATGTTGATACATTTTGCTATATGTTTGGTCAAAGCAGAGGTACATTGACTATAGACAAAACTTAAATGCACAATGCATACTAGTTGCTCCGTCCAGGTGCGTGCCATGTCCTATCTAGTCATCACAACAAGGTTAGCTAATAGAGTACTACTACCTTCCTTCTAGTTTAAAGGTTCGATTCAAAAATTTCACCTACTCTTAGCAAGATAGAGGCGGTGGAATAGTTTTTGTAGTCTACAAAAGTACTCAACAAATGATGTCGTTCTTCACAAAAAAATGTGTTTACCAATGCATTATCGTATTGCGTGCATGCATGAACACTAATTACTCTAACCCCCCTCTCTTCTTTAATTCTTTGCCACATCAACATGTTTACTATTCTCGTGTGCATGATACCAGCTAAGATACCACCATTATGGCCAGCCTTAATCATCGCATGCAATAATTTAGTGCACCTTGAAATATGAACATGTGTGGGGCGTGTATGTTTTTAATGACTTGAGACTATACCTAGCCCGACATGCAAGATGACTTACTATGCACCATTCCCCATACCTGCAGGAAGCCCGTTCGTCTCCAAATCTTTTCCTCTCCATGTGTGAAAACAATATGCCTGCTAGACTCTCCTTCTCCCTCCGGCGGTCCCACCACTCCACCCCGTGTGGAATTTTTTTTGCATGCATGACTCTCCTCCCCCCGCGCTCGTCCAATCCGTTATGAGCAGCAATATTTCCACCCCTTCCCTCCCTCGTAATTTACTCCAAACAATATGCCCACATAGCTGTTACGTTAATCATGCAACATATCTTACGGGATGCTGCTTCAGTTACTTAACTGCAGGTGCATTGGGTCATTGACATATGGGCCCAACAGGGGTCTGGCCCACATGTCAGTGACGCAATTGGACCTGCAGTTAAGTCAGTGCAGCTCAGTCCATATCTTATGTAGGTGCGCCATTTCTCACTATAAATACTACGCCTCCCACGGCATTCAGAAGAACGTTCACGTTCATCGCTATCTCTTCCCCCTCCCTCTCACATCGACCACCATGGCATCGCCCCTCCCAAGCCCTAGGGGCCCCTCGCTGCACCGCACGGACGGTCACGCGTTGCCATTCCATTTCTTGCCGCCACTAGTTGGAGAGGACGCATCGACGTTCCACTCCTCGCCGTGACGCGTCGAGGTGGACGCGTCGGCATACCCAATCTCGCCAGCACATGCGTCGGAGGACGCGTCGGCTCCCCGCTACGAGGAGAATGCCATGCTGCCCATCCGAGCCCCCCAGCCTTGAGGAGCGTTGGAAAGAAATGGATGTCACCTTGTGGGAGGCTTTGCCTCCGGCAGAGCACGCCAAAATAGAGGCGGAGAAGAAGGCCGAGGAAGAGAAGCGCGCCGCGGGGAAACTTTCCTGGCAGGTCTATGTCGCGTCCGAGAGATTCAGGAAATTGGCTCTTTGGCAGAAGGCTCGTGCGAGGGCCATGAGGGTGGCGGAGGACGCCCGTGCCAAAGCCCTGAGTGCAGTCGGGCCCAAGCGCCTCATCTACGCTTGGCGGTACATGGACCGGGTGCATGCTTCCAGCGAGGAGGAGTACCTATTGGCGCCGGATTACCACACCGGTGAGATCGCGCTCACCCGTCGGCAAGCCGCCAATCAGCACCTCGCGAGTTGCAAGGCTGAGGAAGAGGCATTGTGTCGGCGTGCTGGGAAACGGCCGCGCACCAGGGCACTCATGGCACGCCGCAAGCACTCCTGCGAGCGTCGTGGCTTTTAGTAGGAGTATAATTTAGTTTCGTAAGGCGATCTCATTAGTTTTGGGACGCAAATGATAAATCCCGAATGTTCAAGAATTATTAGCGTCCTTAATTAAGTATGTAAAAGGGAAATTTGGAAACCTTGTGTATCCGTACGCATTTTGTAAGTATGTGCATATAGCACAAACTTTACGAGAAGGCCAATTTGGCTCCCGGGCTCAGCTGCACCCGCGCCGACGAAATAAATCAAAACAAATACGAGAAAAATTCAAAAAAATCCAAATTTTCTTGTGTGGTAGATAAGTTTATGCGTGAGGTTCGCTTAAAAATTCAACTCGTTTGGACATTTGAGCATCTCTCGGCAAAAAAGACCAACTCGGGGTCTGGAAAATAGTTTACTGTTCACGAACTGTTTTGACCCAATTTGTCTTTTTTGCCGAGAGCTACTCAAATGGCCAAATGAGTTGAAATTTTCAGCGGTCCTCACGCGACAAATTATCTACTACACAAAAAAATTGGATTTTTTTTGATTTTTTAGTATCTTTTTTGAATTTTTTTTCTGAGCGGGAGCATCTGAGCCTGGGCTGAGATGCGGATTTTCGAAACTTTGCTATATACTATTGCACTATACGTCTCTCTCTATATATGCTTGCATACTGTGCTACTCCCTCCGTCTAGGTGAATAAGTCATCTTTGGTTGTGCACCATGACCAAGAAGGAGGGAAGACTTATACATCTAGACGGAGGGAGTACTACTATTACTTATGTATGTGCAAATGCATGTCTTAACATTACGATGCATTTTTTGTAAAAGTAGAAAAATAACACTAGTCAAGCTTGTGAAATGATTCAATGCAAAACAAATGCAAAAATGCTCGTTTGATTGTTTACTTTTAGCTTCCTTCTTTGTGGTTATTTCTCTGCCGTACTTTGTACGGAGTATCTCACTAGTCGGAAAGGCATGCAAATTCCCAAACCGCTTCCTACACCCTGTATCGAATATTTTTCCTAACAAGTTGTGCCATGCAATTGGAATTCCAACTTGAGTACTAATACTAGTAGGAGTACCAGGGGCCATTCGTTTAGGCTTCTAGATTAGTAATTCCATTACTACTACCTCCATCCTGGTTTATTGGTCCCCATTGTAATCTATGTCAAATTTTTTGATCATAAATTTAACTAATGAAATATTTGTGCATGTCACATGCACTAACATTTTATCAGTTAAATCTTTGGTCAAAATTTAGGACAAATTACAATGGTGAGGAATAAACCAGGACAGAGGTACTAGTAGTAGTTTAGAAGCCCAAATAAATGAGTGAGACACCTTAATGTTACTCTCCACTATGACTAATCTTATGGGAAAAGAAGGGGAAGAGACGGCTTATTTTTTAAGCCGCCAAAAGAACTCGCCCTAGGAGTAGTAGCTAGGGATACTAGGAGTAGTAGCTAGATATTGAGTGTGCGAGATGAACCGGAGAAAGTAAATGCAAAGAGATGAAATGCAAAAAAGACGAAGGGATGTGATGGTTGCTTGTCTGTTTATTTTACCAGGCCACTTATTACTGGCAGTGGTTGGGTTTTGTGATATGACGGCTTTACTGCCGCGCCACAAGTGGGGTGAGACTCCCGTGCAGTGCCGCCCTCTACACTAGTACTACACCGGTCGTGATTTATTAGTCATCCATGGAATTTGACTGAAGATTTAACTGACAAAATGTTAGTGCATGTCAACAAAAACTATATCTTTGGATTCGTATTTGAACATAGTTTTCAATGATATAATTTTAGGTGACATGCATCAGCATTTATCGTACTATATATAATGTTAGTTCAATTTTTGGTCGCACTAATCTATAGTAAGGTGCCCATGCGTTGCACGGAAGAGTGAAATGCATTGATCGGGGCGTTGTTTATTTTGACAAAGGTGGGGGTCATCTCATGTGTAATGGGTATCTATAGGTTTCTTCGGATATTATTTCATCCTGGGTGAAATAGATAAAAGAAGTATCTTTTGCAAACAAAAGCGTTCAACTATTCAACCTGTATCCAAAACTTGTGAAGAAATAACACGTATTGTGCTTTGCAAGAAATGATCTTTAAGAATTAGCTTTTGAGTATCGATTGTTATACATGTTGGCTACAAATGACATGTCACTTTCTTATAGTCAACAATTGGCTATAGTATTAAGTATTAACCATGCCCTTATACATGTAGACGGAGGGATTAAAGCAGGATGACTTGGAAGGGGGCAGAGGAGATGTAAGAAATGGTTCATCGTAAGTCTTTCACCAGTACTGTAGTAAAAATTCATACATGGAAGATTCTAGACTAAATCATAAATGGATACACTTTTATTCATGCGCGATACTCCAATAGAGTAAGATCATGCATGGAAGTCTCCACATGCTTAGACAGCGGATTAGATTCAGCGAAGACTAATGATCAACATTTAAATTGGTAATGCATATGTCCAGGTGAACCTCCTTGGAGTCCCCGTGCACCGCGTTGGGGGGTAAATCATACCATGCATCTTCCATGTCCACATCAGTGGGAAGGTCCCAGCTCTGCACAGTCCTAGTCAACATGATGGAGCCGGTGTCGCCGCCCACATACCTCTGAGGGGTAGTAACAGTGAGCACGCACTAGTACATCAGCCTCGTGTCAGCGTCAGCGTCAGCGGCGTCCCCCCTGACGCACACTACAGAGATGGAGCGGCAGCCTGCGCGGGCCTCGCCAGTGCCCACAATCAAGAGGAAGACGCTACCGTCCTCCTCCGAGACTAGCAGGCAGTGGTGATCCTCCAGCGACTCCGGCACGGTGAACGGGTAGCATGTCTCGTACTTGATGTTCTTCGCTAAGGGCCAGTAGTGACCGCCGCATGCATCCGTGAGGTGATGCACGATGTCTGCCGGTGAGCCCCAAAACGTCATTGGGCACTCATAGCAGATGACGAAGGGCTCCTTGAAGGCATCGACCAGGCCGTCCATGAAACGGGAGTGGCTATAGGGGAAGTTGCACCAGTTGAATATATGAGCAAGTTACTACGAGATTTAATCCGAATAAGCACAAAATAAATCATGACGGCTATAACAGAGATTAAACTAATCACGTGGACTAGCATAGTAGATGAACAGATAGAATCTAGGATACAGAGTAGAAACATGAATTCTACCATGATTTCGAACGGGAAGGACAAAAACACATACGGTGCAACAGGAGGAGAACCGTTGGCATTGAGGTTGCCGCCCATGTCATTAAGGAAGATGTTGACGAGGTCAGGGAGGAAGTCGTCGTCGGTGAAGTCATCACTGCCATCAGTCGCGAGAGTGTGCTCCCCAAATTTCAACGGCGGCCGCCGAATGGAGCGTAGGAGGGAGTGGCTGTAGGGGACGTTGCAGCCGCAGAATGGAGCACAGGAGTAGCATACGAAGCAGTAGATGGTGCTCTTCCCTAAGTCTCTACTCTACTCTTATCTCAATATGTACTACTCTTCTTTGTTTTTATAACAAATCGATTAGTATTGCGTCGTTCGCTACATGCCTGGCTGAACAAGCCTCCTCGCCTCCATCATCACCAACTGAGTCTTTTATAGGAGTGGGAGTAGAGAAAAAACCGAGTTGGTGATGATGGTGTGTCGTGCAATGCACGGGCATCTTGCTATTTTTTTGCATATAATTCCAAACACCACATAGACACGGTCTTTGACCATTTTACAACTATGTTAGTATCATTGTTAGTGGTCAGCCGGTGCAAGTTATAGCCCGGGGTGTTTTAATCTTTTTTTGATTAATGATATCTGGCGATTGTTTGCCACATGCTCAATCCTGGCGAATCCCACGTAACCGTCAGATTTCCATCCGACGGTGGCCTATTTTTAAGCCATAGTATTTGACAAAACCGCCACCCTTACACACGTACTGTAACTGCGTCGCGGGAGTTTGCAACTGCCATGTCTCCCAACGAACATTTGCTGGGGATTGGAGTTAGCACTGATGGCGGTCGTAGTTGTTCCATGCTCGGGCATTGAAGTTTGTAACTATTTTAGATTAGAATATACTACTCCTCCAGTGCTAGTAGTAGAGCAGAGTTCTACTCCACTACTACTCTACTCAAGCAAGTTAGGACATAGTAGTAGGTACTGTAGGGAGTACCAGTATTGTGATCACTCAAGCAAGTTGTCTGGCATCGATATGACCCTATGTTGCTGGTATGTGTATCGTAAGTCAAGCGGCATGCTATAGTCATCATCACCTGTCCACTTCCCGCAGCACGTATTCACTTCTCCATCTTTGTCCGCACATAATCTCATCCAATCTTCCATCCCCGCTAAGGCGCCTCCCCCCTCGTCCGAAACCCAAGCACTAACAATGGCAGAACCGAGCAGCGTCCGCCGAAAGAGTGGCTGTAATTCGCTCCCCACAGAGGTAATCAAGCTCATTGTTTCGCGTGTGGACAATCTCAGTACCATGCCGCTCACTGCGTGCTCGTCGGGGTTGTACCGTTTATTCAAAGCCCTCAGGCCGGAGATTTTTAAGCTAGCTCCTTGCTTTCTGATGCTGCCTGATCTTCAGAAACGGCGTGTCACGCACCATAACGATCGTAGGGTGGCGATCATCAACCCCCTTGACTACGATCCGATCCCCGTCACCCTCAATTACAATAACGGTATGTACTAGGTTAGCATGAACACGTCTTGGATGGTGCTCATCGACGATCGCGGTAGCTAGATGCTCGTGGAGGTCTACACCCAGCGATTGATCCCCCTTCCTTCGATTAACACTGCACTACTTTGGCACCGCGGCCTAGAATACTTGGAATCTTACAGTAGCCAACATGATACCAAGTTTGATTTGCTCAAGGTTGTAATCTGCCAAGTGCCCACAAGATCTGCAAATTATATAGACTTCAGGCTAATTGCGTTCTTCAACCGCGGTCTCGCCTATCTGGCAGGTCACTACGGTAAGAGGATAAATCTTCACGTCTATCGCAGGATCATACATCCTCCATGGTTCTCTGATGCCATTAAACACAAGGGCTCCATTTACGTTGTCGACTCCTTCTTTGGCTGGACGTATTGCTGGCCTACTCCAGTCATCGCTACAAACGGCTGTTACACTAGTATGTTACTTTCCTATGATATCATGATGGCTTTCTTATATTACTATCAACATTTACTGAAAAAATATTCATGCTCATAACATGTTGTTCTTAAGATTGACTACATTAAGAGCCCTTTTTTATTTGACTCCAAGTTGATATGATGTTGTAGGCCGCCTAGTGTCCCAACCCTTCCTAACCCCAGAACCTTTCAAAGAAAAGCGGCATGGTAGTTGTAGGTGGTTCCTGGCTCGATCAGACGACGGCAAATGATTGATGATCGTTCGCACATACCAGACGTGTTGTTTCACGGAATACAATCACAATCACTCAAGGTCTTTGAGCAGGATCCCAGCTTCTCTGGGCCTTTAGGAATTTTTGACTGGAGGCTGGTAAGTAGCCTTGGTACACGCTCTCTGTTTCTCGGACTGAATTATCTGATTAACCAGGAGATAACCGACGGCAAGGATCATGATGGCAGCGCGGTTTCGTTCATGAGGCAAAACTGTGTGTACACAACATACCATGCATCTTTGCATGCACCATACCCTGATATGTGCCACCACGCTCTGCAACCCAAAGTAGGAGAGAGGGTCAGAAGTATCAGACTTCGACCTGCTGGCTGGAGTTTCCCCCGTCAGGCACCCATCTGGTTCAAGCCGTCAACCAATCTCCACAGCTTAATAAATAGTAATGTCTAACTGAGCCAGTTAGTTATATGCGTACACTTGGTGTAGTAGGATCTTTATTTAGTTTGATGCATACACTTGTTCTTTTTTGGTAGCCCTTTTGTAATGATGGCTGATGTTTGCTTTAGAAGAGAGAGCTGTGTCTTTACTCTTCTAGCCTGCTTACTGCTTCTGTTGCACCCCTAGCCCTGGTTGTTGTTGCTGCTGTTTTCAATGTACAATCACTAGTATATTTCGTCTATTGGTTAAATAAATGTGTTGTTAGAACGACAAACACAATGTTTTGGAAGTCGTTGCACGGTCCGATCCTTTAGTGCCCCCTATCATACGTAGCACATACTATTTCTGGTACGAAACACATTTTCCACTTGTTGATAACATGCAACCCACTGATGAAGGCTCAATAGAGGAGCCAATAATTAATTGGAAGGGAGGATTTCACATGAATCCGGCCCAGGTACATGCTCATGGTCCCCTAAACATAAATAAGTAAATAAATAAATAAAGCTAAATGCTCATGCACCAGTTATTCAAATTCATGATTTAACAGGAGGATATTATTTCTGATGATAGTGTCACTACATTTAGTCGATATTATTCTTAGGAAAAGATAGCGACCAGTCTTCTTTCTCCCAGCATTTTCCTCCTGCAACCAGCGGACCCATGCAAATCATAGTCAACGTCGTAAATAGTTTTGGTCCATTTTTATTTTTCAATAAGAATGTCCAACCCAGCCCATCACATTGGCTACAGGACTTTATCCTCCGCCTTGGTGCGTTCGCCGCGGCACCTTCGTCCGGCCCTGTCAACATAGTGAATCGGGAGAGGACTGTAATTGTGAGTATGACAGTATGGACCCACCAGGTCCACTCCCGAACAGAAGCAAGCACCTCTTTTACAACTCAGATGCACCCCTTGTTTTTTACACTAATCCACCCTGCTGATATCTGGGACCCACATCATTTTCAACGTATAGTCTATTAACGATAGAATTGCACAACTTTTTTTTGAGTAGTAATTTGGAGGAGCAGGCTATAAACTGGGTTGTGCGGTCTCTATGGCCCATCTAACAACATGACCAGCCCAGCAGTTTTTTCTTTGGGAAAATAGGTAGCCTAGTATTTCTTTTTGAAGAATACCCAAGCTAGGCCTATTTGTTTTCTCCGACTTACCGGGCTGCAAATCTTTCAAGATGAGGAGGGATGCATTCCGGCCTGGCCAAAGAGTATGGTCAATGTCTGTTAAAAGTAATATCAAAGGGGTTGAAAATTCCAAAAAAATTATAGCAAATGGGATATTAGTTTCTTTTTCTGTTTTTGTTCTTCACTCATATTTTATACTCCCTCCGTCCCAAAATTCTCGCCTTAGATTAGTCTAGATACGGATGTATCTAATACCAAAACATGACTTGATACATCCGTATTTAGACAAATCTAAGACAAGAATTTTGGGACGGAGGGAGTATTTCATTGGATTTAACATGACATAGTACTAATTTATTTTTAAATTTGTTTTAGTATGGCTACTAATTTTTGGATTAAGATATTTTCCCCCCAAAAAAAACTTTGCGAATTTTAAAAATTTCGCACATATTTAGTTCAATTTTTTTAACCCTGGTACTGACCAGAAAATGGGCAGCAATTCTAAAAATGGAAAATGGGCTGCAATAAATTCCATATGAATTAGAAAATGAGTAAAAATTATAAAAATAATAGCAAATGGGCTGTACACGCCATAGATTTCAAGGCTGACTTGTTTACGCAAGGCTTTGTTAATCAACACACGATTCTAGCAACAGTGACTATTGGATGTCCATCCAACGGCCGACGTGCTTCTTCAATCTCTAATCTTCCTGCTCCAACCGCCTAAACTAGCACCGGCGGGACTGCCTGCTCCCTCCTCTTGTGGCCCGCTGTGATGCCACGCATGCTTCACCGGCCCACTTTACTCCCTCCGCTGGCCTAGCCGCACACAATCAACTACCTCCTTATTACGCGAAAAAATGATTCCTCCCACTGACATCTGGGGCGCACCGGTTGGGAGGCTGACTTGTGGGCCTACTAAGTTGCCGCGTATGCATGGCTTGTCGCTGCTCTTCTTGCACCAGCTGCCCAAACCAGCGCCGACGAGACCGCCTGCTCCTACCTCCAGTGACCGGCTGTGCTGCCGTTGAGGCCTCACCGCCCCTACTACTCCCACCGCTAGCCATGCCCTATGGTGACGGCAGCCTCACACCGCAGCCGAACCAGTGAACCCTCGTACTCCTCTCCGTGTGGGCATCCACTGTCGCGTCTTCCCTGGCTCCGCGTCGTCCCCTTCCTAGGCCTCACCGTCTTCCACCGCCCTGGTGCTCTCGTCGTGGCATGGTCAATGTGGTCAAGGAACGACTTACATCGGAAGAGTACTATATGTGGAGAGGCTGACAACTGGGTCCACGGTCACAGCAAGGAAGTGCCTCCTTATTACGTGGAAAATAAAGATTCCTCCACCTGACAGCGGAGACCCACCAGACGGGCCACTGTATTTCATGAAAAAACGTTTACCCCCTGACTGCTGGGACCCACTAGCTACATCTTCACACGCAAGGAAGTGCGTCCATATTACGGGGAAAAAACAATTCGCCCCCTGATTACTGGGACCCACCAGCCACATTTTCGCATGCAAGGAAGTGCCTGACAGTCGGGACCCACCTGGTCGAAGCTTACGTAGTGTTGTCATTCTGGTCGCGAATTTGTACGTATATACTGGTCGTAATAGAGGCGCGCACGTGTCGTAGTAGAGGAGCGCACATGTCGTAGTAGAGGCACGCACGTAGCATGTACATGTACGTACAGTGGCCAGGGTGCAAGAAAGTAAAAACGGCTACGTACGTACATATGGGCAGGGTCTCGAACGCCTACTCGCGCATACGTACGGCCAGGGCTCGTGTACACGAATGGGTCAAAACGGAGAAACTGCGTCATCGTCGTGTTCATGGGGAGCCAACCAGCTGGGCCGGAACAAAATGCGTTGTCGTGTTCATCGAGACGGCTTGGACGGAACATCCGATGGAAACGAGGCCTGGCGTACCGCAGAACGGAGGAAACGGCCTTGTGCTCGACTGACCACGGTCGAAACGGGATCCTATTCATCGGGAGGGGTCTGGCGTACAACAAAACGCAGGAAATAGACTTCTGTTGGACGTCCTACGGTCGAAACAGGGTCATGTTGATCGGGAGGGGTGTGGCGTACCACAAAACAGAGGAAACGAACTTGTTGTGGAGCGCTACGGTCGAAACGGGGGTCCTGTTCATCGAGAGGGGTGTGGCGTACCGCAAAACAGGACTCCATGGGATACTGTTCATCTCCACCGTCGACCTCCTCCAGCCTCCACGGGCTACTGTTCATCCACCGTCAACCTCCTCCAGCCTCCACCCGTGACTGTTCATCCACAGGCTCCTGTTCATCCAGCCTCCACTGCGTGCTCCTCCACTGGCTACTATTCAACTAGCCCTCTCTACGGGGTCCTGTTCAGCCACCCCTCCACAGGCTACTGTTCATTTGGCCCTCCACCGGCTACTGTTTAACCAGTCCTCCACCAGGTACTGTTCAACCTTCCCTCCACGGGGTCCTGTTCATCCAGCCCTCCACGGGGTCCTGTTCGTCCACGCCCAACCGGCTCGATCGATCGGGGTCCTGTTCATCCAGCGGAAACACCACGGGGTCCTGTTCATCCAACCTCCACCGGGAACTGTTCATCCACCCCCCAGCAACGCTCACTGTTCATCCATAGGCAGCATCGATCGGCTTCAGTTAGCAGCAATAGCGAAGGAATCGCTCGATCGCTCAGGTTCAGTAACGCATAGCCTGCAGTGCAATCTCTCGAGTTCAGTTAGGCGACGCCTCGCTCGGGTTCAGTTAGAGCCCAATTCCTCGCACCCACGCGCATACGTGTACAAGAGACACACACATCGCTCGGCCCCCGACCACCCACCGTAATCGGGAACTCCCCGATATTTTCCTCGCCCTCGCTTCTACCATGGTTTTTCCATAATGGACAGCCCAAAGAATGTCATGCAGCTGCATCTCCGGCCTGCCCAGGATGAAAAGCCCATTTTTTGTCATGAATTTTTGTCATAGAAGTAGGAGCCCACCACTATATGATGATACCGAGTTTTGTCACAATTATCGTCATAGAAGTGTCATAAGTATGACATAATTTTTTTCGTTCGTCCCAAAATGTCACGGATGTGTCTTTTTTTGTAGTGATCGCTGTCCAGTGATCCACTCATGGATTACTTTGGTACCTCCCTGGTAAACTTATAGCAAGGCACACATCAGGTCTGGTACACAACATAGCATACATGATAGAACCTATGGCTGAGGCATAGGGAATGACTTTCATTTTCTCTCTATCTTCTGTAGTGGTCGGGCATTGAGTCTGACTCAACATCACACCTTGTAACACAGGCAAGAACCCTCTCTTTGACTAATCCATTTTACACTTCTTCAAAACTTTATCAAGGCATGTGCTTTGTAGAAGTCCTTCGAGCGTCTTGATCTATCTCTATAGATCTTGATGTCCAATATATAAGCAGCTTCACCAAGGTCTTTCATTGAAAAACTCTTATTCAAGTATCCTTTTATGCTATTCAGAAATTCTACATCATTTCCAGTCAACAATATGTCATCCACATATAGTATTAGAAATGCTATACAACTCCCACTCACTTTCTTGTAAATACAGGCTTCTCCAAAAGTCTGTATAAAACCATATGCTTTGATCACCTCATCAAAGCGTATATTCCAACTCCGAGATGCTTGCACTAGTCCATAAATGGATCGCTGGAGCTTGCACACATCCTTAGCACCCTTAGGATCGAAAAAACCTTCTGGTTGCATCATATACAGCTCTTCTTTAAGAAATCCATTAAGGAATGCAGTTTTGACATCCATTTGCCAGATTTCATAGTCATAAAATGCAGCAATTGCTAACATGATTCGGATAGACTTAAGCATCGCTACGGGTGAGAAAGTCTCATCATAGTCAACTCCTTGAACTTGCTGAAAACCTTTTGCGACAAGTCGAGCTTTGTAGACAGTAAAATTACTATCAGCGTCAGTCTTCTTCTTGAAGATCCATTTATTCTCTATGGGTCGCCGTTCATCGGGCAGATCCACCAAAGTCCACACTTTGTTCTCATACATGGATCCTATCTCAGATTTCATGGCCTGAAGCCATTTATCGGAATCTGGGCTCATCATAGCTTCTTCATAGTTCGTAGGTTCATCATGGTCAAGTAACATGACCTCCAGAATAGGATTACCGTACCACTCTAGTGCGGATCATGCTCTGCTTGACCTATGAGGTTCTGTAGCAACTTGATCTGAAGTTTCATGATCTTTATCATTGGCTTCCTCTCTAGTTGGTGTAGGAATCACGGGAACAGATTTCTCGGATGAGCTACCTTCCAAATTGAGAGTAGGTACAATTACCTCATCAAGTTCTACTTTCATCCCACTCACTTCTTTCGAGAGAAACTCCTTCTCTAGAAAGGTTCCGTTCTTAGCAAGAAAAATCTTGCCTTCGGACTTGTGGTAGAAGGTGTACCCAATTGTTTCCTTAGGGTATCCTATGAAGACACACTTCCCTGATTCTGGTTCGAGCTTATCAAGCTGAAGCCTTTTGACATAAGCATCACATCCCCAAACTTTAAGAAATGACAGCTTAGGTTTGTTGCCAAACCACAGTTCATATGGTGTCGTCTCAACGGATTTTGACGGTGCCATGTATAAAGTGAATGCAACTGTCTCTAATGCATAATGTAAATCAGTAAGAGACATCATAGATCGCACCATATCCAATAAAGTGTGGTTACGACATTCAGACACACCATTACGCTATGATGTTCCAGGTGGCATGAGCCGTGAAACTATTCCACATAGTTTTAAATGAGGGCCAAATTCGTAACTCAAATATTCTCCTCCACGATCAGGTCGTAGAAACTTTATTTTCTTGTTACGATGATTTTCCACTTCACTCTAAAATTCTTTAAACTTTTCAAATATTCCAGACTTGTGTTTCATTAAGTAGATATACCCATATGTGCTCAAATCATCTGTGAAGGTCAGAAAATAACGATACCAGCCAGGAGCCTCAACACTCATCGGACCGCATAAATCGGTATGTATTAGTTCCAGTAAGTCATTAGCTCGTTCCATTGTTTTGGAGAACGGAGTTTTAGTCATCTTGCCCATAAGGCACGGTTCGCAAGTATCAAATGATTCATAATCAAGTGATTCCAAAAGTCCATCTTTATGGATTTTCTTCATGCCCTTTATACCGATATGACCCAAACGTCAGTGCCCCAAATAAGTTGCACTATCATTATCAACTTTGCATCTTTTGGCATCAATATTATGAATTTGTGTATCACCACAATCAAGATTCAATAGAAATAGACCACTCTTCAAGGGTGCATGACCATAAAAGATATTACTCATATAAATAGCACTATTATCTGATTTAAATGAATAACCACCTCGCACTAAACAAGATCCAGATATAAGTTCATGCTCAATGCTGGCACCAAATAACAATTATCCAGGTCTAAAACTAATCCCGAAGGTAGATGTAGAGGTAGCATGCCAATTTCGATCACATAGACCTTGGAACCATTCCCGACGCACATCATCACCTCGTCCTTAGCCAATCTTCGTTTGATCCATAGTCCCTGCTTCAAGTTACAAATATGAGCAACCGAACCGGTATCAAATACCCAGGCACTACTACGAGAATTAGTAAGGTACACATCAATAACATGTATATCACATATACCTTTGTTCAATTTTCCATCCTTCTTATCCACCAAATACTTGGGGTAGTTCCACTTCCAGTGACCAGTCCCTTTGCAGTAGAAGCACTTAGTTTCAAGCTTGGGTCCAGCTTTCGGTTTCTTCCCAGGAGTGAAAACTTGTTTGTCATTCTTCTTGAAGTTCCCCTTCTTTTTACCCTTGCCCTTATTCTTGAAACTGGTGGTCTTGTTAACCATCAACACTTGATGGTCCTTCTTGATTTCTACCTCTGCAGCCTTTAGCATTGTGAAGAGCTCGAGAATAGTCTTTTCCATCCCTTGCATATTGTAGTTCATCATGAAGCCTTTGTAGCTTGGTGGTAGTGATTGAAGAACTCTGTCAATGACACAATCATCTGGAAGATTAAATCCCAGCTGAGTCAAGTGATTATGGTACCCAGACATTCTGAGTATGTGCTCGCTAACATAACTGTTCTCCTCCATATTGCATCTATAGAACTTGTTGGAGACTTCATATCTCTCAACTTGGGCATTTTCTTAAAATATTAACTTCAACTCCTGGAACATCTCATATGGTCCATAATGTTCAAAATGTCTTTGAAGTCCCGATTGTAAGCCGTAAAGCATGGCATACTGAACTAACAAGTAGTCATCAGACCAAGCTTGCCAGACATTCAGAATGTCAGCTTCTGCTCCCGCAACCGGCCTTTCACCCGACGGTGCATCAAGGACATAATTCTTTTGTGCAGTAATGAGGATAATCCTCAAGTTACGGGCCCAGTCTGTGTAGTTGCTACCATCATCTTTCAACTTAGCTTTCTCTAGGTACGCATTAAAATTCAAGGGAACAGTAGCATGAGCCATTGATCTACAACATAGATATGCAAAAACTATCAGGACTAAGTTTCATGATAAATAAAGTTCAGTTAATCATATTACTTAAGAACTCCCACTTAGATAGACATCCCTCAAGTCATTTAAATGATACATGATCCAAATCAACTAAATCATGTCTGATCATCATGTGTGATGGAGTAGTCTTCAATGCACTACTAGGAAAATGGCTATAGATGGGATTGACACTAATGGCGCACCAGAAAGATGGTGCGCCATTAGTATATACTAATGGCGCACCACAATCTGATGCGCCATTAGAGTTTAAACAACTAATGGCGCACCATGCTACGGGTGCGCCATTAGTATCAAATTTTTTTTAACTAGTGCGCCTGTCCAAACATACTAATGGCGCATCCCGGCAAAGTGCGCCATTAGTAGTTGTAACTACTAATGGCGCACTAGGCAGCAGGTGCGCCATTAGTATAGAAACTTTTTTTTTGAACTAGTGCGCCTATCCAAACATACTAATGTTACATCCTGCCCAAGTGCGCCATTAGTAGTTGTAACTACTAATGGCGCACCTGGCAGTGGGTGCGCCATTAGTATAGGATTTTTTTTTGAACTAGTGCGCCTATCCAAACATACTAATGGCGTATCCTGCCCAAGTGCGCCATTAGTAGTTGTAAGTACTAATGGCGCACCATGCAAGAGGTGCGCCATTAGTAAGTGGGCAGCAACAAGATATTTGGGACAGCCTCTCCTACCCACACACTCACTTTCTCCCCACTTCATTCTCTCCACCTCCTCCTTGTCTCGGGTGCCTCCTCTTTTTCACCTCATTTCCACCATAGATTCATTGAAATTAAGTGGTTAAATTACCTTGTTTTAATAGGTAAGTAAGGGGGAAGCTATATTTAGGTTGTTCTCCTTACAACAATGTGCACATGCACTTTTTACGGCCTAGCTTGATCTATGTATGTTCGTGGTGTTGCATATGTTTGTGGTGTTGCATATGTGTTTGTGTTTGGAGGTGTACCGGTATTTGATATGCGATAGTTGCCAATATTTTGCCGGAATGTTGATTCATTTCCGTTTCGGCGAGAATTTTGGCATTAAGCATTCTTTTTGGTCCTATTTTTAGGGAAGGTCATGCCAAATTTTTGTTTGGTTCTAAAATATCGTTTTGCTCTACCCCGCAGGCGACCATGGTCCGCACGATGACCGAAGGCATCGTGAATAGGTTTTTGAGGTCCGCGAAGGCCGAGATGCTTCAAAAGAACGAGACGGAGATAAGATGTCCGTGTCGAAGATGCAAGCTGAAGAGCCTTATTGCGGACCCGGATTCCGGGCAGGTGCGGGACCACCTGCTGTTGCGTGGTTTCATGGATGGCTATCGGTGGCAAGGTGATGAAGATGACTACGAAGTCGTCCATGCGGGCCGGGCAAGAAATGAGGAAGGGCAGCAAGACAACCACCGCAGCTCGGGCGGGCGAGAAGACGAAGAATCCCCAGGAGATGATCACGACTGTGATGCTGTACACAGTCATCATGTAGAAGATGCAGGACATGATGATGAGGAAGATGCCGGAGCAGGCGACGGGCATGATCATGAAGATGATGATGCCGGCGGAGCAGACGACGCTGGACCATCGATGGGCTGGGTGCAGGACCCTCATATTCAAGAGCTGCTTCTCAAGCAGACGGATAACGCAAGAGCTGCCGCCCGAGAGAAAGCCAAGATGGATCAACTTGAGTTAGACGCGATTACTCCATTGTATGAAGGATGCAGGCCCGAGGATACCCGCCTGAAAGTAACGCTCATGGCCCTGGAGATGAAGGTAAAACACAAAATGACCGACGCATGCTTCGACGAGAACATGTCATTCTGGCACGAACGTCTTCCCAAGGGGAACAAGTGCCCGACCAGTTTGGAGGAGGCGAAGAAAATCGTGTGTCCTCTGGATTTACCGCACGTGAAATACCATGTGTGCATGAACAATTGCATCATTTATCGGGACGAGCACGCGGAGTCTACAATATGTCCGGTGTGCGGTGTCACTCGATACAAGAAGAGGAAGAAAGCTCCTCAAAAAGTGGTGTGGTACTTTCCGATCACTCCTCGTCTGCAGCGATATTTCGCGGATCCTAAGGTAGCAAAGCTCCTACGTTGGCACGCGGATAGGGAGGAGAAGAAGCGAGAAGATGACGCAAATGATCCGGAGATAGATAAAAAAGACAAGATGCTGAGTCACCCTAAGGATGCGAGCCAGTGGCAAGCATTGAACTTCGAATACCCAGAATTTGGGAACGATCCAAGGAACATCGTGCTGGGCGCGAGCACCGATGGAGTCAATCCGTTTGGCACCAGAGAAGCACACATAGCACCTGGCCTGTGTTTGTGTGGATGTACAACCTTCCCCCCTGGTTGTGCATGAAGAGGAAGTACATTCACATGAGTATGCTAATTGAAGGGCCGAAACAACCAGGGAACGACATCAATCTGTATCTGGGGCTGCTGAAAGAGGAGCTTGACACGCTGTGGAAAACGCCAGCCAATACGTGGGACGTCGCAGAGAAAGAGTATTTCCCTATGAGAGCCGCACTGCTCACGACGGTGCACGACTATCTCGGTTACGGATATCTTGCGGGGCAGGTAGTCCACGGATTTTCTGGATGCGTAAGGTGCATGGATGACACAACGTATCGCCAGCTAGATAGAGATCCCGGGTCTTTGAAAACCGTGTTCATGGGACATCGAAGGTGGCTTCGCGATGATGACCCATGGAGGAAACGCAAGGATCTGTTCGATGGTGAAACAGAACCCCGAAAACGCCCGTGTACGAGGAGCGGCGAGGAAATAGACAAGCTGTTGAAAAATTGGAAAGACTGCCCACTGCCGGGAAAGAAGCAAAAGGTGCCAGAGCCGGGAAAGAAGCGAAAGGCGCCAGAGCCGCTGCTGAAGGTATGGAAAACGAGGTCTGTTTTCTAGGACTTGCCGTACTGGAAGATCCACCGTGTGCCTCACAGCCTTGATGTCATGCATATCACGAAGAGCGTGTGCGAGAGTCTGCTTGGTACCCTGCTCAACATGCCAGAGAGGACCAAAGATGGGCCGAAAGCAAGGGCAGACTTGAAATCAATGGGCATCAGGCAGGAGCTTCACGCTATATATGATGATGATGATGATGATGATGATGATGATGATGATGATGATGATGATGAGGCGAAGCAGGACACAGAAAGTCGTCGCAAAGGCAAAAAGGCCAAGAAGACCGGAAATGACTACCCTCCCGCGTGCTTCACTCTAAGTCAGGAGGAGATCGAGCAGTTTTTCACCTGCCTCCTAGGAGTAAAACTTCCTTACGGTTACGCGGGGAAGATAAGCAGATACCTAGACCCAGCGAAGCAGAAGTTCAGCGGGATGAAGTCTCACGACTGTCACGTGCTGATGACGCAGATACTTCCAGTTGCAATCCGTGGGATCATGGACGCGCACGTCCGTGAAATGCTATTTGGCCTATGCAACTTCTTCGACGTCATCTCTCGGAAGTCGATTGGCGTGAGGCAACTCAGAAGGCTACAGGAAGAGATCGTGGTGATACTATGCGAGCTTGAGATGTACTTTCCGCCCGCATTCTTCGACGTTATGGTGCATCTGCTGGTCCATATAGTGGAGGATATCATCCAACTCGGGCCGACGTTCCTGCACAGCATGATGCCGTTCGAAAGGATGAATGGTGTCATCAAAGGATACGTTCGCAACATGTCACGTCCAGAAGGAAGCATAGCCAGGGGCTTTCTGACCGAAGAGTGCATCTCCTACTGCACGAATTATCTAGGCATCGAGAACCCCGTTGGTCTGCCCGTCAACAGGCACCTCGGCAGGCTCGCTGGATGGGGTCACCGTGAGGGTCGCCGCGAAATGCATGTCGACTTCGAGGGTTGACTCGCCGACTTTGAAAGAGCAAACCTAGTCGCACTACAACACATAGACGTGGTCGATCCTTGGGT
This sequence comes from Triticum dicoccoides, assembly GCF_002162155.2. Classification (NCBI taxonomy): domain Eukaryota; kingdom Viridiplantae; phylum Streptophyta; class Magnoliopsida; order Poales; family Poaceae; genus Triticum; species Triticum dicoccoides. The sequence goes on from NC_041381.1 coordinate 597,030,210, forward strand.
GGTAGAGCACAAAACCTTTATTAAAAAGACGTACAATGACCGAGGCCAACAGAGGACGGACGGAGATACACTCAAAGAGCACAACTCATGTTTCACGCGTTGGTTCAAGCATAAGCTTCTGTCGTACCCTTTACATGAGGATTCTTCCGCGGAAGAACAACTCATATTCGCCTTGTCACAGGGCGCCGAGCACAACCTGATGACCTATGAGGCGTACGATATCAACGGCTACACATTCTACACCGAGGCCAAGGACATGAAGAGCGATGGTTATCAGAACTCCGGGGTAACGATGGAATCCTACACCGGTAACGACAAGGACAGATACTACGGAAGGATCGAGGAGATCTGGGAGCTGAGCTACGCTGGAGAGAAGGTCCCGATGTTCCGTGTCAGATGGGCCAAGAACGTCATAAAAGAAGACCGGTATTTCACCACCATGGTTATACCCGAAGCCAAATCCAAGACCGCGGGCGCAAACGTCACCGCGAAAAATGAGCCATGGCTACTGGCTTCCCAAGTGGACCAATGCTTCTTCATTACCGACCCGCCAAAGCCCAGTCGTGTTGTCGTGAGGAGAGGCAAAAGGAAGATCATCGGAATGGATGGAGTAGCCAATGAGCAAGACTTCGACAAGTACGGCGACCCGAGGATCGAACATGACGACGATGATGAAGTAGCAGCATACACCACAAGAAGAAGCAGGACCACCCTACCTAAAGGACGTCCGTTCCACAGAAGAACTCCATTTGCGAAAAAGAAGGGCAAGAAGATTGTGAACAGATAGCTAGCTAAGATCGATTGTATTTAAATCGTAGCCTTCATTTCTCGATTGTATTTCATGGGTACTTTTTGAACTATCATGAATATTTTTAAATTTCATGGACACTCGATCTCGATCCCCCTCCATCTCGATCGCTATCCCACCTTGCCAGATCCGGCCCCTCTCGCCGCCGAGCACCCCCCAGTCCACCGGCCGCCGCCGCCGACCCCCCGCACCCTCGATTCCCCTACCCAACCGCCGCCGCCGACCCCCCGCACCCCGCGCACCGTCTTATAAAAAAATTAGTATCAAACAGCTTTTTAAATGCTACTGTCTTATAAAAAAATATTACTGTTATTATTTAAACAAGTTTGAACATATTTAAACATAAATAAGTATCAAACAGCTTTTTAAATGATAAAAAAAAATTTGTGGAGCCTGGGATTCGAACCCAGGACCTCCTGGTGTGAGAACTGGCTACTGACCAGTCGAGCTAGTAGAGGGGACTTGGTGTGGATCAGGTCAGGTGGGAGATAACCTGTTGGCTCGAGCAGAAATAAAAAAAAGTACTAATGGCGCACCAGGGTGAGGTGCGCCATTAGTGTGGATATACTTATGGCGCACCGGGGGGTGGTGCGCCATTAGTATTGTGCCCCCATCCATATTTTTCCTCCCCGGCCCTTGATCCCCTTCTCGCCCTCGCCCTCGATCCCCTTCCCCTCCCCTCTCCTCTCCTCTCCCGACGCCGCTGCCCCGCCGCCTCGACGCCGCCCCGACGCCGCGACGCCGCCCCGACGCCGTGAGACGCCGCGACGCCGCCCTCTCCTCTCCCGACGCCGCCGCCCCGCCGCTTTCCCCACGGAGAAGGAGGAGGAAGAGGGGGCGCTCGCCGTTGACCTCGCCCGGCCGACTCCGGTGGCCAGGCCGACTCGCCATCGCCCCGCCGCCCTCGTCGCCGGTGGCCCGGACGCCGCCCCGTCCACACCACCGTCGCCGGAGCACCCACACCACCACCCGGACCTCGTCGCCCCCGTGAGCTCCCCCTCCTCCTCTCCCCCTATCCCCCTCGCATCCCCCGTGAGCCCCCATCTCTATTTCTTCTTGTCACCAGCACCACCACCACCAGTTGCCATTTTGCCCCACCTCGGATCTATGTTGTTGGTTTTTCATGTTTGTTGGCAGTCAGACAATTGGTCAAATATAGCAACCTAGTTGAAATTCCCAAACCATCTCTATAGACAGCTGAAATTATCATGATCAAAATTAGCAGTGAACCACACAAGCGCCGCAATAAGCTCCGGCATGCAAATTAGTACCATGTCTTCCCCCGTCCATTCTGCAGCCACGGTGTGCACTGTTATCATAAGCACGACAGTGAAGGTCCTGTGAAGCGCTTGCTGTGCTTGCGCTACACCTGGGCTGGTTCCGATCGGGAGTGTGGCCATCATCGATGCCAGAGCGCCAAGCGCAGAACTGAAGAAGAGGAGAAAGTGAGAGATAACAAAATTGTCGTTTTGTTGTCCCTTGGTCAGCTCAGCACGATGTGCCAAGACGAGCTGCATTAGCTGCAGACAGTACGATAGTAGTACCATTAGTAGCAGACCCTGATGTTTCTCGCTGCCACTGCCCAAGTTAGCCATTTCATTGGTGCTATGCCGCAACCTTCCTTTGACATAGATTTGCCCCACAAGGCACCAATGAAAACAAGTATGATAGCCGGGATCACAGCTATTTTGATATACCTTGTACTGATCATAAGCAACAGCACATAAGCTGCCATTACTGCAAAACTAGTTCCAATGTAGATCTCAAGACCTTGTTTGGGGGGCAACAGCTGTAAACCAAACAAATTTAGAGTGAAATGAAAATGTGGGTCATAGTAATAGTGGTGACTACTAGGACTCTAGCTGGTTTGGTACTTTATTAACTGTGAAATTGCTTGGGGAATTTCAACTAGGTTGCTATATTTGGAGATAAACGCAACTCTAATTCAGTATCTAATTATCTACAAAGTAAAACTCATAATTACCATATATGCACAATTGGTTCCAGCGATGTATGCCAGTTGCCATTTTGGATTCTGCATCAATCATTTTTATTCATATGATTCATTTGTATTAGGTTTTGGCAGATATTGTTAACTTGACTTCATGGCTGCGCTCTATCCTGTGTTGCGCCTGTGCTCGTTGCTACTGATGCACTTCATGGCTGCTACTGTGTACAGTAGGAAGTGGAGTTAAGAACAATATTGGTCAGCTGTCCATATGGCTGCTACTCTTTTATTTTTACCTTGATAAGAGTTGTAGCTTCAGTGCATGTGCAAGCATGTGCTGGTTTCGTCTGTGGCTCTTGGTTGGCTCAGTCATTAGTTGCTCTTTTGTTTATGGCTGTTGGTATGTACACTAGGTAATGGAATTAAGAACATTGTTGATCCAGTAAGTAGGACAAAGTTTGCAGACTGGATCTGCCAAACACTGCATCTTTAATTCAGGTCGACAACAACCCCAGTCAAAGAAAAACCGTCCCTGACAACCTTGTGTTTTCTTAGGACTAAAAACGAATCTTGATGCACAATAGCTACGCTAACTACGGATCGCCTATAAGAATAACTGCAAACTGGATAGACATGTTATAATAATTCAGCTGAGCATATAGGAGCATGTAAGTTAACTTTGTTTCAGCTTCACACAAGTTACAATTCGCTAAAAAAAAGCCAGCTAGAATAGCCAAATAACAATTTGGTCCCAAACACAGCAAGGTCCTATTTTACTTTCAACATGACCTGACAACATGACCTGACAATAGTTCAGTTTACAGCTGAGGACAAAGATTTTGTGCAGGACAAGGCTATTTGTTATCGATCAAATAAATGATTTAGAAACCATCAATAAGTAGGACTAGTGATTTATTATGAAGTTGCTTGGGTTTATTATGAAGTACTTTGATCATGTCTCTTTATTTGTACTGCTGCTAATATACTTTATATGATGATGAAGTGCTACTGAGTTGTGTGCAAATTTCGTTAAATCAGTGATGTGTATGTGTGCTGTCAGTTATGTGTATGTGCTTATTTTAATCCAGTGAAATATGGCACTGAACTGTAGCTAGCTAAACGGTAGTTTTGCTTAAATTGGTGAAATTTGGCACTGAAATGTAGCTAGCAATGCAAATATCTCAATGAATTCCGCTCTGTTTTCTGTGTGAAACTGTTGTTGTTAAATGAAGCCACATTCCAGTCCACATGCCAATGTATTTTCCATGTTGTGATGGAGGCCTTTTTTGCCTTGTCCACCCGAGAGGCCCTTGAGTTTGCTGGAATGTCGATTAACTTCCGTTCCAGCAAATTCGGGTACTCCATATGTCCTATTTTCAGCAAAGGTCATGCTGAAATTTTCCGTGAATTTTAGCATGACTTTGCTAAAAATAGGACATATGGGGTACTTGTGACTAATGCATGGGCCGGGGTATCTTAGTAGTTAATTAAGTAGGATCAAGTGCCCCGGCGTACTTGTGACTAATGCATGGCTTTTAGGGTGCCTCGGTGTCGATAAAAACCGAAATGATGAAAAGTTAGGCTTTTAGGGTGCCTTGGCGTCGAAAAACCCTCAATGATAAAAGCTTAGATTTTAGGATGCCTCGGTGTCGACAAACCCTAAATGATGAGACCATGATCTTGTTCCTTGACAATAACCAACTTTTTGACCAAACTTTGTTTCTATTTAGAGAGAAACATGGCCCACAACGATGAGGCCGGGGGTTCGGGCGGCAAGGCATTCTGGGAGCTGTCCCAGGAGATAGAGGAACAACCTCACTTGTATGAGGCCGCCGCCTTCCCCACCGATCCTGAGACCACGGATGGTGCCGCCGAGGATGACCACACTGATGCCACCACTGATGGTGCCGCCGAGGATGCCACCACTGATGATGGCGGCGCACGCACAGATAGCAGCCAGCCGAAGAGGCAACGGAAGGACCGGCGCCCGATCGTGCTCCGCACCCTCAAGGAGGAAGTTATTGAAGTGGACTCCAACGGGAATCCAACGGCGCCCGAACGAATAGTCAAGGGGTACTCGCTTCAGCTCGGGTGCATTGTCCGGAGCACCGTCTCGATCAACACCGAGAACCTGAGGCATCCTGACCGGGGGAATTTGCGCCACCTCCTCTTCACGAAGCTGCACGAACGATACAAGTTCCCCGCTGAATTCGAAAACACAAGCCTCAAAGGGAATAAAGTGAACAATGCTGCCCTCACAAAGATGAGCAAGGCCCTGTCTACTTGGAAAAGCAATGTGAAGAGAATGATCGAGAAAGGTGAGAGTTATGAGAAGATCAAGGAGAAAAATCCTTCGATCACCGAAGATGACTACAACGACTTCAAGATCAATTGCTTGAGCACCGCAAGCTCCCAATCAAGTGAGTGGGGGAAACAAATGCGGGAGCTGAACATAGGGGAACACACACTCGGTCCCGGCGGTTACAGAGTGGCGGAGCCTATATGGGACAAGGAGGAGGCGGACCGTGCCGAGCAAGGCCTACCGCCCCTCTTCGATAAATACGGTGACAAGCAGACCAGGAACTTTGTCAGGGCCCGGTACAAGAAGGACCCGAAAACAAAGGAGCTTACCACGGATCCAAAGACCAGGCAGCTTGAGCTTGTTCTAGTAAGGAATACACCCCCGCGTAATTAGCTCCATATGGTTGCATTCTAATTAATGAAGCCGAATTTCTAAATGGTTCACATTCCTTCCGCAGGCGACTGAAAGCAGTAGCGCGGGGTCGACTCAGAGCAACCCTTGGGACACCACTCTAAATAGGGGGTTGAATATAATGAAGAACAAGGATAAGCTCAGTAAGCCGACGTCAGCTGGTCGTGTGGACGGCAAAGGCTTGTCGACAAAATGGGGGTCATACTATACCACTGGTGTGCGGAAGGAGAAAAAGACCAGCTCGGAAAGCCAGGCGCGAGAGGTTCAAGAACTCAAGGCACAGGTGGCGCGGATTCCGGAGATTGTCCAAGAGCAAGTGGAACAACGACTCGGAGCGACGATCACCGCCCTTGTGCCTACCTTGATCTCGGGGTTGAGTGCATGTATTGCGGGCGACCAACAGGGGCCGCCCCCGATTCCTAGCTTCACGGCCAGCAACTCGCATAATGCGATGGCGGGGCCATTGGTGCCTCCGGCGGAGGCGGCATTGGTGTCTCCGACGCCGGCACGGGAGCTTAATGCACCCGGGTGTACGCCGGCCGGCACCTCTTCAGCAAGCGGCCGCTCCGTCAACTGCACGCCCGCCGTTGGCGGTGCCTCGACATTAGCCGAGCTCGACGCCATCATCACGGTAACTAATTAAGCCTCTCTCGGCCGAGGACTTCATCTCCTTGCCTTTGACTGGGCATCCCTGACGCCCTACATGTTTTCGCAGGGCGCCGCCGACGTTCCATGCACTCTCCTCCACTTCGTGAACAACGAGTTGGTCGATGTCGCCAAGGGCAAAATCGTTCAACCGGGCAACCCCTTGTTCCACGGTACCCAGATGCCACCCAACTTGTTTAGGGTTCAACTGGTTCGGGTGCTGCCAGGCTGCGACGACTTGTTACCTCCGATTCGACCCGTCGGGGCCGACGATGATGACGTGATGACCCTCAGCGCCTGCCTGAGCTGGCCCCTGCTTTGGCCGAAGAGCCAGATTCGTTTGGGGGCGGGGGACACCACCCCAAAGACAACACCGCCAGTCGTGCCGGCGCCAAGTCGGCCCCATGGCAAGACCGCCGTAACGGTGCCGGACATCCCTATGCCACTGGATCCAAACATGCATATGGCACAGGATCAGAACGACGACGACGACGACGATGATACATTTGGCAACGTCGATCAGTACTTTGCCGAGCATGGGTACGATGGCGACTTCCTGGGGCCTCCTTCTCAAGAACCAAACCCAACAAAAGACGTGTGCGATCTAGCTCGTACCGCGGAGAAGCCAAGTTGCAACAGGCGCCGTCTGGCGTTCAGCTCTCAGGAGACGCCTCCAGCTGCCGACTTCACCGAGCCTCAGATAGGCGAGGTGCGAAATATTATCAGCCCCAACACACTCAAGAAGGCGGTCTGTGAGCAGAACTCGGTCCCATTACAGGAGAAGAAGAAGGCACGCAAAAGAAAGACTAAGAAGGGTGCGAGCCAGCCGGCACCGAGTACGATCCGTGCTCAGGACGGGCCACCTTCACCGCAGGATATCTCGAGGAGGGTGCATGTGGCGGGTAGGGCGATGCTACCACCAAATATGCTCAATGCTGCAACTGGTGCTATGCGGAGTCTGCACGACAGTGTTCTTTCTTTGGAGAAGCGGCGTCTCAGAGAGAAGGATGTGGCATACCCGGTTTTCGTGGCCAAGGTGCCAGAGGGCAAGGGCTTTGTGGATGGCGACATCGGGGGTACGATCGTCCTGCGGTTTGATGACATCTTTGCTATGTTTAACCTTCATCCGCTACACTACACCTTCGTTCGGCTATTTTCGCTGAGTATGGAGATGCGGATCATTCGCGACAAGACCCCGGACATCGTGATAGTCGACCCCTTCTACATGCGTGCCAAGATCTTGGGCAGCGCTGGGGACCGGCAAGTCGCGAGTTCTTACCTCGAAGGCGTCATTCTGGCAAACCAAGATAAGGATAACTTCCTCGTGCCTTACTTTCCCGAGTAAGTCCTCCCCTCAACCGGCCCGTAACATATGAATTCTTACTTTTCGATCGTTTTTCTTTTAACATTACGTGTTTTCTGCAGTGACACACGTTGCACGCTCATCCTCCTAAGCCCCAAATATTCCATGGCCACGTATTTCGACCCGGACCGTCAGTCGAACGTAGACTACACAAATGTCAAGAAGGTTCTTGATGATGTTCTCCCCGGCTACGCCCAATCTGGAGGCACCTTCACCAGGCCTATTCGTAAGTACGGCAAGCACGTGTTCTCCCACAATACGACGTTCTGCTGCGTCAAGCAGCCGCCTGGCGGTCAGAAGGGTGCCTACTACGCCATCCATCACATTCGGGCGATCGTACGGGACCATCATCAACTTCTGCTACCGAGTAAACTCCAAGATTGGGCCGCGAGCGTGTCGGCAATCCAGGACGCGGACCTCCGACAAGAATTCTTTCGCATCCAGTCGGAGTTTGCGGAAATCATCCATCAAGATGTCCTTCGTACCTCGGGGCAGTTCTACCTCAGAAATCAACCGTCCAACAGTGACATCGACACAATGCTACAAATGCAGGATGACAACGCCCGTTCTTTCATGACTCCCACGATAGACGGCGGCTTCATCCACGCTCCGGTCCCTTGAGTCGAGTTGTCTAGTTCTGAAACATCGATTGGCTCATGTTGTAATTAAACTTTAATGAACTTGTAGTATGTCTCTTTGGTTTTGAGAGTCGTTCAACTTAGATGTAATCGATGCTATTAATGTCTTGCTTTTCTCTTCCGATTGTTCTGTTGCATAATTATATATTGCTTATGTATTGTCTGTGAATTGGTACTAATGTTTCGTTTGGCTAGTGCATAGTGATGCTGACGTATGTCGTGTACAAGGGTAAGGTTCCCGGAGTCTACGATGACTGGGAGGAGTGTCGGAGACAGGTTCACCGATTCAGCGGTAACAGTTACAAAGGGTACACCACTAGGGCCGAGGCCGAATCTAGATACGCCCGCTATCTAGCGGGAGAGGGGAGGGAGCGTTGGAGGAACCGGATGAAGACGAGTTTCATCGTGATGATGCTCATCGTGATGACCGCAGCTCTCTTCTATGTGATGGTAGTTTAGATGATCGATATCGACTTGTAATGCGAAGACAAACTCGCTACTCGCGGTCTCAAGACATGTAATATAATGTTCTATCTTTGTTCGGTCTTTTTAATTCGGAGACTAATATGATGAATTGTATTCGGAGACTAATATGATGAATTGTATTCAAAGACTAATCTTCTATTGTATTTGATGAATCTATTGTTGATGTGTGCTGTCTATATTTTGTCAAATTATACATTCTGTAACCTGTGCAAAAAACAGAAAATAAAAAAATAAAAAACCTAATATTCATACTAATGGCACATCACACGACAGTGCGCCATTAGTATGACAGTGCATACTAATGGCGCATCACCGGGTAGTGCGCCATTAGTATGTTGCGGTTACTAATGGCGCATCCAGAGGTGGTGCGCCATTAGTATGCCAAAGCACCTGGGTGTACATGCCAACTGGGAGGCATACTAATGGCGCACCCTCGCATATACTAATGGCGCACCAGGTGGTGCGCCATTAGTATACCAGATACTAATGGCGCACCAGCTGGTGCGCCATTAGTAAAAATTACTAATGGCGTGCTGTCAGTGGCGCACCAGTGATGCGCCATAATGGCCATATTAGGTGCGCCATTAGTAGTGGTATTTCTAGTAGTGATGGTGAACACCTCTATGTTAATCATATCCACTATATGATTCACGTTTGACGTTTCGGTCTCCAGTGTTCCGAGGCCATATCTGTATATGCTAGGCTCGTCAAGTTTAGCCTGAGTATTCCGCGTGTGCAAAACTGACTTGCACCCGCTGTATTTGAATGTAGAACTTATCACACCGATCATCATGTGGTGTCTCAGCACGAAGAACTTTCACAACGGTGCATACTCAGGGAGAACACTTATACCTTGAACTTTTAGTAAGGGATCATCTTATAATGCTATTGCCGTACTAAGCAAAATAAGATGCATAAAAGATAAACATCACATGCAATCAAAATATATGTGACATGATATGGCCATCATCATCTTGTGCTTTTGATCTCCATAAGCAAAGCAACGTCATGATCTCCATCGTCACCGGCTTGACACCTTAATCTCCATCGTAGTGTCGTGGTCGTCTCACCAACTATTGCTTCTATGACTATTGCTACTGCTTAGTGATAAAGTAAAGAAATTACATAGTGTTTGTATTTCATACAATAAAGCGACAACCATAAGTCTCTTGCCAGTTGCCGATAACTTCTACAAAACATGATCATCTCATACAACATCTTATATCACATCATGTCTTGACCATATCAAATCACAACATGCCCTGAAAAAAGAAGTTAGATGTCTTTTACTTTTTGTTGTTGCAAGTTTTACGTGGCTGCTAAGGGCTTCTAGCATGAACCGTACTTGCCTATGGCACAAAAACCACAACTGTGATTTATCAAGTTTGCTGTTTTAACCTTCACAAGGACTGGCCGCAGTCTAATTCGATTCAACTAAAGTTGGAGAAACACACACCCGCTAGCCACCTTTATGGAAAACTAGTTGCATGTCTATCGGTGGAACCGGTCTCATGAACGCGGTCATGTAAGGTTGGTCTGGGCCGTTTCATCCAACAATACCGCCGAATCAAAATAAGACATTGGTGGTAAGCAGTATGACGATCACCGCCCACAACTCTTTGTGTTCTACTCGTGCATATCATCTACGTGTAGACCTGGCTCGGATGCCACTGTTGGAAAATGTAGCATGCAATTTCGACATATTTCCTACGCTCACGCAAGATCTATCTAGGAGAAGCATAGCAACGATAGGGGGAGAGTGTGTCCACGTACCCTCGTAGAACGAAAGTGGAAATGTTAACTTAATGCAGTTGATGTAGTCGAACGTCTTCTCGATTCAACCGATCAAGTACCGAACGTACGACACCTCGAAGTTTTGGACATGTTCAGCGCGATGGCGTCCCTCGAGCTCTTGATTCACAGAAGGTCGAGGGAGTAGATGAGTTCCGTCAGCACGACGGCGTGGTGACGGTGATGGTGATGTGATCCGCACAGGGCTTCGCCTAAGCACTACGACAATATGACCGGAAGAGTAAACGGTGGAGGGGGGCACCGCACACGACTAAGAAAATTGATGTTCTGCCTAGAGGTGCCCCCAGCTCCCGAATATAAAGGAGGAGAGGGGAGGAGGCCGGCCATAGGCGCCATGGGGTGGAGTCCTACTAGGACTCGCAGTCCTAGTCGGACACCCTTCCTTTCCGGAGGGGGAAAAAGGGGGAAGGGAGAGAGAAAAGGAGAAGGAAAGGGGGGAAGTGCCCCCTCCCCTAGTCCAATTTGGACTCCCCATGTGGGGGCCACCTCCTGTGGCTTGCCTCCTCCTCTCCCTATGGCCCACGAGGCCCATTACTTTCCCCCGGGGGTTCTGGTAACCCCTCGATACTCCGATAAATTCCCGAAACACTCCGTAACCATACCGGTGTCTGAATATAACCTTCCAATATATCAATCTTTACCTCTCGATCATTTCGAGACTCCTCGCCATGTAGCGGAAGTAACAACAAGGTTGTGGAGTCCCAATAACACCAATGGCAAAGTTGAGTGTAGACATCGTAACCCTAACATATCACTTACTCGTCGTAAGATTCCTGGAACACGAGACGTTGCAGCCATGTAGGTCAGTACATTGAATGTACTGGCAAATTCACACCATAGAGCAATAAAGAATAATAGCTATCACTACATGCATATTTGGCTGGTGGAGGCTCTATGTTTAATTTTTGCATAAAGCTAATTTTTTTCCTACAACAAAGGAATATATTTTATTTTTCTACCAAGTTGATGCCATTATTGAGAAGGTTCCTCCAACTCAATCCCAAAATATTAATACCCCAACAATTTCATTAAATAGAGTGATGAGATCAACCAATAATTCAAATACCAGATACTCAAGATGTCCATAACCGGGGACACGGCTAACCATGATTAGTTTATACACTCTACAGAGGTTGCACACTTTTCCCCACAAGACTCGATCGCCTCCCTTAAAGTCCTCGCACTGCCTAGTGTTTGAGAACGGGATGACCGAGACACAGTCTTTCTGAAGCATTTACTCTCTACTTCGGGCAGACTGGTACACCTACAATCCCTCTACATCTGCTAGTCCACCTCTTCAAGAGTTCACACAACTTAATCAACTATGCGAGAGCCCATAACGGCTTGTGGCTGCACACCGAAGTTTTTAGTTATGAAATATCATATGATCCCTTTGAGCCTGGGTGGCATTCCATAGGGTGATCACACGGGTACTCTGGGATCCCCTTGGGCAAGCACTGGTTTCTCCAGGTACCCGGGCAAACCACTAGGTGGTCCAGGGTGATCCAACCAATCCACCTAGATGTGTATTAAAGTATCCACCTTAAGTTTCCCTTAGTTAATTACAAGCTCTCACATCTTTCATGAATTCTCTCAAACCAAACCACATCTACGAGCATAGCATAACAGTATAGCATAACGTATAATACGCGGGGTATCATGTAAGACAATAGGTTCCTACCTCCTCAATTACTTCCCAATACCCACATGTTGTCAAAATCCTAACCATGCAGTGTTTGAGGATTGAAACTAATGCATAAAACTGGGTAATAAAGGGATATGATCAAAGTGTGAACTTTCCTTGTACTGTTGATGAAGATCATTTGCACTCATAATTCCTGATAGTTCTATTCGTCACACTCCGTTCAATCTATCGTGAGCAAGCAATTACATACATAAGCACTCAAGCAGAAGATGCAAAGGGAAATCAAGGAAAGATCCAAATAAAACTTGGAAACAAGCAAATAACAAATCTAAACAGAAAACAAATTTTAACATCATTATATTTACATGGATTTGATCTTAACAGTAGGTACATGTGATTAGCTATGATTTACAAAAAGTATCAACTCAAACGGAGTTACGAAACTCAAGAAACAGATGAAACAAGATCGAATACTAATCTGAACTGAACTCAAAATTTAAATTGTCAAAAACATGTTCCAAGTTGGTTTACTAGACAAAGGGGATCGTCACGAAGATTTAGGCGTTGGTTTCAACGAAAACGGAGGTACGGATAAAAAGATATGATCAAAAGAAGTTTGAGTATAAATCTAAACAAATTTCGAAATTTGAAAGTTGTAAAAAGTTTATTTGATAGATTCACTTGATAGGTGGAATCAATACGAAAATGTTGGCGTTGGTTTTGTCTAATTTGAATGAACGAGTAAAAAGTTATGACTATTTAAAAAACCAGGGCCAAGCTGTTTTACGAAAAAAAACTACTTAATAAGCTACAGAATATATGAAAAAATACGAATAAAGATACCTTTATAAGGTAGAGAAAAGACGAATTAGGAGAGAGGAGACAACTTCTAGAAGTCTCGCCGGAGAGAACAAATATATTTTTCAGCTAATCAAACCAAAATATTGATTTAACCCGCAGTGGATGATTTTTGGAGGCTCTATGGGTCTATATATATAGGTGGAAAAAAGTTTTATAGGTCAAAGGCTAAGCAATGTGGGACTAAATGTAGGCTGAAAAGATAGAAAAGAGAAAAACGCGCGGGTTCGACCGGCCGGCATATGTGTTGCATTTTTTTAGAAAAAATAAATATTTCTCAAAATAATATTTTTTCCCAAGCATAACCAACAAATAAATAAAAACAGTTACATGCATGTTTGCTGACTATGTTGCGCTCGTGGGCGTCGGATAGTTATGAGCCGCACATAGAGTTTCTTTTTTAACTAAAAACAGAAAGGAAATACTGAATAATGAAAACAAAAATAAAATTGTACATAGGCATATTATATATCAAAAATTTTGGAAACATTTTTTCTAAAACATGAACATATTTTTAGCGGCAAATAATTTTCACAAAAATTCAAATAAACTGAACAGTGCTACGGTTGCAATAAAACCCAATAAAAATCATTTCTAAAATACCAAAATGATTTAAAATTTATATTTCTCCAATTTTCTAATGTAGGGAATCATTTTACCCTGTTTTCCATATATATTTTTTTTGGAGAATTTTTTTTTGAAAAAAATCCAAATAATTTCAAAGGGACTTGAAATTTGATTCTTTTAAACTTCCAACTCATATTTCATATGTTTTGAAGAAGTCATTTAATCTTTTCTGATGAAAATCATTGAGTTGCATAAAGTTTCTGAATTGAAAATGTTTTGAAATGAAATTCAAATATCTTCAAAAACCCTTTTCATTTTCAATGGAAGAAGTCATGTCATCTTATCTCTAGGGTTTGGTATTTGAAAAGAATTTGTATTCATGGAGACCAGAAATAAAAATGAAATTTTTGGGAAAGTCATTTTATTCCCTCTCATTTTCAATGGAAAAGTTTCAAATTTCACTCAAATTCACAAAAGCACCCACACCACAATCAAACAAACAATCAAAACTATCTATTTAATATAATATTCCAAAATTTAGAATTTTGGGATGTTACAAACCTACCACCCTTAAAATGAATCTCGTCCTCGAGATTCGGAGAGGCTAGCAAGAATTAGGTTGGGTTCGGGGGTCTCCTCAAAACTCATTGATCGTCACAGAGGGTCTGGGGTGCTACCTCCCTTAGAAACATGGTTACAGTTCCATAAAAACTCATATACTCCATCCTTATGGTTGACAGTGTCGATCTTCTCAAATCTTCAGGATAAATTCTTCTCTGGGCTCTTCCAATAGTGGCATAACCTTTTTCCTCAATACTTTTGTCCTTTTATCTTGGTAAGGTTCTTCCGAGACTGGGTCTTCTTAGCTGACAGGTGTGGCGCCCGTACTAAACAACTATCGATATCTCATGGTGGTCATCAATTTATGGTTTCTGCTGCAGGAAATGGGTCTGGGTTTCATTCTCACCATATGACCTATGTTTGGCAACAACTGTCTTGTACAAGGGAAAATCGTCATACCATTCTATGGTTTAATTTGGCATAATATCGCCGTCTCTCTACTATAGGTAAGTCACTCAGATTTACCATCCCACATAGCAAGGCGAATAATAAGAGTAAGTTGGCATGGTGATCAATCCATTCCGCACCCAAATCATTACCTTGTATATGGTTTAATGAATCTCACATTCTAACACTCGGTCCTCCTCACCAGCATTGCAGAATTTCTCTTATCGACGAACCAAATTCGGATAAATCCATTGCTTCTGTAAGCCAAACAAATATCTATCGTTACTTCACAACTCTCAGGTTTTGCGTAACTCCTATAAGATCGTCTGTTGATAAATTTGTAACTTCTTCCAGGGTTTTTCCTTTAGCAAGAGTGTGCTTGCTTCTTGGCAGGTCCTGGAGCCTGTGGGTTATGGCCCATCTCATCACATTTGTAGCTTCAACTCGTCATGGGGTTACAATTGCTCCATATTACCAACATTATACCTCCTTTATATCCAATATTACTTCATCCCTTCATATTCTTGGGGTATCCCGCATATCGAGATAAAACTCGTACCTATTTTGTCCAAGGTCCACTTCGTGGAATATCATTATCTTTTCCATGGGTCAAGGGTACTCACAGGGTACTACAACCCTTGGAATTCCACAAGTTCTTCCATAGACCGTATGTCTCATATCCGCAAAAATGGTCAAAATCTTTCTTCATAGAGTAACAACTCATAAAATTCCACGTATGACACATGAACTTTATTGATTTCTTGAATTTATTGCAATCTCTTGCATTTCCATCACATGTCTCAACTCAGCACCTCAATATACAAGAATTGTTCCCACTACTACTACTATATTTCAACTATTTAACATGAATATCCTCATTGGGACAATCTCTAGCAAAGTGCCCTGTTTCATTACAGCAGAAACATATTTCTTATGACAAGTATCGAGGTTTCCTTGTGATTACATAGCCTCCTAGGGTCCTCAGCTTCCTTTTTGGGCAACCGCTTAAGTAGTGCCCTGAATCTGTGCACATGAAACATGTGATATGACTCAGGTCCTTCCTTGTAGAAATTGGGCTGTTCTTGGAATCCAATCTATTTCTCTTCCTGGTCTTTTCCGTGCAAATTAGGGCTTCTATTTCCTGTGGGTCATACTCTACTTCCACTGTCGGGAATTCTACTAGATCCCCCTTTAAACAATTCTGAGAGATGTGTCCCTCTTCTCTACATGAATAGCATGACTTGGTGCAGGGTTTAATTGGGTCTTCTTCGGGTGTGCCCTCCACCTCTTCCTTTATCATAGGTTCTTATAAAGTTTCATTGACAACTCCTTTCATTGCTTCTTTCTTCTGCTGGAGGTTCCTTTGTACCACGGGGTAAATGTGACACTGAGCAGGGTAGTGGGTAGTCCCTTCACACAACAAGCAAGTAATATGCCTAGTTAGGCATTCTTCAGCTAGGTGACTTTCTTCACAATGAGGGCATTCATCCTTGTGCTCCTCCTGGGTGTGTCCTATTTCTCCGCAAATCTTGCAAGCACAAGGTTTCTTCACTTTAGGGTCACCTGGCTTCTGGATAAGACATGACTTTAGTAGAATCATCTTGAATTCATCCCAAGAATTTGCTCCATTCCATCCTTGTATAGCTTGATGTATCTCTCGCCATTTGGCAGCACCTTGAGTGATCCGTCGTAGGGTGTATGGAACCATATACTCCCCTTCAATACAGTGCTCCTTCATGCGCTCTTCCATGTTCCGTATCCACTGTGCTACCTTCGGTTGTGTCATCAATCTCGGAAATACACGTCCATATTCATTCATCCTCTATTGGGTCCAAGGGTTTTGGGTAGAGATACGGGAGAGGTGAGGAGACATACACACAATACAAACAATAGTTTTGAAGAAACGGGTTTTATTTTGTGGCTGTCAGAAAAACATCAAACAAATGATAGCTCACAATCGCCGCATCTAACGTATGTATATAATAGGGGTTTGGTCTTCTAAAGGTCCATAAATCTTCAAAGTCGTCCAACTCTTCAAATCTTCACATTATCTTGAGGTTTTGCTCTTCCAGCTTGGCTACTTTCAGCTTTTGGGTTCTGAGCTCTTTACGAAGTGCTTCCTTGTCAAATAAGGCTTCCAGGAGTTCCATCCGAAAATTATTGAGATAATACTCCAGTTCCTGGTGACACACCAGCTAAGGTGGAAACTTCATCTTTTGCTCGTTCGGTACGGCGATAGGTGCTCCATTAGCCTTCTGCCATCCAATCCTTCCGAAGAAATGCATGCTTAACTCAGCATGGTGACGATAGCACAAGCAGCCGATAACATCATAGATAGATGTAACTTATGCCCATGTCTCTGTTATGAGCTATCATTCCGTAGTTGATATCTCTTGTCTTGGGGTTTTCTTGACGACCAAAAACTTGAGTCTTGATGCTCCAGGTTTCGGTCTTCCTCCGACACACCGTCATCACAGGTATCAGCAACTTCAGGAGACTGACAAATTCCATAAGGGCTTGACCATAGGGAAAATCTTCATTCGCGTTGTCTTTGGTTCAGGGTGAAGCTCTTCCTCTAAAATATGGATTCCAGGGGTTCTTCAGAAAAAAATTGGAAGGGTACGAGAATAACTTAGGTGATTCCTATCAGAGCCTTCCAAGTCACTTCACTCTGGGATTTCTTCCGAGCCTTCCAATTCTCCTAGTCATAGGAGTCTTCAACCGTGGTAGTTTCAATTATTCCAATGCACAACAAAATCCTCTTTATTCCGATGTGGTCTTAGTTGTCTGAATTCTTGTCCTTCTTGGAGTGGTCTCATCAGTCGAATCTTCATGTGGTAAAAAGGGGAAAGGGGTATAGTCTAACTATTTGAGGTGAGAGGAAAGTACTTGGTAAAGCTTAGAAAAGATGAGAGTTAAAGAATCCTTTTGAAAACAAAGTTTTAGAGAAATCCTTTCCTAAGGGCTTGCCAGTTTCTAGGGGTCACGTCCTATAGTCAACATGTGCTCTAATACCATCTTGTGGCTACCCGACCCGAATGGGTCAAGTGTCTGTGCTTAAGTGTCATCCCTGGATCGGTATGCTGACACACACAGTACTTGAGGATTTATAACGGAGGTAAATTACATGTATAAAGTAACGTAAATACTATTACCTCAATCCATATAGCGGAAGTAACAACAATGTTGTGGAGCCCCAGCAACACCAACGACAGAGTTGAGTGTAGACATCGTCACCCTAACGTATCACTTACTTGTCGTAAGATTCCTGCAACATGAGACGTTGCAGCCATGTAGGTCAGTACATTGAATGTACTGGCAAATTCACACCATAGAGCAATGATGAATAATAGCTATCACTACATGCATATTTGGCTGGTGGAGGCTCTAAGTTTAATTTTTGCATAAAGCTAATTTTTTGCTACAACAAAGGAATATATTTTTATTTTTCTCCCAAGTTGATGCCGTTATTGAGAAGGTTCCTCCAACTCAATCCCAAATTATTAATTACCCAACAATTTCATTAAATAGAGTGATGCGATCAAACAATAATTCAAATACTAGATACTCAAGATGTCCATAACCGGGGACACGGCTAGCCATGATTAGTTTATACACTCTGCAGAGGTTGCACACTTTTCCCCACAAGACTCGATCGCCTCCCTTGAAGTCGTCGCACTGCCTAGTGTTTGAGAACGGGATGACCGAGACACAGTCTTTCTGAAGCATTTACTCTCTACTCCGGGCGGACCGGTACACCTACAATCCCCCTACATCTGATAGTCCACCTCTTCAAGAGCTCACACAACTTCAACTATGCGAGAGCCCATAATGGCTTGTGGCTGCACACGGAAGTTTCTAATTCTGAAATATCATATGATCCCTTTGAGCCTGGGTGGCATTCCATAGGGTGATCACACTGGTACTCTGGGATCCCCTTGGGCAAGCACTGGGTTCTCCATGTGCCTGGGCAAACCACCGGGTGCTCGAGGGTACCCCAACCAATCCATCAGATGTGTATTAAAGTAGCCACCTTAAGTTTCCCTTAGTTAAATACAAGCTCTCACATCTTTCATGAATTCTCTCAAACCAAACCACGTCTATGAGCATAGCATAGCAGTATAAGCATAACGTATAATACCCAGGGTTTCATGTAAGACAATAGGTTCCTACCTCCTCAATTACTTCCCAATACCCACATGTTGAAAAAATCCTAATCATGCAGTGTTTGAGGATTGAAACTAATGCATAAAACTGGGTAATAAAGGGATATGATCAAAGTGTGAAATTGACCTGTACTATTGATGAAGATCCTTTGCACTCATAGTTCCTGATAGTTCTACTCGTCACACTCCGTTCAATCTATCGATTACATACATAAGCACTCAAGCAAAAGAGGCAAAGCGATATCGAGGAAAGATCCAAATAAAACTCGGAAACAAGCAAATAAAGAATCTAAATAGAAAACAAATTTTAACATCATTATATTTACGTGGATTTTATATTAACAAGAGGTACATGTGATTAGCTACGATTTACAAAAAGAATCAATTCAAACGGAGTAACGAAACTCAAGAAACAGACGAAACAAGATCAAATACTAATCTGAACTAAACTCAAATTTTAAATTATCAAAAACATGTTCGAGTTGGTTTACTGGATAGAGGGGATCGTTATGAAGATTTAGGCGTTGGTTTCAACGAAAACAGAGGTACGGATAAAAAGATATGATCAAAAGAACTTTGAGTATGAATCTGAACAAATTTTAAAATTCGAAAGTTGCAAAAAGTTCATTTGACAGATTCACTCGATAGGTGGAATCAAGACGAAAATGTTGGCGTTGGTTTTGTCTAATTTGGATAACGAGTAAAAGGTTATACTTATTTGAAAAATCAGGGCCAAGCTGTTTTACGGAAGAAAAATATGTACATAATAATCTACAGAATATATAAAAAAATATGAAGAAAGATACCTTTATAAGGTAGAGAAAATATGACTTCGGAGAGAGGAGACAAATTCTAGAAGTCCCGCCGAAGAGAAGAAATATATTTTTTAGCTAGTCAAACCAAAATATTGATTTAACCTGTAGTGGATGATTTTTGGAGGCTCTATGTGTCTATATTTATAGGTGGAAAAGAGGTTTATAGGTCAAAGGCTAAGCAATGTGGGACTAAACGTCGATGAAAATATAGAAAGGAGAAAAACGCACGGGTTCGGCCGGCCGGCGCACTCGTGCTGCATTTTTTTAGAAAAAAGAAATATTTCTGCAAATAATATATTTTTTCTCCAAGCATAACCGATAAATAAATAAAAATAGTTGCGGGTCTGTCTGCTGACTATGTTGCGCACGCGGGCATCGGATAGTTATAGGCCGCACATAGAGTTTTTTTAAATAAAAACAGAAAGAAAATACTGAATAATGAAAATAAAAATAAAATTCTACATAGGCATATTATATATCAAAATTTCCAGAAACATTTTTTCTAAAACATGAACATATTTGCAAATAAATTCCACAAAAATTCAAATAAACTAAACAGTGCTATGGTTGCATTAAAACCCAATAAAAATCATTTCTAAAATTCCAAAATGATTTCCAATTTATTTTTCTTCAATTTTATAATGTAGGGAATCATTTTACTCTATTTTCCTTATATTTTATTTTTGGAGAAAAATAATTTGAAAAAAACCCAAATAACTACAAATTGAAAATAATTTCAAAGTGACTTTAAATTTGATCCTTTTAAACTTCCAACTCGTATTTCATATGTTTTGAAGAAGTCATTTAATCTTCTCTCATGAAAATCATTGAGTTGCACAAATTTTTTGAATTGGAAATATTTTCAAATGAAATTCAAATATCTTCAAAAACCCTTTTCATTTTCAATGGAAGAAGTCATGTCATCTTATCTCTAGGGATTGGTATTTGAAAAGTATTTGTATTCATGGAGATCAGAAAGAAAAATGAAAGTTTTGGGAAAGTCATTTTATTCCCTCTCATTTAACTTTCAAAAAGTTTCAAATTTCACTCAAATTCACACAAGCTACCACAACACAATCAAACAAACAATCAAAACTATCTATTTAATATAACATTCCAAAATTCAGAATTTTGGGATGTTCAACAACCTTAGGTCACCAAAACACATAACTCATATAATACATATGGTCATCGAACGTTAAGCGTGCGGACCCTATGGGTCTGAGAACTATGTAGACATGACCGAGACACCTCTCAGGTCAATAACCAATAGCGGAACCTGGATGCTCATATTGGTTCCCACATATTATATGAAGATCTTTATCGGTCGAACCGCAATGTCAATATACGTTATTCCCTTTGTCATCGGTATGTTACTTGCCCGAGATTCAATCATCGGTATTTTCATACCTAGTTCAATCTCGTTACCGGCAAGTCTCTTTACTCGTTCCGTAGTGCATCATCCCGCAACTAACTCATTAGTCGCATTGCTTGCAAGGCTTCATATGATGTGCATTACCGAGAGGGTCCAGAGATACCTCTCCGATACTCGGAGTGACAAATCCTAATCTCGATCTATGCCAACCCAACAAACACCTTCGGAGATACCTGTAGAGCATCTTTATAATCACCTAGTTACGTTGTGACGTTTGATAACACACAAGGCATTCCTCCGGTGTCCGGGAGTTGCATAATCTCATTGTGGGAGGAATATGTATTTGTCATGAAGAAAACAGTAGCAATAAAACTGAACGATCATTATGCTAAGTTAACGGATGGGTCTTGTGCATCACATCATTCCACTAATGATGTGATCCTGTTCATCAAATGACAACTCACGTCCATGGCTTGGAAACTTAACCATCTTTGATTAGCGAGCTAGTCTAGTAGAGGCATACTAGGGACACAGTGTATTGTCTATGTATTCGCACATGTATCAAGTTTCGGTTAATACCATTCTTGCATGAATAATACAAATTTATCATGAATTAAGTAAATATAAAATAAAAACTTTATTATTGCCTCTAGGGCATATTTCCTTCAAATGTAACAGCATGGAACAATAAAAAATTATAGATACATTGGAGACATATCAGCATCCCCAAGCTTAATTCCTGCTCTTCGTCGAGTAGGTGAATGATAAAAACGGAATTTTTGATGTGGAATGATGCCTAACATGTTCATCACATAATATTTTCTTTATAGCATGGACATTTGGACTTTTATATGGTTCAAAGCAATAGTTTAGTTTTGACATGAAGACTTTAATACTCAAGCATACCAACAAGCAACCATGTCTTTCAAGATACCAACACTAAAGCAAGTTATCCCTAGCCCATTATGCTCAACCATTGATCCATTCATGAAACACACTCGATTATTAGTTACACCCAATGCTCAAATACGATCATAGTGCCCCTTAGTTGGTGCTTTATAAGAGAAGATGGAAACACAAGTTCAAAACAAAAATTGCATAAAGTAAAAGAAAGGCCCTTCACAGAGGGAAGTAGGGATTTATAGAGGTGCCAAAGCTCAAAGCAGAAATTGAGAGATAAAACCATTTTGGGAGGCATACTTTTCCCACCAACGAAAACGACTCCGAGTTCCCAACACTTTCCATGCTAGATACATCATAGGCGGATCCCAAACAGAAAATAAAGTTTATTCCTTTTTCAACCATACTTTTACTTTCCATGGCTAGCCGTATCCATGGGTGCCCTCCATACCAACATTTTCCAAGGAATTTATTATTTGACAACATTAAGTAAATTCATTTTTCATTTCGGGACTGGGCATCCCTAATACCATTCCTGTACTACTGTGCAATGAAAAGTGAATAAACACTCATCATGAGAATAACACATCTAGCATGGAAAATATCGGTCACCCCTCACCGCCTCGTGAGCGGTACGAGCACACAAAAGAGAAATTCATTTTGAAAATTAGAGATGGCACATACAAATTTACTTAGAACGGCACGAAAGTACTGTATATAGGTAGGTATAGTGGACTCATATGGCAAAACTTCTTTAAAAGGTGTTGGATGCACAAGTAGTGATCATACTTAGTGCAAAATGAAGGCTAGCAAAAAGATTGAGAAGCGTCCAACCAAGAAAAGAAAAATCTCGTACTCGAGATTAAGCATAAGTAACACCGAATAATGCACCATAAGTAGGATGTAATTTCATTGCATAACTATTGACTTTCGTGCTTGCATAGGGAATCACAAACCTTAACACCAATATTCTTACTAAACCATAATTACTCATCAACATGACTCACATATCATATCGTCATATCTCAAAACCATTACTAAGAACCAAGTTTATTTTGTCCAATGATCTTCATGAAATTTTTATTATATCCTCCTTGGATATCTATCACTTTGGGACAAATTTCATATGTTGCTTTTAATCAGCTCAAACAAATATAAGTGAAAAACATGAGCATAATATTTGTTTCTCTCAAAATAATCTAAGTGAAGCAAAAGAGAATTTCTTAAAAACATTTACTAACTCACAAATAAATCTAAGTGAAGCCTGAGAGCTTTTCTTCAAAAATAACCAAGCACACCGTGCTAAAAAAGATATAAGTGAAGCACTAGAGCAATTCCATGGCTCTAAAAATTTAAGTGAAGCATAGGAGCAAGCATAGCATATTTTTTGGCTCTCCAAAAAAGGTGTGTCCAGCAAGGATTCAAGACTTACAACACAAAGAAAAACAAGCTAAGACTCATATCTTACAAGACGCTCCAAGCAAAACTCATAATATGTGACGAATAAAAATATAGCTCCAAGTAAAATACTGACGGTTGTTAGAAGAAAGAGGGATGCCATTCGGGGGCATCCCCAAGATTAGTTGCTTGCTACTTCTTGAATATTATCTTGGGGGACTCGGGCATCCCCAAGCTTAGCCTTTTGCTAATCCTTATTCCTTCATCCATCGTAATCACACCCAAAACTTCAGAACTTCAATCACACAAAACTCAACAAAACCTTCATGAGATCCATTAGTATAAGAAAGCAAATTAATACTATAAGTACTATTGAAAACCCATTCGTATTTTATTCTTGCATTATATCTATTGTATTCCAACTTTTCTATGGCAAAAAATCTTCAAAGAAAACCGTAGAATCATCAAAACAAGCACACAACGCAAAGAAAACAGAATCTGTCAAAAACATAACAGTCTGTATCAATCTGACTACTTTGAATACTTTTGTAACTCCGAAAATTCTGAAATATTAGGACTAAATTAATAATTTGTTTATTAATCTTCTGCAAAAAGAATCAACTCAAAATCAATCTTCTTTTAAAAATGAAAAATAGTTTTGTGAGCACAAAAGTTTCTGTTTTTCAAGAAGATCAAATCAACTCTCACCCAAATCATTTCAAAGGCCTTGTCTGGCACAAACACTAATTTAAACCACGAAAACACATCTAATAAGAGGCATAATTGGGTATTTTATTGAAAACAGCAAGAAAACCAAAAATCAAAAATATAAAAGTTGGGTTGCCTCCCAATGAGGGCTATCGTTTTACGCCCCTAGCTAAGCATAACGCGAAGGATGTAAGTTTTGTCCTCTTTAGTTCTAGATCCATATGACGCCCTCATGATTGATTCATATTTCCTTCTTTCATATCAATCGCGGCACCAATAGTACATAAAAACGGTCTACCAAGTATAATTGGACAAGACGGATTGCAATCAATATCAAGAACAATAAAATCTATGGGCACATAATTCTTATTTGCAAGAATAAGAACATCATTAATTCTTCCCATAGGCTTTTTAATAGTAGAATCTGCCAAGTGTAAATTTAAAGAACAATCTTCAATATCGGTAAGACCAAGCACATCACATAAAGATTTCGGGACTGCAGAAACACTTGCATCCAAGTCACATAAAGAAAAACACTCATAATTTTTAATCTTGACTTTGATGGTAGGTTCCAATTCATCATGTAATTCTCTAGGAATTGAAACTTCTAATTCCAACTTTTCTTCAAAAGCTTTCATCATAGCATCAACAATATGTTTGAAAGCTTTATTTTGTTTATAAGCATGGGGTGAATTTATCATGGATTGCAACAAATCAATACAGTCAACCAAAGAGCAACTATCATAATTAACGTCTTTGTAATCCAAAATAGTGGCACATTACTAGTTAAAGTTTTGACCTCTTCAAACCCACTTTTATCAATTTTCTCAATAAGAATTTCACCCTCCAAATTATCGGGACGCCTTCGAACTAAAGTTGACTCTTCTCCAGTCCCTTTTTCATCAATCTTAATTTTACTAAACAAAGAATCAATAGAAGAAACACTAATCATTTTAAGATTTTCATCACTTTTATCTTCTAACGAGATTGGTTTAGCGGCCATTTGATTTACTAGGGTGGCTTGTGCATCGGATATTTTGCCTAGCAAACTTTCAGCAAAAGCATACTTAGATTGGAGATTGCAAACTTCTCTACTAATATCATCAAGTTGTTTAGTTATAACTTCTAGCTCAATAGAGTGTTCCTTAAGTTCTACGGTAAAATATTTATTATGCTAAGATTGTGTAGTCATATATTCCTTTGTACTTTTCTCAATGTCAAGAAAAATATTTGGGAGGGAACATCATAATATTTTCTTTGAGGCATCATGACTACGCAAACAAGAATTCACTCAAAAACAGATCTGATGAGAAAACGGCGAACGAAAAAGAGGGTGAATAAAATGGCAAATTTTTGTGAAGTGGGGGAGAGGAAAATGAGAGGCAAATGACAAAAATGTAAATTGCAAGGAGATGAGATTTGTGATTAGGAACCTGGTTGATGTTGATGATCCTCCCCGGCAACAACGCCAAAAATTCCTTTTGATGTTGGCTAGAACTACGTTGGTACCCCAAAGAGGAAGGGATGATGCAGCACAACAATGGTAGGTATTTCCCTCAGTGATGAGACCAAGGTCATCGAACTAGTAGGAGAACCACGCAACACCACGTAAACAGCCCCTGCACACAAATAACAAATACTCGCAACCCGATGTGTTAAAGGGGTTGTCAATCCCTTTCGGGCAACATGGCTAGAAATTGGCAAACAGATGTGATAAATTTGTAATAGATTGGATAAATAGATTGCAAATAAAATAAAGTGCAGCAAGGTATTTTTGTATTTTTTGGTTTAATAGAACTAAAATAAAAGCAAAGGAAAATAGATCACAAAAGAAAATATGATGAGAAGAGACCCGGGGGCCGTAGGTTTCACTAGTGGCTTCTCTCGAGAAAAATAGCAAACGGTGGGAAAACAATTACTGTTGGGCAATTGATAGAACTTCAAATATCATGACGATATCCAGGCAATGATCATTATATAGGCATCACGTCCAAGATTAGTAGACCGACTCCTGCCTGCATCTACTACTATTACTCCACACATAGACCACTATCCAGCATGCATCTAGTGTATTAAGTTCATGGAAAAACGGAGTAATGCAATAAGAACAATGACATGATGTAGACAAGATCTATTTATGTAGAAATAGACCCCATCTTGTTATCCTTAATAGCAACGATACATACGTGTCGTTTCCCCTTCTGTCACTGGGATCAAGCACCGTAAGGTCGAACCCATCACAAAGCACCTCTTCCCATTGCAATATAAATAGATCAAGTTGGCCAAACAAAACCCAAATATCGGAGAATAAATACGAGGCTATAATCAATCATGCATGTAAGAGATCAAAGAAGACTCAAATAACTTTCATGGATAAAAACATAGATCTGATCATAAACTCAAAGTTCATCGGATCCCAACAAACACACCGCAAAAAGACTTACATCATATGGATCTCCAAGAGACCATTGTATTGAGAATCAAAAGAGAGAGAGGAATCCATATAGCTACTAACTTCGGACCCGTAGGTCTACAAAGAACTACTCACATATCATCGGAGAGGCACCAATGGACATGATGAACCCCTCTGTGATGGTGTTTAGATTGGATCTGGGGTTTCTGGAACTTGTGGCGGCTGGAACTCCCCTAGGGTTTCTGGAATATTGGGGTATTTATAGAGTAAAGAGGCGGTGCGGGAGGCCACCGAGGTGGGCACAACCCACCTGGGCGCGCTTGGGCCCACATGCGCGTCCTGGTGGGTTGTGCTCCCCACGGAGCACCCCTCTGGTACTTCTTTGGCCCAAAAAGTGTCTTCTGGTCCAGAAAAATCCACAAAAGTTTCATTGCGTTTGGACTCCGTTTGGTATTGATTTCCTGTGATGTAAAAAACAAGCAGAAAATAGCAACTGGCACTTGGCACTATGTCAATAGGTTAGTACCAAAAAATGATATAAAATGCTTATAAAATGTTTGTAAAACATCCAAGAATGATAATATAACATCATGGAACATTCAAAACTTATAGATATGTTGGAGACGTATCAGCCATCAAACGTCACAACATAACTGGGTGATCATAAAGGTGCTCTACTAGTATCTCCGAAGGTGTCTGTTGAGTTGGCATGGATCGAGTCTGGGATTTGTCACTCCATATGACGAAGAGGTATCTCTGGGCCCTCTCGGTAATACAACATCACAAGAAGCTTGCGAGTAAAGTAACTAAGGAGATTGTTACAGGGTGATGTATTACGGAACGAGTAAAGAGACTTGCTAGTAACGAGATTGAACTAGGTATGGAGATACCGATGATCGAATCTCGGGCAAGTAACATACGGAAGGACGAAGGGAACTACGTATGTTGTCATAAAGGTTCGACCAATAAAGATCTTCGTAGAATATGTAGGAACCAATATGGTCATCCAGGTCCCGCTATTGTTTATTGACCGAAGAAGCGTCTCGGTCATGTCTACATCATTCTCGAACCCACAGGGTCCGCACGCTTAACATTCGTTGATGATATAGTATTATACTACCTCCGTCCGGAATTTCTTGTCTTGGAAATGGATGTATCTAGAACTAAAATACGTCTAGATACATCCATTTCCGTGACAAGTAATTCCAAACGGAGGGAGTATGAGTTATGTATGTTGGTGACCGAATGTTGTTCGGAGTCCCGAATGAGATCACAGACATGACGAGGAGCTCCGGAAGAGTCCAGAGGTAAAGTTTGATATATGGGACAATAGTGTTTAGTCTCCAGAAGGGTTCTGGAATTCATTGGAAGGGGTTTCGGATGTTTCCCAAAATGTTCAGGTACGAGAACACTTTATTTGGACCAAGGGGTAAAGCCCATGAGGCTTTTGGAAGGTGCACAAGGAAATTTTGCGGAGGATATGGGCCAAACTCCAGGGACCTTGGAGTCTGGGGCCAGGCGCCAAGGACCCTGGCGTCTGGTCCTGGAGTCGGAGAAGGACTCTTGCCTTGCGGGCTAAACCAACTTTGAGGAGGCTCTTTCTTTAAATTACGACCCCAGGGCTCAACATATAAATAGAGGGCAGAGCTAGCACCCAGAACACATCAAGATACACCAAGCCGTGTGTCGCAACTCCGTCCCTCTAGTTTATCCTCCATCATAGTTTCCGTTGTGCTTGCCGAAGCCCTGCGGAGATTGTTCTTCACCACCACCATCACAACGCTGTCGTGGTTCCAGAACTCATCTACTACTTTGCCTCTCTTGCTAGATAAAGAAGGCGAGGACGTCATCGAGTTGAACATGTGCTGAACGCGGAGGTGCCATATGTTCAGTACTTGATCGGTATGGATCGTGAAGGTGTACGACTACATCAACCGTGTTGATAAACGTTTCTGCTTAGCGATCTTTAAGGGTATGAAGATGCTCCCCCCTCTCATAGCTATGCATCTCCATGGATATATCTAGCTTGTGCGTAGAAATTTTTTGTTTTCCAGGCAACGTTCCCCAACAGTGGCATCATGATCCAGGTCTATGCGTAGATGATATGCACGAGTAGAACAAAGGAGTTGTGGGCGATGAGGTTCATACTGATTACCACCAATGTTTTATTTTGATTCGACAGTATTGTGGGATGAAGCGGCCCGGACCAACCTTACATGTCCACGTACATGAGACCGGTTTCACCGACTGACATGCAACTTGTTTTGCATAAAGGTGGCTGGCGGGTGTCTGTTTCTCCTACTTTAGTTGAATCGAATTTGACTACGGCCGGTCCTTGAAGAAAGATAAAACTACAAACTTGATAAATCACCGTTGTGGTTTTGCGTAGGTAAGAATGGTTCTTGCTAGTTACCCGTAGCAGCCACGTAAAACTTGCAACAACAAAGTAGAGGACGTCTAACTTATTTTTGCAGGGTATGTTGTGATGTGATATGGTCAAGACGTGATGTGATATGGTCAAGACGTGATGTGATATATGTTTTTGTATGAGATGGTCATGTTTTGTAATATCGACAACCGGCAGGAGCCCTAGGGTTGTCAATTAATTATTGTATGAAATGCAAGCGCCATGTATTTGCTTTATCGCTATGCAATAGCAATAGTCGTAGAAGCAATAGTTGGCGAGACGACCCCGACGCAACGCTGGAGATCAAGGTGTCACGCTGGTGACGATGGAGATCAAGGTGTCACGCTGGTGACAATGGAGATCATGACGTTGCTTTGGAGATGGAGATCAAAAGCACAAGGTGATGATGGTCATATCATGTCGCAAATTTTGATTGCATGTGATGTTTATCCTTTATGCATCTTATTTTGCTTAGAATGATGGTAGTATTATAAGATGATACCTTCACTTAATTTCAAGATATAAGTGTTGTCCCTGAGTATGCACCGTTTCTAAAGTTCATCGTTTCGAAGCACCTCGTAATGATCCGGTGAGATAGACTACGTTCACATACAACGCGTGTAAGCCAGATTTACACATGCGGAATACTTAGGTTAAACTTGACGAGCCTAGCATGTACAGACATGGTCTCAGAACACTGGAGACCGGAAGGTCGAACATGAGTCATATAGTAGATATGATCAACATGAAGATGTTCACCATTGATGACTACCCCATGTCACGTGATGATCGGACATGAGTTAGTTGATTTGGATCATGTATCACTTAGACAACTTGAGGGATATTGATTTAAGTGGGAGTTCACTATTAATTTGATTAATTGAACTTAATTTATCATGAAAATAGTTAGAATGTCTTTACAAATTATGTTATAGATCAATAACTCGCGATGTAGCTCCCCTGTTTTCGATATGTTCCTAGAGAAAACTAAGTTAAAAGATGATGGTAGCAACAATGCAAACTGGGTTCGTGATTTGAGGATTATCCTCATTGTTGCACAGAAGAATTATGTCCTTGAGGCACCGCTAGGTGACAGACCTACTGCAGGAGCTCATGCAGATGTTATGAACATTTGGCAAGCTCGATCTGAAGACTACTTGATAGTTTAGTGTGCCATGCTTTATGGCTTATAATCGGGGCTCCAAAGATGTTTTGAATGCCATGGAACATATGAGATGTTCCAAGAGCTGAAATTGGTATTTCAGGCTCATGCCAGTCTGGAGAGGTATGAGAACTCTATCAAGTACTTTGCCTACAAGTTGGAGGAGAATAGCTCAGCCAGTGAGCATGTGCTCAGAATGTCTGGGTACTACAATCACTTGGATCAAGTGGGAGTTAATCTTCCAGATAAGATAGTGATTGAAACATTTCTCTAGTCACTATCACCAAGCTACTAGAGATTCGTGATGAACTATAAATATGCAAGGGATGATGAAAACAATTCCCGAACTCTTCGTGATACTGAAATCGGCGGAGGTCGAAATCAAGAAAGAGCATCAAATGTTGGTGGTTAATAAGACCACCAGTTTCAAGAAAAGGGGCAAGGGAAAGAAGTGGAACTTCAAGAAGAACGGCAAGAAAGTTGTCGCTCCCATGAAGAAGCCCAAAGCTGGACCCAAGCCTGAGACTGGGTGCTTCTACTGCAAGGGTAATGGTCACTAGAAGCGGAAATGTCTCAAATACTTGTCTGATAAGTAGGATGGAAAAGTAAACAAAGGTATATTTGATATACATGTTACTGATGTGTACATTAATGGTGCTCGTAGTAGCCCCTGGGTATTTGATACCGGTTCAGTTGCAAAGATTATTAACTCGAAACATGAGTTGCAGAATAAACGGAGACTATTTAAGGGCGAGGTGACGATGTGTGTTGGAAGTTTTTACAAGATTGATATGATCACCATAGCACACACC
The DNA here is from genome assembly GCF_002162155.2 of Triticum dicoccoides. NCBI lineage: Eukaryota > Viridiplantae > Streptophyta > Magnoliopsida > Poales > Poaceae > Triticum > Triticum dicoccoides. The sequence continues at coordinate 597,060,857 of NC_041381.1, forward strand.
CTCTACCTTAGGGATTAGTGTTGAGCCTAAATAAATGTTATTTGGTGTTTGTGTTGAGCATGAACATGATTAGATCGTGTTTATTGCAATACGGCTATTCATTTAAGTCAGAGAATAATTGTTGTTCTGTTTACATGAATAAAACCTTCTATGGTCATAAACTCAATGTGAATGGTTTATTGAATCTCTATCGTAGTGATACACATATTCATAATATTGATGCCAAAAGATGCAAAGTTGATAATGATAATGCAACATACTTGTGGCACTGTTGTTTAGGTCATATTGGTGTAAGGCGCATGAAGAAACTCCATGCGGAGGGACTTTTGTAATCACTTGATTATGAATCATTTGATACATGTGAACCATCCCTCATGGGTAAGATGACAAAAACTCCATTCTACGGAACAATGGAGTGAGCTAATGACTTATTGGAAATAGTACATACCGATGTATGCGGTCCGATGAGTATTGAAGCATGCGACTGGTATCATTATTTTCTAACCTTCACAAATGATTTGAGTAGGTATGGGTATATCTACTTGATTGAACACAAGTTTGAAACATTTGAAAAGTTCAAAGAATTTCATAATGAAGTGGAGAATAATCGTAACAAGAAAAATAAAGTTTCTACAATCTGATCACGAAGGCGAATATTTGAGTTATGAGTTTGGCTTTTATATAAGACAATGTGAAATTGTTTCACAACTTACGCCACCTGGAACACCACAGCGTAATGGTGTGTCCGAACATCGTAACCGTACTTTACTAGATATGGTGCATTCTATGATGTCTCTTACCAATTTGCCACTATCATTTAGGGGTTATGCATTAGATACAACCACATTCACATTAAATAGGGCACCGTCTAAGTCCGTTGAGACGACACCGTATAAACTATGGTTTGGCAAGAAACCTAAGCTGTCGTTTCTTAAAGTTTGGGGATGCGACACTTATGTCAAAAGACTTCAGCGTGATAAGCTCGAACCCAAAGCCGAGAAGTGCGTCTTCATAGGATACCCGAAAGAAACTATTGGGTATACCTTCTACCACATATCTGAAGGCAAAATCTTTGTTGCTAAGAATGAGTCATTTCTAGAGAAGGAGTTTCTCTCGAAAGAAGTGAGTGGGAGGAAAGTAGAACTTGATGTGGTAGTTGTACCTTCCTGTGATGCCTACACCAACTAGAGAGGAAGCAAATGATGATGATCATGAAACTTCAGATCAAGTTACTACTGAACCTCGTAGGTCGACCAAAACACGTTCCTCACCAGAGTGGTACGACAATCCTGTCCCAGAAGTCATGTTACTAGACCAAGGTGAACCTACGAACTATGAAGAAGCTATGATGAGCCCAGATTCTGAAAGATGGCTTGAAGGCCATGAAATCTGAGATAGGATCCATGTATGAGAACAACTTGTGGACTTTGGTGGACTTACCCGATGATCGGCAAGCCATTGAAAATAAATGGTATTTAAGAGGAAGACACACGTTGATGGTAATATCACTGTCTACAAACCTCGACTTGTCGCGAAAGGTTTTCGACAAGTTCAAGGGGTTGACTACGATGAGACTTTCTCACCCGTAGTGATGCTTAAGTCTGTCTGAATCATGTTAGCAATTACCAGATTTTATGATTATGAAATCTGGCAAATGGACGTCAAAACTGCATTCCTTAACGGGTTTCTTAAGGAAGAGTTGTATATGATGCAATCGGAAGGTTTTTTCGATCCTAAAGGTGCTAACAAAGTGTGCAAGCTCCAGCGATCCATCTATGGACTGGTCCAAGCATCTCAGAGTTGGAATAAATGCTTTAATGAGGTCGTCATGGTTTTATACAGACTTATGGTGAAGCCTGTATTTACAAGAAAGTGAGTGGGAGCTCCGTAGCATTTCTAATATTATATGTGGATGACATATTGCTAATTGGGAATGATATAGAATTTATGGATAGCACAAAATGATACTTGAATAAGAATTTTTCAATGAAAGACCTCGGTGAAGCTGCTTACATATTAGGCATCAAGATCTATAGGGACAGATCAAGACGCTTAATAGGATTTCACAAAGCACATACCTTGATAAGATTTTGAAGAAGTTCAAAATGGATCAGTCCAAGAAGGGGTTCTTGCCCGTTTTGCAAGGTGTGAAATTGAGTAAGACTCAAAGCCCGACCATGACAGAAGATAGAGAGAGAATGAAAGTCATTCCCTATGCCTCAGCCATAGGTTCTATACGATATGCCATGTTGTGTACGACACCTGATGTGTGCCTTGCCATATGTCTGGCAAAAGGGGGTACAAGAGTGATCCATGAGTGGATCACTGGATAGCGGTAAAAATTATCCTTAGTAACTAGAGGACTAAGGAAATGTTCCTCGATTATGGAGGTGATAAAGAGTTCATAGTAAAGGGTTACATTGATGCAAGATTTAACATGGATCCAGATAACTCTGAGTAGCAAACCGAATGCGTATAATGGAGCAATCATTTGGAATAGCTCCAAGTAAAGCGTGATAGCAGCATCTATAGTATGACATATGGATTTGCAAAATACACACGGATCTGAATGTAGCAGAACCGCTGACTAAAACCTCTCTCATAAGCAAAACATGATCACACCTTAGAACTCTTTGGGTGTTAATAACATGGCGATGTGAACTAGATTATTGACTCTAGTAAACTCTTTGGGTGCTAGTCACATGGCAACGTGAACTATGGGTGTTAATCACATGGCGATGTGAACTAGATTACTGACTCTATTGCAAGTGGGAGACAATTGGAAATATGCCCTAGAGGCAATAATAAATTGGTTATTATCATATTTTCCTGTTCATGATAAATGTTTATTATCTATGCTATAATTGTATTGATCGGAAACTCAGATACATGTGTGGATACAAAGACAACACCGTGTCCCTAGTGTGCCTCTACTAGACTAGCTGGTTGATCAAAAGATGGTTAAGGTTTCTGATACGTCCATTTTGCATCATGTTTTCCTACTGTTATTTATAATGTTTTATGCATAGTAATGCTTTTCGGAGTAATTCTAATGCCTTTTCTCTCATAATTTGCAAGGTTTACACAAAGAGGGAGAATACCGGTAGCTGGAATTCTGGACCTGAAAAAGCACGTTAGAGCTACCTATTCTGCATAACTCCAAATAAGCTGAAACTCCATGGAGATTTTTTTATGAATTATTGGAGCAAATAACTACAAGAGGGGGCCCGCCAAGAGGGCACAACCCACCTGGGCGCGCTAGGGAGCCCAGGCACGCACTGGTGGGTTGTGCCCTCCTCGGCCCACCTTCGGTGCCCCTCTTCTGGTATATAGGTCATTTTGACCTAGAAAATAAATGAGGGGAGGACTTTCAGGACACAGCGCCGACGTCTCGAGGCGGAACTTGGGCAAGAGCACTTTTGCCCTCCGGTGGAGTGATTCTGCCAAGGGAACTTCCCTCCTAGAGGGGGAAATCATCGTCATCGTCATCACCAACAACTCTCCCATATTTGGGAGGGCCATCTCCATCAACATCTTCAACAACACCATCTCCTCTCAAACCCTAATTCATCTCTTGTGTTCAATCTTTGTACCGGAACCTTAGATTGGTGCTTGTGGGTGACTAGTAGTGTTGATTACATCTTGTAGTTGATTACTATATGGTTTATTTCGTGGAAGATTATATGTTCAGATCCATTATGGTATTTAATACCCCTTTGATCTTGAGCATGATTATTATTTGTGAGTAGTTACTTTTGTTCTTGAGGTCATGAGAGAAGTCATGTTGCAAGTAATCATGTGAACTTGATATGTGTTCGATATTTTGATGATATGTATGTTGTGATTCCCTTAGTGGTGTCATGTGAACGTCGACTACATGACACTTCACCATATTTGGGCCTGAGGGAATGCATTGTGGAGTGGTTATTAGATGATGGGTTGATAGAGTGACAGAAGCTTAAACCCTAAACTAGAAAAAAAAAGACACATCCGTGACATTTTGGGCTGAACGAATTTTTTTCCTGTCATACTTATGATAGTTCTATGACGATAATTGTGACAAAACCCGGTATCATCATAGATGTGGTGGGCTCCTACTTCTATGACAAAAAATCATGACAGAAAATGGGCTTTTCATCCTAGGCGGGCCGGAGACACAACTGCATGACATTGTTTGGGACGTGCATGACGGAAAAAACCGTGGTAGAAGCGAGGGCGAGGAAAATATCGGGGAGTTCATGGTTACGGTGGGTGGTCAAGGGACGAGCGATGCGCGTTTCTCTCATACACGTACGTGCGTGGGTGCGAGGCATTGGGCTCTAACTGAACTCGAGCAAGGCGTCGCCTAACAGAACCTGAGCGATTGCATTGCAGGCTACACGTTACTAAACCCGAGGGATTCCTTTGCTACTGCTGCTAACTGAAGCCGGTCGATACTACCTCTGGATGAACAGTGAGCATTGCACGGGGTTTGGTTGAACAATTCCGGTGGGGTTTGGATGAACATGACCCCGTGGTGTTGCCGCTGGATGAACAGGACCCTGATCGATCGAACCGGTTGGGCATGGATGAATAGGACCCCGTGGAGGGCTGGATGAACATGATCTCGTGGAGGGAAGGTTGAACAGTAGCCGGTGGAGGGCTGGTTGAATAGTAGCCGGTGGAGGGCTAGATGAACAGTAGCCCGTGGAGGGGTGGTTTAACAGGACCCCGTGGAGAGGGCTGGTTGAATAGTAGCCGGTGGAGGAGCGCGCGGTGGAGGCTGGATGAACAGGAGCCCGTGGATGAACAGTCGCAGGTGGAGGCTGGAGGAGGTCGACGGTGGATGAACAGTAGCCCATGGAGGCTAGAGGAGGTCGACGGTGGAGATGAACAGTATCCAGTGGAGTCATGTTTTGCGGTACGCCACACCCCTCCGGATGAACAGGACCCCCATTTCGACCATAGCGCTCCAACACAAGTATATTTCCTCTGTTTTGCGGTATGCCACACCCCTCCCGATTAACAGGACCCCGTTTCGACCGTAGGAGGTCCAACAGAAGTCTGTTTCCTCCATTTTGCGGTAGGCCAGACCCCTCCCGATGAACAGGATCCCGTTTCGACCGTGACCAGTCGAACACAAGGTCGTTTCCCCCGTTCTGCAGTACGCCAGGACTCGTTTCCATAGGTTGTTCCATCCAAGCCCTCCCGATGAACACGACGATGCATTCCGTCCTGACCAAACCGGTTGGCTCCACATGAACACGACGACGACGCAGTTTCTCCGTTTCGACCCAGCTATGTACATGAGCCCTGGCTGTATGTATGCGCGAGTAGGCGTTCGAGACCCCGCCCGTATGTATGTACGTGATCGTATTTTCTTTCTTGCACCCTGGCCGATGTACGTACGTGTACATGCTACATGCGCGCCTCTACTACGACACGTGCGCGCCTCTACATCGACCAATATGTATGTACATGTTCGCGACCAGAATGACAACGCTACGTACGCTTTGACCAGGTGGGTCCCGACTGTCAGGCACTACCTTGCGTGTGAAGATGTAGCTGGTGGGTCCCAGCAGTCAGGGGGACAAATAATTTTTTTTGCCCATAATATGGACGCACTTCCTTGCGTGCGAAGATGTAGCTGGTGGGTCCCAGTAGTCAGGGGGAAACATTTTTTTTGTGAAATACGGTAGCCCGTCCGGTGGGTCCCTGATGTCAGGTGGAGGAATCATTATTTTCTGCGTAATAAGGAGGCACTTCCTTGCTACGACCGTGGACCCAACTATTAGCCTCTCCACGTACAGTACTCTTCTGATGGAAGTCGTTCCTTGACCACGTTGACCACGCCGTGCTGAGAGCACCAGGGCGGTGGACGACAACAAGGCCTAGGAAGGGGACGTCGCGGAGCCGTGGAAGAAGCGACAGTGGATGCCCATGCGCAGAGGAGTATGAGGGTTTGCTGGTTCGGTTTTGGTGTGAGGTTGCCGTCGTTGAAGAATAATAGGGGGTGTGGGTGACTGGAGGGATGGCCTGGCCAGCGGTGGGAGTAGTAGGGGGCAGTGAGGCCTCCGTGGCAGCACAGCCGGCCACGAGAGGCAGGAGCAGGTGGCACGACCGGCGCTGCTTTGGGCAGCTGGAGCAAGAAGACCAGAGGTTGAAGAAGCACTACGGCCGTTGGATGGACATCGTACGGTCACTGGAGCTAGAATCGTTCATATTGACTAAGTTGACAAAGCCCTCCGTCCCTGTCAACTTAGTAGGCCCACAAGTCAGCCTCCCGCTATGCTGGGTCCCAGCTAGCAGGGGGAGTATTCATTTTTTTGCGCGTGATAAGGAGGCACTTCCTTGCGTGCGAAGATATAGCTGGTGGGTCCGACCTGTCAGTGGGGGGAACATTTTTTTCGTGAAATATAGAGGCCCTTCCGGTGGGTCCCAGATGTCAGCTGGAGGTATCATTATTTTGCATGTAATAAGGAGGCATTTCCTTGTGTGCGGCCTTGGACCCAGCTATCAGCCTCTCCACATACAGTCCAGGTCTGATGAAGTTATTCCTTGACCATGTTGACCACGCCGCACCGAGAGCACCATGGCGGTGGACGACAGCGAGGCCTAGGAAGGGGATGACGCGGAGCTAGGGAAGATGCGGTAGTGGATGCCCACGCAGAGAGGAGTACGAGGGTTCATTGGTTCGGCTTCGATGTGAGGTTGCCGTCGCCGCAGAATAACAGGGGGTGTGGATGAGTGGAGGGATGGCCTGGCCAGCGGTGGGAGCAGTAGGGGGCGGTGTGTCCTCCGCGACAGCACAGCCGGCCACGACAGGCGGGAGCAAGCGGCACGACCGGCGCTGCTTTGGGCGGCTGGAGCAAGAACACTAGAGGTTGAAGAAGCACGACGGCCGTTGGATGGACATTGTATGGTCACCGCAACTAGAATCGTTTATATTGACTAAGTTGACAAAACCCTTGGTACGCGTCAACTTAGTAGGCCCATAGGTCAGCCTCCAAAATGGTGCACCCTAGATTTCAAGGGGAGGAATCATTTTTTGGGCGGCTGAAGCTAGAATATCCGACATTGAAGAAGAAGCACGGCATCCGTTGGATGGACATCCAACGGCCACTATTGCTAGAACCGTGTGTTAACTATAAGTTGACAAAGCCTTGCATACGCGTCAACTTACTTTTTAGGGGATGCATCAACATAGTAGGCCCACAAGTGTGTGGCAGAGAACTTATAGCCCATTTGCGATTTGTAAGAATGTACAACCCATTTTTGAATTCTAATGGAATTTACTACAACCCATTTACAGTTTGTTAAAAGTACATCCCATTTTCTAGCTAGGACAACGATTAATAATTTCAAGCAATCGTTCAAAATAGAATTCAACAAAATTTCCTACATTTTGATGGGATCCGAAATATATTTATCCCGAAATTTCTAGTCAGATTAAATATAAATTTGTATTACGTAAAAATCCAACGAAACATTGCACGTGCAACAAGTAATGAAATTAAAAAATTCAAAATCCAAAAATAATATTTTATAAACTAATTACGTGTTTGGTGCAATTTTTTATAGTTACTTTTCAGTTTTTATAATTACATCCCATTTATTATTTCTTAAAGTCCATTTTCCTGTTAAGCCTAATGCATCCCTCCTAGGAAAGATTTGCAGCCTAGAGGGGTGGAGAATAACAAGTTGACCTTGCCTGGGTATTCCTCAAAAAAAAGGTATAGCGGGGCTAGCCATTTCAGCTTGAAAAAAAATAATATCTGGGCTGGGCTAGACGGGTCACAGCCCGCACAGTTAATACCCTGCCCTCCTCTAAACAACAACGAAAACATCGCTCAAGAAAAACTCTGCAATGCTCAAACCTCAAAAACACAAATACTGCTCGAGCTGCTTGGTCCCAGCTGTCGGCCGCTCCTTGTGCAATTCTCTCGTTTATTGACTACATAGGTTGACAATGGTGTGGGACCGTGATGTCAGGAAACCAGGAGGAAGCAAAAAAAATACTTGTACATAATAAGGAGGCACTTGCGAACGTACGGCTATGGCCCTAGTGGGTCCCTACTGTCATCCAGTCAAAATGAAGTCATCTCCTGAATCCTCATGTTTGTTGACCATGTTGACAATGCTCGGCGCCACGGCGAGTGCAACAACTCGAAGGATGATAGAGAGGGCCTCGCGGGCCCTACGGATGGTCTGATACAGCGCCTGTTGCCCATTCAGGAAGCCAGGGTCATTGGACACCTATGAGCACCTTCAAGAGACTGAGACGGCATGAAACGGTAAGGCTGCGCTTGGGAGCTCTGGTTTATTTCACACATGTATTAAGATACACGTGTAATTTACTCGTCATCAGAAACAACGCGTAAAATACAGGCATAATGAAACCGAGGTCCCCAGGCCTGTAAGTAAAACTGGCGAGTTACCCGTGTAATTTGAGAGACTAGTGTATATTTTACTAGTCGAAATCGACCAAGCAAGCGCTTCGCCCGAGACCATATGCTTTTATTTACAAGCGCCAGTTTTACAAGCAGTTTTGGTTGGAAAACGACGATCCCATCACGGCCTAAGATGATGAGTTGGTCGGAAGATCATATGGTTTCACGTCTAACCTACCCGACTTGTCATATAGGCTATGGATGAAACATAAGACGATGAACTTCTTAAGCACAGAAACAACAGAAGAGGATAATCTTCTTAACATGCAAATCACTGGCATTAGATCGACATGCAAAACAATATGAAGAATTACTCTCAGGAGGCACGGTGAACAGCTCGTGATGCCGCATGCCACAACATTCCAAGCTCAACTTGGCAATCAAACACACAAGGCCTGGCATTACATAGACAATATTCAGAACAAACTCTTAAAATACCTTACATAAGTCAACATTCATGTGACTATGCATCTCAGCAGAGTAACTGTTTACTTCTAAACTGAACACATGAATAGGAAAAAACGATCAACGCTGCTCACAGCAAAGGGCGTCCCACTCAAAAATATCAAATGCATGTCTTCTGGCTAACATCAATGAGCAAAATTTGACAAGGTTTTCCAATTCCAATATATTAAACTAACGTCTTCTTGCTAACATCAGTGATTAAACTTTGACAAGCTTTTCCCATTCAAAATATGTAATGCCTATGATTGTGGAACGGGCAGGGTTTTGCATCAGTTTGTCAGCTAATAGTTCGGTGGCTCAAGGTGACGACGAATTATTAGTGAACCATTCGATGTATTGTGCATGATGAAGTATTATGGATGACACAAACCATCTCAACATTTTGTGTAGTTCCACTAAAATCAAGCTGAGCATCCCTGTGGATTTTGTATTTATAGGCTGCAAAAAACAAAGACACATTAGCACACACATGAATATTGGCCCCAGTGTCTACCCACCAATCAGTGGACTAGCAAACTGAAAGTATGGTAAACATATTACCATACCCAGATGCCCCATCATTGTTGCTTAGAAGGACATTGACAGACTTGGATTCCTGTCATGGCTTCTTGTACTTGTTTGGGCACTTTTTTCCAGTGCAATCCACGTGTTGTAGAGTTGCCTATGCTCTCTGCAGACTAGTCATGTCACCAGCGTCTACTAATACTCCATAAAGCTTCGCAATCATTCCTTCTGTAATGTAGCGCAAACAGTGACTGCTTCTTTCTACAAAGTGGTAAGACCAACTGGACCCAGTAATGCAGCAGTTTGCCTTAGACACATTGGCTCCTTTTGTGCAGTTCAACTAAAATCAAATTTGGAATAAAAACAAGCTTTAATTTTGATATCCCTATAAGCAACAATAGCTATAAGGGAAACAATTACTGAGAAATAATGGTTGACGACTTGTACTCCCAGAAGAAAAACATCTATTGATCTACCTTATCTTAATGGGAAACAAAGAAGGAGAGTAGCAATTCTCCATCAGTGTGATTCATTCATATTAACTGAGACATTATCTTAACAATGCCTTGTTTCAACATGTATAAAGAATGACAAAGCCGAAAAGAACCATTGGTAAAACAATGTGACTGATTCATTTTAACAGAGACATTATCTTAACAATAGCTTGGTTAAACATGTAGAAAGAACTACAAAATAGGATAGTACCATTCCTAAAACAATGCGACTGATTCGTTTTAACAGAGGCAAAAAAGGAATCAATTACTGGCCAATAAAGGAGGATGAAACATGCGGCCACAAAAATGGTAATCCCGCCAATCCCTAACAAGTGTTGCAGTTTTGAACTAAGACTCAGTAGTTAATTAATTATGAGAGTGTCATGATGCACACAAGATCACCTATGAATCTGCCAACACGAATAGGAAATCCAATCTCGTTTCGTGCAGTTGCACTGAAATCAAGCAAAGTCGCCGGTGTGACATTTAAGTTTGCTATAGCAACAAGTTGAATAGATATCCCTATTTTAACAGAGGAAAAAAAGGAAACAATTACAGGATGATAAAGGAGGATGAAACAAACGGCGACAAAAAGAAGCATAACTTATCTTGATGAAAAACAAAGTAGGAAAGTAGCATTTCTAAAACGGTTGCATTGATTCATATTAACAGAGACATTCTCTTAAAACAACATTCGTTAAAAATATAATTTACTTTAACAGTTGCATTGCTTCAATTTTCCAGCGGCATTCTTAGATTAATAACAACAAAATAGTTGTATGGGACATGGGACATGCCAGCACCATGTTCGTCCACACGTATAAATGGGTGATGCAGAGTATGTAGCCAAGCAGCATATCTGTGTTGGTCCCATATTTGTTCTCTTTGAACCTTTTTCCTATGCGAGGGCAGCAAATCTAGTCTTGCACAAACTACCCGACTCCCCCAGTTTCTTTCCCTTTTTAACAAAGAGATCGGTTCCTTACAGATGTGTGTATTGGGTTACCCCTTTTTCCCTTTTCGACCAACAAAGCAGCTGGATAGCCAGTCTATACTACTTTCCCTCCCTCCTCTCCTCATTGAACCACGTCCTAGATTCATGCTCCACTCCACCGCACCCTTCTTTCCTCTTTGAACCAAGACCTAGATTCGACTACAGAATCAAAAAAGATCCGTATGCAGCTAAGCAATGACGGTTTCAAAGAAACTTATACATTAGGGTCGTCGGGATGTGGAAGGCGTGCGGCGGGAGGCCGGATCTGCCCACACGACGTACGATAACGAGGAAGAAGGGGTCGGTGGCCTTCCCGCATAGGCGCTAGGTGAAAGAGGATAGCGCGACCGACAGTGGATTGCCTCCCTCGCCGAAGATGATAGAGTGAATGTTGCACCTCCTCCCCTTCCCGGTGCGACGGGATCCAGACGCCTCCTTCACCAGCTGTGAGGGGGGAGAGAGAGAGACAAGAGGCCAATGCAGTCTTGTTTAGATCTGGTGAAGAGGGTGAGTGTTCCTTTGCTAGGGTTTGCTATATTCACAGTCTCTCACACTCTTCAACCTTTGCTATATATACAACCGGTCTATTATGCTAGTATTAGCAGAATAACTATTCTGATAACACTTCCGCACTGCACGCTCAACACAAGTGCACGTCATTGTTTGAACCAAGTGTGCTGCAATACTCACACGAGCGAACTTCGTGTCGAAAAAAAACTGCACACAGTGTTTTTTCGGTACTGTTTTTGCTCTATTTTTTTAACCATTTAACAGAACGAGGCGTATAATATTATATACGCTTGGAAAGCTATTGATTAGGCACAACTTCGCCATGTTGAACACTTTTCGAGATTCCTCTCGGTTTAAGAGCAGTTTCAAAAATGGTGCGGTGGATGACGAGTGGCAGCGAGTGTATTTTCGTGATGTTTTCTAAACCGCTCATCGGAATAAAGCAAATGATATGCCGTTGGAAAGATATCGTCGAGGCGCATCTTTTTCATATCTATTATTTTTGCTAATTCATTACGGTTTAAGAGCAGTTTCAAATTTACTAAATCGCGGAATTACAATTTTTTTGAATTTTTTGCAATTTTCAGTACTGTTTTCGCTCTAGTTTTTGAACCGTTTGTCGAAACGAGGCGTGCAATACGTCGTTGGAAAGCTATGGACATGCCGTTTTTTGCAAATTTTTGACAAATTGGTTGTCGAAATGGTTCAAATGACATGCCGTTGGAAAGACATCGACGAGACGCAACTTTTTCATGTAGAACACTCTCTCTAATTCGTTACGGTTTAAGAGCAGTTTTAAATTTACCAAAATGCGGACACTCTGTTTTTCGCGACACCCAAATTGACGTGGGTACTTCATCCAACTCAAAACCGCACTCCATCAGACGTGTTAGAGAACTGCATGGTTTATTTTATTCAAACGCAATTTTTTTCAAGACGAGAAAGTGAGGTGCGCTTCACGTCGGTTAGAATCGAAGTGCAACACTATTTAAGAAGTGAACCGCATTACTTTTTTGTTGTCTATATAATATTTTTTCTGCAAAGAGACCACACTGCTTCTGGCGGAAAACTGCACTGCATCCGACGGGCAAGCAAACTAAATCATCGTGTTTACTACATCAGACACATGGACGCACTGATTCAAACTAAAACCGCACCACATCATATAGTCAAGTGAAGTTCATTGTTTTTTTGTCGGACGTAAATTTTTCAAGGCGAGAAAGTGGAGTGCACTTCACGTCGGGCAGAAGTGAACCACATTACTTTTTTCTGTCTATATAACATTTTTTCTGCAAAGAGACCACACTGCTCCTAACGGAAAACTGCACTGCATCGGATGGTGCAAACTGCATGATTTATTTTGTTTTTTCTAACATTTTTATGAAAGAGAGAGGATTGTTCTTTTTCTAACTTTTTTATGCGCGGGAGCCTCTCGTCAAGGAAAAGTGAGCCTCTTTGTCGGGGAGGAGTGAACCGCCGGGGCATAAACTAGTGAACCACATCTAGAAAGAAGCGAACTTCTTGCATTTTTCTTTCGTTTTATAAAGTAAAACACACAAGGTGTTCTTTTTGTTTTGCTTTTGGAGTTTTGGGCGAGCGAACTGCATGAGTAAAAGGTCCTTTGTACAAGAAAATCCCTGAAAAATCATAGTAACACTCTTCAAACAAAAAGCACAAATTACAATCTACTCATGTGCGTTATGCCACGCACAAAGCACTACAAATGCCCTCTCCAGCGAACTGCACGTCAGTGCGCTGATGCAAACTACATGTTTGTGGTTGAAGCTGCAACATGCCCCCACCGAGTAACCGCACTGCAACACCCCAAGCGACCAAACCGCATGGAGATCCTGGGCGAACTTCACACCTGATATGCAAAATAACAGAACCACCAACAAAACCAAGGTGAGGTGATTCAATGGGCAAAAGGGAGGAGAGTGGCATGGGTGCTACGCGCTTAGCAACAACAATGCGTCATGATGCGTACTGCATAGCAGCCGCCGGTGATCCACGAGCGCCCCATCAATAGTGCACTTCAGGCGGCCGCATACACTGAGCACGATGGATTGAATCTATCAACAGAGATGCAAACTTCACAAAAAATGCTTGCTCCTTTTGCCTAATCCCTGAAAAAACATGCAAAAGGTACACATGACGACATGAATCCGCTGGGAGGGCCTAGCGACGCGACGGCGTGGGGTTGAAGCCGCGGCAGAGGAATGGGTGCCGGGGTCACGCCGGGATGGTGAGGACTTGGTGTGCAGGCCGCAGTCGCCCGTCGTGCGGTTCACTGTCGCCACCGGGGATCGAGCTTTTGAGGAAGGTGGGTGATACCGCCGCCGGGATCTCAGGGGCTGGAGTGCTAGAACTTCTTGGCCAGATTACATGCACCGTGCTGCCTAGCCGCCGCTGGGGACTTGCGCTGAGATGCTTTTAGAGGAACCAGGCAGGAGGGGTGGCCTTGATTCATTTGCGAGGACCGTCGTCGACCGATTTGAATATGGGGGTGCAGAAGAGCTTGGATTCAGCGTGGGATCCATAGATCCGTCGCCATTTGGGGTAGCAGTTTGGACGCGATGGTGCTGTACTGCACCGAGCGATGGCGGTAGCTGCTGCTACGCCAGAATCCCAGATCCAGAGCAGTCGCGACGACGGTTTTTGAGGCACCGAGCGGCGGATCCTCGCTGGATCCGGGCGGGACATGGGGTGGAGTTGCTGTGGCCGGTCTAGCGCCGGTGGGCAGGGTCGGCACGCAGTAGAGGTGTCGCTTGATGATGGCCATGGTGGGCTGCGCGGTGTGGTGGTGCACC
>NC_041381.1:597075072-597094654 GCF_002162155.2 Triticum dicoccoides
GAGGCGGGGTGAGTTGTGGTGGGGAAGAAGGTGGGCAACGAGGGTTGGGTGCAGTGCGGTGGTTGGGCTACTATTGTTTTTTTGAGTAGTTGTGCGGTTCGGGTCACACGGATGAAGTAGTGCACAAGTGTTAGCAGAATAAACTAGTGTTAGTAGAATAAGACTTTTAAAGGGTGTTATTAGAATAGACCCACCCTATATATATATATATATATATATATATATATATATATAGTGGCACTATTCTAATCCTGGGATTAGAATAACTATTTGGATCACGGGGCCCTATATAGGGCCGGAGCAGATCTTCCCGAACTCCCCGAACCGCGCCCACGCCCGGCCGCCTCTCCAGAACTGAGCCCACTATCCCCTCTCCCTCGATCCCCGGACGCCTCTCCGAAACCGAGCCCAGGATCCACTCCCCCTCGATCCCCGGCCACCCTCCTGAACCGATCCGCCGCCTCCGCCCCTCTCAAATCGCGCCGCCACTGCAGCCACCCTCCTCGGATCGCATCGCCACCACCTCCCCACCCCACGGCGCGCCTCCCGGCTTCCCAGCGCGCCGCCGCCCTGCCTGCGGCGCTCCGCCTCCCCTCCTCCCAGCGTGCCGCTGCCCTGCCCCACGGTGCACAGCTGCCCCGCCAGGCCTCCCGACCACTGCCGACCGGCACTGCTCCTCCATCCCCATGCTGCACAGATCCTCTCCTGGTTCTTCCCCATCTAGGATCTGGATCGGGGTCATCCAGGTGCTCGCCGTGGATGAGGAAGGCCGCAACCGCTGTGGGCGTGACCTCTAGGCTCCGCCCCACCCGTGCATCCTCCCTGTTTCGCCTCTGCCATGCCCATGTCGGCGGCCCAACAACCCATCTCAAGTGAGCAGTCCAAGGCCTAGCGCGCGAGCAGTCCATCCAGCTGCTGGCTGTGGATCTCCCACAGCAAACTCGGTGACCTGCCCAGGCCTGAGCCGCGACCTGCCCTAGGCTAAGATGTGGCCTTCCTACCTGTATCTTCTCCAAATTGTTGTTTCCATGGCCGCCCATAGTGGATCACTGACCAACTGATCAGCTAGCCGAGAACGCATCAAATCAACGAGGAACGAGGATGGGGACATACGTCAGTATTCTGTTTGAAGCTTTACTCCTCCGTTTTTGCACATCACATCGCGGGGAAGCAAGAAGCAACCCAGTACGCGCTCTCATTGCCGTTGATGAATCAGTGGCAGCTACTCTTGCTGTTGACAATTATCTGTCAGTGCTCACACTGGAGGCGAAGTGTGCAGAAATAAAAATGATGGCCGAAAATAAACAAAGACAGTGGCTCAGTGCGTTCTTGAGTATAGCTGATGGATGGAATTTACAGGTAGTTTCCCCGTAGCTACACTACATTGTCATTTATCTTCGGTACAGAATAAAAAGTAGAGACTAGAAGACAACACTTAAGCAAACGCTCAGCTTCGATTCATTCTGCATTATCAAAGTAATCTCTGGCTTCGATTCATTGCCAGGGCTTCTCTCTCTGTATTCATGCACTAAAAGCTCCCTTCCAGCAGGATGATAAAAACAGGGGCTTAGTTCTATCAGATAAATGACCATGCATCAGGCTGTTGACTTTATTTTTTTTCTGAATCACCTTGCTATCAAACGAACCGCATCAACTAGACCACTTGCAGGTTCATATAGGAAAATACACAAAGAGTCTCAGCTAATAGTTACTCATGTTTTCTTTCATTAATTCTAAACAAAAAGTTGCTGATGTTTGCTTAGCACATTTGTTGATGGTTGTACCAGTTATTTTTCTTTCAGCGTTATGTAACTAGTGTATAACCAGTGGAGTCAATCGGCTTAAATGATTCTCACTCGCATTAATTGACCCAAAATTTCCTATTGTTTTTGCACATGTTGGATTCAAGGAAAAACGTATATAAAAAGTATGATTTCGAAAGTTCAGGTGTAACGGATATCGAAGTTCAAACCAAAAAAATGTAAACAAAAAAATCATGGAATTCAAAAAATAAAAACTAAAAACTATGGAGCTTCATGAAAAAAATTAATAGCACGCGAAGTTGAATTTCAGAAATTCTGAAGTTCTCGTGCACCACGGACGAAAGAAAAATGATCAAATAAAAAAAGGGACCGCCTATGCCATTTCACCAAAAAAGCAAAAAAATGCAAAAAATGTCGCAACAAAAATCTATAATAACTTCAAATTTAAAAATCAAAGCAGGTCAATGTAAGAAAAATGAAGTTTTTAATATCTAAAAGACAAATTTAGAAGTTCAAAGAAATTTGAGCATGAAGTTAAAAAAAGTAGTTCAAAAATCTTAATAACGGATTTTCCCCGTTTGTAAAAAAATCAAAGAAGTTCAAATTAAAAACAGGAGCATTTTAAAAGATTATACAAAATTGATTTCCCCCGTTCTATAAAAATTAGAAGTTCAAATTGAAATGACGGCGCAGTATCATTGTTTATATAAAAAGCTTTTTCCCCATTACTAACAAATAAAACTGAGAAGTTCCAATTTTAAAAATGGTGAAGTTCGATCTCTATAAAAAATCGGATCTCTTACGTTATTAAAAAAACCAAGAAGTTTAAAATTTTAACACAATGAACTTCAAAAAACTCGATTTTCCTTGTTACTAAAGAATAAAACTAAGAAGTTCAAATTGAAATAATAGAGAACTTCAAATTTTATAAAAACCTCATATTCTCCATCTAAAGAATGACTAATAACTTCAAATTAAAATAAGGGAACAACAAAATGTGTTATAAAAACGATTTCCCCCGTTTTTAAAAAAATTAGGAAGTTCAATTTTAAAAAATAGAGTAATTCAATGTACATTAAAAACACAATTTTTCTCGTTACTAAAGAATAAAACACGGATGTTCAATTTAAAAACGGGTAGAAGTTTGATGTTTAATTAACAAATAAAAAAGATGGAGAAAATAAAAGCAGGAAGTCCATATTAAAAAGATGGAGAAGTTCGATGATTATTGAAAACTCTGATTATCCTCGTTATTAAAGAATGGAAACAAGAAGTTCACAAATAAAAAACAAGAAGTTCAACTTTAAAAATATAACGTTCAAAATTTCATAAAAAGGATTAAGAAATAAAACCAGGAAGGCCATATTAAAAAGATGGAGAAGTTCGATGATTATAGAAAACTCATATTTTCCTCGTTATTAAATAATGGAAACAAGAAGTTCAACTATTAAAAATAGAGCGTTTCAAAATTCATAAAAAAGGATTCAGAAAAATCAGATTAAAAAATTCATAAAAAACTCAAAATATTTCACGTAACCGAGAGAGGTTCAGGTTGATAACTGCGAGAAGTTCATGTACTACACGGTGTGCATTTTTTATTAAAAAAGAACAAAAAAGCAAATGCTAAAAGTTTTGTTGTTACAAGTTCAAGTCCTTGGTCGGAGAAAGTTAAAAAAATTATTGTGAGAGACGTTTGTACAAAAGGAATATTATTTGTGTAACACTTACGAATGGATGAGAAAATTACAAACAAAAATACGTCCCAGAAGTTCAACATGAAAACAGCAGGAAGTTCAACTACTAGGCTAAATGAATTTTAGATGAAAAACTTTCAAAATCGTCGCGAGTATGAAAAAATGATCAACACAAGAAAGTTGCGTGTTTACAGCAGCTTTCCATCGGTATATCACCCGCTCAATTCCCGTGAGTGGGATGGAGAGCTACGAGCAGTGGATGAAGATCTATGAGAAAAAAATCACGTGAAAAATAGAGTGAAGTTCAGGTGCACGCACCGAGAAGTTCAGGTTCTTGACGCGGTGCATTTTCGAAGAATCTGTTTCGCGATAGAGGCATAACGAATGATCCCGTTGTTTTCGGAATTACTTGAAAACGGCTAGGAATTAGAGAAAACTATCAACATGAAAAAGTTTCGCATTTTCCGTAGCTTTTCAACGGTATATTATTTGCCCAATTCCGATGATGTTCATAGAAATTACGGCGAAAATACGTTTTTCGCCATTTTTGAAACTGACTTAAAACCGTAAAGAATTGGGAGAAACAATACATACTAAAAACTTTCGCATTTGTTCACGCTTTCCAACGGCATATCATTTGCTACATTCGGACGCACGGTTAAAACATTAGCTTGAAAATACAAACTCGGTAGGACTTGGACAATTTTCTAAATTACTCTTAAACCATTCAAAATTAGAAAAAAAACTTTCAAGATGTAAAAGTAGCGCATTTACATAAGCTTTCCAAAGCCATATCATATGCCTCCATTGGATTAGCCGTTTAGAAATGACATCGAAAAAACGAACTCAGGTGTTCGGTTTACAAAATTTTACGTTTTTTCAAATTACTCTTTAACCATAAGGAATCAGAAAAAACTTTTAACATGTGGAAGGAGCGGTTTTGCAGCAGCTTTCCAACACCATATTAGATGCCTCATTCTGATAAACGGTTTAGTAATGCGATCGAAATTACGATTCATGTTTTTTGTGTGAAGAAAAAACGGTTTTCAAAATTGCTCTTAAACTGCTTAGATTTTGCGAAAAATTTAACTTGGGTCATGATACTCGTGTCCATAGCTTTCCAATGGTATATAGCAAGCCCTATTTGGGCAATGTTGCGGGAAGTTCAACCTAGCACAGCGGGAAGTTCAGGTCGAACAACTCAGGCAGTAAAATCGCAAGAAACATGAGTTCTTCACGACCCGAGTGCAAAATCCTCCTATGAGCAAGATTCGTATCTAAAACGAGTATTTAGTTGCTAAACGGTTTAGAAATGCGATCGAAAATACGATCCACGTTTTTTGTATGAAGAAAAAACGGTTTTCCAAATTCCGATAAAGGTTGGGTTTGTACAGAGGGGAGTTCAGGCGCGTGTACAGACAAAAATACATCATAGAAGTTCAACGTGAAAATAGCATGAAGTTCAACTACTACGCTGAATAAATTTCAGATGAAAAACTTTCAAAATCGCCGCGAGTATGAAAAAATGATCAACACGGGAAAGTTGCGTGTTTACAGCAGCTTTCCATCGGTATATCACCTGCTCAATTCCCATGAGTGGGATGGAGAGCTACAGGCAGTGGATGAAAAACTACGAACAAAAAAATCATGTGAAAAACAGAGTGAAGTTCAGGTACACGCACCAAGAAGTTCAGGTTCTTCATGCGGTGCATTTTCGAAGAATCTCTTTCGCGGTAGAGCCAGAACGAATGATCCCACCGTTTTCGGAATTACTTGAAAAAGGCTAGGAATCAGAGAAAAGCATCAACATAAAAAAGTTTTGCATTTTCCGTAGCTTTTCAACGGTATATTATTTGCCCAATTCCGATAAAGTTCATAGAAATTACGGCAAAAATACGTTTTTCGCCATTTTCGAAACTGACTTAAAACTGTAAAGAATTGGGAGAAACAATACATACCAAAAAGTTTCGCATTTGTTCAAGCTTTCCAACGCCATATCATTTGCTGCATTTGGACGCACGGTTAAAATATTAGCTCGAAATACGAACTCGGTAGGACTTGGACCATTTTCTAAATTACTCTTAAACCATTCAAAATTAGAAAAAAACTTTCAAGATGAAAAATTAGCGCATTTTCATAAGCTTTCCAACGCCATAGCATATGCCTCCATTGGATTAGCCATTTAGAAATGACACCAAAAAAACAAACTCAGCTGTTCGGTTTACAAAATTTTACATTTTTTCAAACTACTCTTTAACCGTAGGAAATTAGAAAAAACTATCAACATGTGGAAGGAGCGGTTTTGCAGCAGCTTTCCAACGCCATATTATATGCCTCATTCCGACAAACGGTTTAAAAATTCGATCAAAAATATGATTCACGTTTTTTGTGCGAAGAAAAAACGGTTTTTAAAACTGCTCTTAAACCGCTTATATTTTGCCAAAAATTTAAGTTGGGTCATGATATTGGTGTCCATAGCTTTCCAACGATATATAGCAAGCCCTATTTGGGCAATGTTGCGGGAAGTTCAACCTAGTTCACAGAGAAGGTCAGGCGCGTTACTTAGGCAGTTCAGGTTGTGATCAGAATAGTGTTTATATATATATATATATATATATATATATATATATATATATATATATATATATATATATATATATATATATATATGACTCCTCTTTTATACTCCCAAGAGTACATACTCCCACCCTTAACGGGTGTAACAAACTAACAGACAAAAGAAAAAAGAGAACAAACCGATGCATAGACTTCCTTCTAGCCAGCGTGTAACATGGAACTACTTCCCTTTTCACCGCGCCTAGGTGCTTAATCCTGGAATTAAGGATTGGGATCACGTGCTTATCCATACCCTATATATCCCCCCAAAAATACTCCAAGTATATACCTTTAAGGGCAGTAGTATATGCGCCCGAAGTATATACTAATTTTGTGCATTGTGGAGTGCAACTTTTGTGATGTCGTACAAACCATATTTTTCCAATAAACTGTATATTAATTTTTTGAACAAAGTATGTGCCACATGCTTGGATATGGGAGTACGTACTACATTTTTGTGGTGTGGTATGTGCCACATTATTTTGTGACGGAGTATATGTATATAGATAGTATATACTTGACTGTGCATGTATGGTAGTATATACTACTTTATTTATGTGTCGTGTACATACTGATTTTCTCATAGGTAGTATATATACTGCTCTTTTTAGCATATATACTGCTCTTTTTAATATATACTGCTCTTTTTTCATTCAAGTGGTATATAGTGTCAAGAATCCTAAATGAGACATCATCTACTTAAATTAAGTGTAAATACATGTTTTTGTACGGAGTGTATACTTCCTGGTCTTTATTTTTGCATCATACTTCTTGGTCTTTTGCATGTAGTATATACCGTGTGGACCAAAGAATGCACGCAGCCCAGAAAGAAGTATATGCTCTCCATAAAGAAGTATATATATGATAGTTGGATGGATAAAAGAATACATGCAGCCTAAAAATAAGTATATGCTCTCCATAAAGAAGTATATACATATTGATAGTTGGATGGACCAAGGAATACACACAGTGCAAAAAAAGTATATGCTCTCCATAAAGAAGTATAAACATATTGATAGTTGGATGCAGATTGATTTTCATTTGCATGTGACAACACGTTCCTTTCATCGTCCATGTTATAGATTAGCAAAAGAGGAGATTGATGGGAGGAAAGCTGGACTGCACCAATGTCCAGATGAATCTCTGGGCATCGTGCATGGTTGCATGCATGAAATCGCTTGACTACGCGTGGCCGCGCCGCCCTCCACGGTTCCATGTCGACTTCATGTCGTACCTCTGGCCACCGCCGGCTGCCTGCATCTCCTATTTATCATGGAGCCGCCAGTTGGCTGCATCACCCATTTGTCGGCGGGACGCTCGGCCGCTCGACTTCATTGTTGTAACCTGCAGAAAACAAGAAAGAAATCCAGTCAGAAAGCTTCATCCATCAAGGTTGTACAAAATAATAAGATTACAACCTGTACGAAAGGATTAGATCGTTGCTTATTGGCATCGATTCCTAGAACAGCTACTGTCACTGGATGAAATGCATGGCGCTGCTAGTC
Source organism: Triticum dicoccoides (assembly GCF_002162155.2). Taxonomy (NCBI): domain Eukaryota; kingdom Viridiplantae; phylum Streptophyta; class Magnoliopsida; order Poales; family Poaceae; genus Triticum; species Triticum dicoccoides. The sequence continues at coordinate 597,082,651 of NC_041381.1, forward strand.
ATTGACATCGTCGGAGATCTTGGAATGGCTACCGTGGCTGGATGAGATGCATGCGGTACCCGTGAGTCGTGGACAACATCGTGAGATCCTGTTGGGGAGCACCATTGGAAGCCGGTGGCCGCCACTGGGTGCCGATGCAACCGAAGCGCAAATGGATAAGAGGGTCGAACAAAACAAATAAGAAACCCAGAAAATATGGATCGCCAACAACCTTTGCTTTTAAGAAGGATCTTTTCTCTTATTATTTTAACTGAAATATAAAAAGGGATCCCACCCACGGTTGACAAAACAATCAGAGAAAGAACGTGGGTAGGAGTACATACTCCTAGGAGTACTAACTCAATTTCCTATATATATATATATATATATATATATATATATATATATATATATATATATATAGTGCGACAAGAGTGTGGAGAGTGCAAACCCTAGCAAACAAGCGCCGAGGCTCCAGCTTATATAGTACTACATATATACTGTAGTATGGACTGAGCTCCGGTGCCTTAACTGCACCTACTTTTGGCTGTATGACAGGTGGGCCAGCCACATTTTAGGACCACCTATCATAAACCCAAATGCAGGTGCACTAAGTCAATGAAGCTGCGTCCATATAGTATTCGTGTATACGACTAATATATAGTGGATTGGTTTTCTTATTCTCTCCACAACAATCGTTTTAAATTGTGTAAGTACGAAATGAAACTCTTTATTTAATGTACGAGTGAAGAAAAGTACTACTTCCGATGAACTAACGATCCACGCATCCTGGTCGCACTTCATGTCCTTCACATACGGTACAATACCCTCCCTTGAGTGAACAACCACACACGCGCCAAATCATCGGAAACGTGTGAGAGTGTGTACTAATAAAGAATTTTAATTTCAATTATCAGAAAGGTTTGAGATTATTTACAGTTTGCCCTCTCTCAATAAAATTATGGTTTGTTGTGTTTGGCCTAAACTCGGTCAAACTTTATAAAGTTTGATTTCAGTCAAATCTAATATACGAAGTAAATAAAAATGGAGGGCTACTATGTCCATACGAGTTTTTAGTCACGCCATTTTTTTAATCAAAGTTAATAGCTGGACAAATAAAATTATAGGGGAGCTGAAGACAAAGTTGTGAGAAGGCTTAGAAATCAATACAAAACTTATGCTCTTAGTACCAATGTCGATCCTTCTTCGAGGAAACATTTGGTTCATAACCAATTGTGTGATAAAATTGCACCAACATGGAAGACGACTGCGTCTCCAACACAACCAAGGTGAACTGATTAAGGATATCATATTTGTGGGTAACAAGCAAAGGGCACTGATGGAAGACAACTTGTTTTTCGTGGAAAATTGATCAGCTTCACCAGCCGACGCAACCATGAGGCGCAACCATGAGCATCGATAGGTCATCGTGGTGATGCATCATCCATTTGGCATCAAGTTTGGGTGAGGCACCTATGAAGTTCGACAAATCCTCACTGTGGTTTTCTTCTCATTAATCAAGCTCGAGGAAGGAAGAACCACATGGCAGAGGACAGTGAGGCGGAACAACAATGGCCACCAATTTTGTGCAGTTCCACTAAAATAGAGGAATACATGCCCAGGTATGGAGATACGCATCAATGTTTGCAATAATATAAAAAAGGGATACAGTGTTCTTACTTTGTTTTGGCAGTGGTACAAGATTAACAACGACATCTCAATTTTCAATAAGAATTAGTGAAAAGTACACCAACAAACAGAATCATCATGGTTATATTGATGGGAACTAAACCAGGATACCCGAGAAAAAAAGCATTTCTTCATTTAACCAGTGATAGTATTAGATTAGCAGCAGCAATAGGAACATATGGACAATGACCGCACAAGCACCATGTACTTTTAGTCGAAACAACATGTCTACCTCCACTGAGGCATAAATCAGGACAACTTTTCGAGTGGCATTTCCTCTATAATAGTAGGTAATATTGGACCAGCCAATGAACCCTAGCTACTATACATGGGGAGCTGTGGAGTAGCCGCATAGAAGAAAACCCGCATGCAGCGACCTGGGGAACTGGAGCAGTACAAGAAGTTATACCTCAGGTGGGTGAGATGTCGCTTAGGCGGGCAGGCGGGACCTACCCACATGACGGCAGCGAACAAGGGCGCGGAGGACCTTCGTCCGCGCTAGCGCCGGCTCCGAGAGGACGGTGTGCATTGGCTTCCTCCATCGCCGACGGCGACACCGTCAACGCTGCACCTCCTCACCTCCCGCAACGGACGGGATTCGACCAGATCTGTGACCACCGGTGAGGAGAGAGATAGAGTGGACACTGTCATCTTGTTTTGATATGGAGAGGTGAGAGAGCGAGACGCGAGAAACCCTATCAAACAAGAGGCTATATATACAATGGAGTAAAAAACTCTACATAGCAGTGGTTTTAAATAGAATATGCGTGTTCCTGAAAAATAGAAATGAAAACTGGCGATAATTTTTTAACGTACCAAGAAAGAAAACTCGATCAAAAACATGCCCCTGCTTCCAGGTCGCGAGAGTCGTCGCGCACACACCCATAGACATAGATATGCATATCCGTATTTACGTAAAATTCCATCTCCTTATCCATCTCCAATCATATTTGTCCAACTGGCACATTATTTACGTTGTTATTTATATACGCAGCAATATTAACATACAACATCTCTTGTTTGCGGGCGTCCGGACCACTGCCACGCCCGCTCCTGACCAACCCAAACCCTGTTCATCACCCGCGCGTGCTTCCCGCCCGAAACGGTCTGTGCCGCATCCATGCCCGGCCAGAGCGGACGCGACCTCTCATTGGTGCCGACATTGAAGCGGCATGCCGATCGAGAGAGCATCGCTCGTGCCGCTTCCCGGTGCACATGACTGCTCCGCATTCAAAGGTCACAATAGTCGTCCACAACATGCATGTAAAAAGTTCTTGGGAGTCCGGGCTATGGATAGTTGTCCTCCCCCAACTGGTCAATCTCTTCCAGTAGTGCTAGTACTCCATGGCGCGATCCATCAACAAGAAGGCGGGGAAGTTATCGTATACTCGGTTTGCGGTGAGTGGCATGCCGAGAGACCGTGTGGGGTCGAGCCATGGAGGAGGGCGAGACACGAACATGACAGACGTGATTCAAACGTTGGTTTTGCTCGATGGCGCGATCCAACTAAATGAGATGTTGGTTTCTCTCCGTTTCCATTTTTTCTCCGGAAAAAAGGAAACTTTCCACTCCATTTTCATTTCAACTCCAAGGTTGCCCCATTACAACATTCCATCAAATACAAAGGAAAACTAACACGCATGCTGATGCATCTCAATGATTCATAGATCATAGCCAATATTTACTTCACAACTAAACACAAAAGTTGTGAGAGCGTGTACAAAAGAAAAACTACTGATGGGGTCACTACGACTTAAACCTAAATCCTAAACGGGATTTAATTTCCTGGCTAGGTAGAACCTGTCAAAGGAAAGACGGCTGGCACCCTCGGATCGTATGATGGTTTTGTGCAGTTCCACTAAAATCGAGTTGAGCATCCCTGATGGCAAAGATATTGAAGAAGTGTGATTAGAATAATAGTACTAGCACTAGTTCATGAGACATAAACTCATCACCAATAGAAGACGGTAGAAGTAGAGAAATATCGACATGGATATGGAGCTACATGGGGAGCTGCGGCAGTGGAGCAAGCCGGCTCCAAAAGGAAGATGTACTACCTGGGACGTCGGGCTGTAGCTAGAAGGGCGGTTGGGACGCGACATCGGCCCATACCACGGGGACCCCCGATTGGGACACACCGACTGTGGGTTTTCTCCCTCACCAATGTCGACCTCGTCTACGCAGAACATTGTTCCCTTCCCCCAGCGGCGGGATCAGGCTGGGTATGTGACCAGCGGTGTGGCCACCGTTGTTCTATGCTTGTGAGGAGAGCAAGCCAAGCAAGCAGGCTTGTAGATTAGGCTCCTGCTAGTGTATATATAGTGGTTTTCTATTTCTCTCCATATCAACCATTTTATATTACGTACGTGTCATTTAAGAGGGAAATGATGGTTGCTTCTTCCGACTAACTTACTGTGTGATTTGACTGCTCCTTAGTGTGCTCCTTAGTGGCCCCTACACGTACTCCCCCTACGTGTATGACCGTTCCTGAGTCTCCCTTGTACTTATCTATATTTTCTTGCATGACACATAGACAGGATGCACATAGAGGAATTTTGTTACTGCACGTTGTTACGTAGTACTGTACTACTAGTACCTACTCCCTCCTTCCGGTTCACTACTGGTACTCCCTCCGTCCTGGCTTATTGGTCCCCTTTGTACTCAATTCATGGGCTCGTTTTCCTCAAGAAAATTGTCTTTACCAACGTATTAATATCTGGAATGCATGCATGAACAACGAATGATTAAACCTTGCATGCAACATTTTGACAAAGCATTGACTTATGAAGATGTGAATGTAAGGGACTACAACCTTGTGCATGCATGCAACAGTCACACGTACACATGGACGCAAAAACACGCGCGACGCCCTAATGCATGCATGTCTGGGCACACGAAGGAACACACACGGTCACACTCAAGTGCTCAACCTACACGTGCATGCACACACATACTCAGCCAGGGTGAGCTAGTGACCGTATAAACACCAGAAAATGTATATATTGAGCGCAATGAGCATATTATGAAGTCCACTTATCGTATTTTTATAAATATACAGTGACAGACAATGTATTTATCTCGTTTGAAATTAATCCATATTAACCGGAGAGGAGCCAGTATGGACTAGCATTACTTTGCTGTGTCTCGTTAACTTGCCGAACGAGGAGAAGCTTGCAGGACGGGAGAAGCTTGCGCACAGTGGCTCGCATGACAAGGAGAAACTTTTGACTAATGTAAGCTCTCCCTCACTCAGGCAGTGGACGTGCAACAGTTAATTTGGTGTCAGATTGCCAGAAGCATACACTATACTAGTACTATTATTGTTCGACTTCCCGAAGAGGCGAATAACCAAGCGCAAAGTTTACTAATACTAGTACTACTACTATATTCTATAGAGGTATGTACTATACTACTAGGAACCGGATGGAGGAGCGTCTGCACTCTTATTATATTTTTAAAATGTGATAAAGCAATCTTCAACACATTTGGTTCTCTTCGAGGGTTCTCGCATGTGATAATGGAAGTTGGTTGCGTGGAACACTCGCCACAATTCTTGCTTAATTCTGGCTCATATCCTGTTACAAATAGGAGGGCTCGGTAATATTTTCTCTTTTTTTGTTATTCAGCATGTAAACAGGTCAGCAAACCTTGCGGCGCATCTTTGTGCGAACCGTGCTTGCTACACTTTGAATGTGGCCGAGAGCTGGCTTGATGAAACACCTCGCTTCCTTCTTCTTTTTTTGCGGGGTACATTGCTTCCTAGTGACCAGTCTCTTGGCTGATCGTCCTAAGAATGCTTATATATATATATATATATATATATATATATATATATATATATATATATATATATATATATATATATGAATAAAGCTCTCTCATTTACCCACAAAAAAGATTAAGCCATATTTACCGGAAAGGAGGAGTATGGACTAGCACTACTTTTTGGTGTGTCCCGTCAACTCGCAGAACGAGGAGAAGATTGCAGGACAAGGTGAAGCTCGCTTACGTCTTTTGACTAATGCAACCTACCCTCACCCAAGCGGTGGACATGCATCAGTTCATTCGGTGTCAGATTGCTAGAGGCATACACTGTAGTACCCACCCTGCGGAGTACCATCGTTGTTCGACTTCATGAAGAGGCGAAGAGCCAAGCACAAGGTTTAGTAGTACGAGTAGTACTACTACTAGAACCGCATGGTGGAGCGTATGTACCCTTATTTTATTTTAGTCTCTGATAAAGTATACATTTATTCGGGAGAAGGGCAGAAAATGGTAGCCCAATAGTATAGTATTAAAAAACATCGAACATGTAATGATGATATCGATCAACCATGCTCGAATATATCTTGGCCTCCATGCGAGCCCGCCTGTGTGTTGTCGCTCCTCGTCTCTCTCAAGGAACGGCGGGTTGGCCATCTTGCCGTCAATTGAGATCGGTTTGCTCACACTCTGGTCCCACATGTCAGTGCTATGCCAAGAGGACATGCGTTGACCGACTGGCCATATGCGTACTTGGTTTTGCACCTTCATACTCCTCCTCCCTCCATCACAGTTTACAGGGCACGCTTCATCCTGATTCATTTCTCTCAATGCATTTCCACCACGAGAGAGACTTTAGACGCGTTTGGTTTAAAGCTCAATTAATTAGGGCGTGGTAACCGCAATCAAGTCCACAATTTTCTCTCGATGTACTACGGAGTGGATTAAGTGCATGCATGTGTGTACCCGGGGTGGAAGCACTGCATGCATGTGTGTACACATTAGTTTCTCTAGTAATAGACGCCATGCTATAACTTCCAATGCTATTTTTCAGGCCGATCGCTGGTCGCCTTGCTCACAGAGGTTTTTTATTTACGCTCTATAAATAGTGATGGATGGAGTAGTATGAGCGGATTCAAAGAAGAGCGTATTGATGGTTGCTTCTTCCAAGCAACTTATAGTGGGAAAGGTGGGGCTTATGATTTGATTGCCCATTACTCACAATCAATGCGGCGCAAGGACCGGGCTGAGTCTCCCATGCGGTTGTGCACTACTCCCTCGATTCTTAAATATACTCTGAAGTATTTGTCTTTCTAGAGATTTCAACGAGTGACTACATACGAAGCAAAATGAGTGAATCTACACTCTAAAATATGCCCATTTGAAATTTGTAAAAAGAAAAATATTTAGGAACGGAGGAGTATAATTTTGCGCATGGCACATGGAACCGGATGCTGAAGAGGCTTCTGGAAATTCTATAAAGCTTCCAGCATTTGTTTACATAATTGACATACTATACAAATAATTTTCCAGCGACATGAAATTGTACAATGCTATGAGCTTTCAGCTTTTGTTTCATGTGTCTTGCCATCGATGCTCTTTCGGAAACAATAAAAAATAAGTTCCTTGCTAATGCATCTCAGTGATTAGCAGATCAGAGCTAATATTTACATCACAACTGAAGACAAACTTGTGAGAAGGTGTTAAATTAAAATTGATCCATGCTTTCATTGGCAGCAACGTCCCCCCAGCTCTGTCTAAATCAACAAGGCATGTTGGGAAAAAAGTAGTTGTTTGGAGCATGCAACATTCCGATCATTTTGTTCAGTTCCACTAAAATAGAGCTGAGTGTACATGTGCCAAAGATATTAAGTGTGATTATGATAATAGAGGGCTACTGATGAAACAATAAACACACAAATAGAAGCCGGTCACCTTTGCAGTCCCTCTTAAGACTAACTAGTTGGAGAAAATTAGGCTCGGAGTTGGATGAGAAGGATAGAGCAAAACCAATCTCCCTTTGTGCAACCGCACTGAAATGTAGAGACGTTGCCCATGTGATAGTTTAGTACAACTGCACAAAACACTCTTAAGAAAAAAGTGATTTGTGCAATTCACCAAAAGGTCGCAGTAGCAACGAGGTGAAATGGATAGCCCTATTTGCAAAAAAGTGGTAGAAAGGAAACAATTACTGGCCAATAACGGTTGATGACACATGCGACGACAAAAAAGAAGTATATTCCTATCCTAAGGGAAGATAACAACATGGTTGTGCTTGTATAAAATGGTGTGAGGGTGAGATTGCAATATGGAAAGTACGCCAGACGAGCTACGTTTCTGGCAAAGAACTATGGGAGATCCACATGCAAGATTTTCCACATGCAGCAACGTGGGAAGACGGGCAGTGGAGCAAGGCCGGAGGGGATACCTGGAGGTCATCGGGATGTAACTAGGTGAGCGGCGGCGGGCGGGATTTGCCCATACTGCGGCAGCGAGCAGGTGGCGTAGGCCCTACCGTGCCAGAGCTTGGTCAGAGAGAACAACGTGTACCACAGATCGGGACGTGCTACCTCGGCACCGTCGAACGGAGAGATGATGCACATCCTCCCATTCCGCCAGTAGACGGGATGCGGCCGGATCAGTGACCAACGGTGAGAGAGAGAGAGGCCACTGTAGCCTTGTGTGAGATACTCCGAAGAGAGACAACCCCAGGCAGGCAGGCTCCATTGTATATAGTGGAGCGGACTACCTTTTTCTCCATAAAAATCGTTTTATATTCTGTGTACGTGCCATTGAGCGATATAACTTTATTTAAAAATAATGCGCCAACGCATAGAGTAAACTTTGTTTCGTGCACGCGTGGTACATGACCTTCGTAGGTAAACAACCCCTACACACGTTCAAATTAGCACGTGGGCTGCCATTTCGTACAGAAATGATCTCCACCGTGTACCCGCGTGGGTGTGGCTGGGCACAAAGCGTGAGTACGTGCACCTCTCTTCTTGTGTACGTACACCACCTACGTGGTGTTGTGTGAGAGAGATACAAATGTAGATAGATATAGTGTGTGGGTTCGTGAGTGTTTTTTTGTGGGGGGGGGGTCAATCAAAAAATGTAACATATGCAATGTGTGTGAAATAGAGTCCTGGATATATCATGTATATAGAGGGGGCGATCCACGAGAAGAGAGTGGAGGTATCATCGGCTTGAGGTATCCGTAGAATCGAAGAGAGGGATGGTGTGTGTGTGTGTGCGCGCGCGCACGATCGATAAGAGTGCCATCGAATTTGTGTGCGCCCATGTCAAAGATATAGAGTGGCTGGCCTACTGGAACGTGAGAGGGGACATGTGCAGTTTGTCTCTGTGGCATTGATACCTACCTACAGCGCTCGACTATCGTTGTGTGGTGGGGGGAGGCCTAATTAACTATAGAGGTACAATGGCTGGTATATGGGTGGAGGAGGAGAGAGGCCTACCTTATGTATTAAGGGAGATCGATCGACATCCATGCATATGTGTAGGAGAGGAATAAGGTTGGGAGAGAGACATAGCTAGAGTGTTGGAGGGGGTGGTAGTGGAGTTGCTTGTAAAAAATGGTGGGAGAGGCTTTCTAGACAAACGGAGGGCACGCCTGCAATATCAATAAGAGAGGGGATGGCGCCTGTCTATGCACGTGCATGTGAGAGATGGGTCAGGAGGCATGCACGAATGATGAGGGGGGACGATATGGCTGTGGTAAGCAGACTTAACTACATAGGAAGATCAATCGTCCTTTGTCAGATAAAGGAGAGACATAACTTGTGAGGTACATCGATCGATGGTTGGGGGGAACATAGTTAAAGTTGACCTAGGTATATGTTGGGAGATCGATCGGTATACATGCATGCATGTGTTAGAAGCAAATAAGGCACGGGGAGAAGGATAGAGAGAGAGAGAGGGATGCATCTAGGAGGTGGTGCGAGAGGCATACTATATCGAGGGGGGAGGAGTGTGCGAGTACGAGATCGATGAAAAGAGTGGTGGGGGTGAGGCATGGACGATGATAAGAGAAGAGGGGAAGATTGTCTTTGTGGTAGGCACACCTGGCTAGAGAGGCATATCGATCGATGTGTGCCGTAAAGAAGGAGGGGCCTACACACACCATGGGTCAACGACCTAAAGTGAAAAGATGAATTTGTGCGACGGAGCTAGAGAATGCTAAGGGAGGGTGAGAGGGATGCGGGTGTGTGCATGCACGAGAGAAAGTTAGCGCTAGCTACAAAGATAAGAGAATTGTGTGGGTGTAAAATACGAATAGAGATCATAATTCATTATAAAAAGTGAATTCTGATATTTGAAGAAGTTATCATAGTGTTTTAAAATGACGCATGTGTGAATATATATAACAGTGATACACATGGTGTGGTTATGAACATGTTATTCCACATATAATCTATTTTATCTCTACTCTTAGAAAAAACAGAGTTGTTGATGATGTTGTGCCTGCCATCCTGCAATATAGGTCGTCCGATTTATATCTGACGGATAGGAAGGAAACTATGGCAATTTTGAAAAAGATACCCACACCCCTCTCCATATTTGCAAATAAGGCCTCCCCTTGATCATGTTGATGTTCCGTGGAACGCATGGGCATCTTTCTAGTACTACATATAATATATAGAAGATTACTTATAATTTGGGCTAATGTGTGGATTTTGCAGCTTAGGGCTAAATACTTGTCATAATGTAGGGGGCGGGACACTATACTTTGTGTGATAAACACGGTGTACGTTTGGAACATGGTTTAGATTATGAATATATAGTTATTACATCAAATGTACTATTATTTGGAATCAACATCAAGTGTATTCAAAAAACTGAATTCGAGTTCATATAGTACACATATTTCATATCTATCTCTATAGTAATCATGTGGTGTGTTGCTAAGGTAATACACGAATGATGGTTGAAGTGGGCAACAATCATGATTGTAGATTCTTATTGAAATAGAGAAACGAATTCAAATTCAGTTCAAATTGCAGTGGTAGTATAAACATTTGGAACGCACAAAATGTTGGTATGAGTAGGTTACATGCATTAAATAGCCAGTGAAAAAATTTAATCGGACATAACATGGATTCATACTCCCTCCATCTATCTATATAGGGCGTAATGCGTTTTTTAAGACCGTCTTTGACTATTGACAAGATTAATAGTACATGACATGCACAATGTGAAACTTATATCATTGAAAGCTCCTTTCACACAGGAATTTAACGGTGTGCTTTGTGTAAGTTGCATGTCATATATTATTGCTCTAATATTTGGTCAAAGTTAGCCTCGAAAAATGCATTAGGCCCTATATAGATGGAAGGAGGGAGCAGCTTTGAGTAGCATTTGTATAGTAAAACGGGACAAAATTCTCTCTTTGTGTGGTGTGGATAGTTTTATTTTTTTTATTTTTTTGGTTGAGGGAAGTGTGAATTCATCTAGTACGTACAAGTACAATATTACACGTTAGGCTTGTCCCTAAAATTCAACCCGCGCCTTGTTATATCCCGAAAATTTAGATATCGTGCTCCCAAAACTGACACGCGCCTTGCTAACCAAAAATTACAACGCACGCGAAAACTCCCTCCATCTGCCAAATCCCGACATGCAAAATCCCGCTTCTAACCCTAAGCCGAAAGGGCCGCTAGTTCAAATCGGTGGGGGTACTTTTGTAACACACCCTACATTTTGGACAAGTGCATCCCTAAGTCATGGTTCCCGGCCCCCTCCCATCGCCTCCTTTTCGCCATTTGAAATCCCAGGTCGCCATAACCTCTCTGGTCCAGCCGCGAAACCCCACCCTCCTCCGTCCGCCACCTAACCGCTGCCCAGCCAGAGCCTCTTCCCAGACGATGTCGTCCACCGCAACAGCTCGACGTCCCTTGTCCACCTCCCTGGATGAGGATCCTTCGTCCATCTCGTCGTCCCACCGGTTCAGTCGCCCCATCCTCCACCTCCAAGGAGCTGCTCCGATGATCGCCTTGTCTATCGTGGCTGCTCCATCCCCACAGCGTTGCCTTAACCTGCTCCACCGGAACCGTAGCATCCTCACCGACTCCACGGACGAAGCCGAGGCCTACTTGGTGCCACCAAAGAGGTTGTACACTCATTGCATCGCACCTTCTCCTTAACTCGACCTCCCGGCACCGATGGTGCTCCATCCCGCACCCCCATGGAGCGGCTACCTCAAAGCCGGCGCCGCGGGCGACATCTCCATGGTGGATCTCCCCTAGTGCGAGGCCCCTTTGGTGGTGGCGCCCATACCAGCCAGATCTACTGCTACTGCTCCAGCTCTCACTCGCTCACTCACGCTGCTGCTACTGCTCCGGCTCTCGCTTGCTCGCTTGCTCGCCCAGCTGCTACTGCTCCGGCTCTCGCTCGCTCGCTCGCGCTGCTGCTACTGCTTTGGCTCTCGCTCGCTCGCGCAGCTGCTGCTGCTCCGGCTCTCGCTCGCGCTGCTGCTGCTCTCTCCCTCGCTCGTGTTGCTGCTCTGCTCTGATTTATCTACACTTCAGTCGACTGAATCAACCTTTGAGTCAGTCGA